>NW_006288605.1:321832-322721 GCF_000327345.1 Myotis davidii
TAAATCAGCAAGACTGCCAGACCTTTAGGGGAAATTCTTTCAAACTATGGGATGCTATATATTAATGCATTTCCCTGTGGGTTCATTGACTTTCTAATGACTGTGAATGTTTGAGTGGGGAAACTTTTTTCTGCCAAGGACCATTTGGATATTTATAACATTATTGGCAGGCCGTACAAAATCATCAACTTAAAAATTAGTCTGCTATATTTGGTCAAACACTTAATAAACTCATCCCTAATGCCTTAGGCAGGGCCAGGCCAAATGATTTCTTGAGCCTTGTAGGGTCCATGGGCCAGATGTGCCCCAGCCCTGGTAGAAGGTGGGACATATTTGTTATGAGCTACTCAAAGTGAACAGAAAGAGAGGATAAGAAAGGAGAGGTAGATATTTTTCCAAAGTACTTGTGGATGGCAGCATCTAATTATTCAAAATATCTTTTCTTTAAATATGTCAGTTTAAAGTTATTGTGTTTAAAAGCATTTCAGCTAAGGGGAAGCAATTAAATTTTTACTCAGCTTTAACTTGGATACACATTTTGGAGCAAACCATTTAGAAAAGTTTGTTTGGAATAGGCCTGTGTAAGACTGCCCCTTCTCAAATGAATGAAATTACGTTATAATGTGCTATTTTCTACTTTACCTTGAGTGTTTTGTAGACTTTATTTTAGAATTACGTAACTATGTGTAATTGTTTGAAAACTGGTAAATAACTAAAGTGAAAAAAAGTTGTTTTTTACATCTGCAATACCAGTATATTATGTTTGATTTTTTTAAAATATAAATTGGAAAACATCAGTACTGGTTAAGACTGTGGCATTTTGAAAACCTGTATTTGTCTATTGCAATAAATTTAGGTCAAGGTGTGTGTGTGTGTGTGTGTGTGTGTG
>NW_006288605.1:322758-334978 GCF_000327345.1 Myotis davidii
GTGTGTACTTGTATGTTCAAGTGTATACCAATGGTAGCTCTTTGGAGAAGTACAAATTTAGAAATTCAGCAGCCACTCAGCAGATAAAGAATAAATACCAGATTTACCTTACCTCTACCTGGAGATCAGCTATTTTTTAAAAAATTAAAATCAGTTTAATACTTGCTCATGTTTTAAAATTATACTAGTGAAAATAGTTTGGTAATGCACATGGTTTTTTATTCTTCTACTTGTTATTCTAATTTTATTTTTAAGTTAGACTTATACATTATACATTGTCTGGTTATCATGGAGTTAGCAGAATTACCAAAAGTGTACAGACCCCACAAGAGACCATTATAACTCCTGGAAGATTTGGTCTTACTCTACATCCAATAATCAAAAAGGCACTAGAGCCCATCTGGAGGTGCTCAGTTGGTTGAGCATCATCCCCATGCACCAAAAGTTTGTCCATTCTATTCCTTGTCAGGGCACATGAACAGGCTACAGGCTCAGTCCCCAGTAGGAGGCATGTAGGAGGCAAGCTGATCAATGTTTCTCTCTCATTGATGTTCCTCTCTCTCTCCCTCTCCCTTCCTCACTCTAAGAATCAATAAAAACACATTAAAATAAAATAATAGTGAAATTATTTTTAGCAAAATTATTATTGATTTTCCTCAAGGTGACTTATCATTCTTTTTAAAAAAGAACCATGAAAGGCCAGTGTTAATATCTGTTCCAAAGCAGTTTTGCGTTTGATTTTTAAATAGAGATTTCATAAACCTTTTGTTTGTCCCTTTCTACGATTCTAACCAATGGCATAATTCTTCATTGACTTAATGAGTTTTTATAACTACATTAAACAAACGAACATTTTCTGAGGCCTATGTGCTGAAAACTAAGCTAGTTACTGGGGATAGAAAACTAATGAAAACAGTGAGTCTGCCTTTGAAAAATATAATCAAGTGAGTAAGCTTATGAATGAGCAATGTTTCAAATATGTGGATGAGGATTCACCTAATGGGCATATGTTGGTGTCCAATGATTATCATCCCTGCTTGCACATTAAAATCACCTATTAAGATGATACAAAAAATAAAGGGAGCTAGGTTTCAAATCATACCTACTCTGTTAGAATCATGGGACAGATTCTGACCTCCACATGCAATTTTAATGCACAGCTATTGTTGTGAGTCACTGGTCTAGACAGTGATCAAATAAAAGGTCAGATTTATCAAAATGATTAATGTACTGGGTCAATGATGATTCAGCTTGTTTGTCTTACTCTAATAGCAGGAAAGGGTGAAATCCCTTTTAAGTAAAAAGAAATGGGGAAATGCTGAAGAATCTTTTAACATATAATTATTCATTAGATAGTTTAATTGCTCATGCCCAACACAGAAAACAAACATTTTAAAGAGCTGAATTTCATTCAAATAAGATTTAAAGTTCTCTCTATGTATTTGTGGTAAATTAATGTCAAATTTTAGATCTATTTTTAATCTATAAATCTCTTCTTTATTCACATTAAATATATGTGTTAACTGTATTATACTTCATAGTTTTGAATATGTTAGCCTTTATTTTAAATATGGCCCAACAATTTAAAGATAGTGAATGTACAATGAAAATCATGGAGAACAATATGAAGTTTCCTCAAAAAACTAAAAATGGAACTCCCATTGATCCAGTGATCCTACTTTTAGGAACATGTCCCAAGAAGCCAGAAACACCAATCAAAAAGGATAAACAGATCCAGAGATAGAGAAGCGTTGATCAGACCATCAAACCTCAGAGGGAAGGTAAGGGAGGGTGGGAGTAAGGGGGAGAGATCACCCAAAGGACTTGTATGCATGCATATAAGCATAACCAATGGACAGAGACACCAGGGGGTTGAGGGCATGAGTGGAGGGGTCGGTGGGCAATGGGGCAATAAGAACACACATGTAATACCTTAATCAATAAAGAAAAAAAATTAAAAGAAAATCAAATCATATCCTGAATTATACTTACATGTGATTGTCTGAAACTTCAGTTTTGAGATATAAAAATAACAAGTGATTAGTTACATGTATAATGATTAAGAACTAATAAGTTGTAATCATGCTTAATTTGGTTTTATACAGAAAATGCACTATAAAGTAGGAAGACTTTTTTCTTTTCTGAAATTGTACCATGCCACAGTTAGACACATAGAAAAAGGCAAAATTAAGTATACATTTTTAGGAATAAAAGTTTCAGATCTTGAGAAAATTAATTGATATATTATTTTTTACTATTAAGTAAAAATGTATAAAATTGATACAAAAGGATAAAATCACAAAACAGTAAATATTATCCTACCTTAAAAACTCTGTTTATTATACATTATTTTCCAATCAGACATAAAAATGTAAATAAATAGAAAAAATCTATAGATTTAAATTTTGTAAACTGTGTTTCTCTATAAAAAATACTTTAAGTACAAATACCACCTATTATATAACAAACAAAATTGTCTAATAATAATAATGTGTTATCTATTAGAACAACTGATAGAATGAAATTAAAATGTTTTAAAATTCAGTCACTTTTAAAATATTTTCTTATTTTATGCAAACAACAAATTTCTGGAAGTGTAATAGGCTTTTGGTACACATTACCAAGTTTACCTCTATAAGCTGTTCCTTTACATACTACCACAACTTTCTCTTGGAATTTCTCAGTAGATTGCTATTAATAACAAATGTCAGTAGCACTTTATTTTCCTTTTCAATGTTTATTATTTTCCCCATATTAGTGTTTTTAATAAAATGTCCAAAACAATCATAAACATATAGTAATCTGAGATTTTTACTGACTTTAATGGAATCTCTTCCAGTGTTTCTCTGTTAACTATGCATTGGCTGTTGGGTCAGTGCACAGTGAGAATAATGTTCAATAAGATTCATCATAGTCTTGTTTGTTATAGCATAAAATTGAAGCATCCAACAATATTAGACAACTAAATGCATTATGAAATATCTATAATACAGCCATGAAAATTTTTGTTTTAAATGGAAATTTAACTAAATAGGAAAACAATAATTCCTATTACATAAAAACAAAAGAATCACGAGAGTATATACATAGAAAAATATATTGGAAAAATATGCACTAAAATAAAATGTATTAAAATTGAGCTGGTGGGATCATAGGTAATTTTTATTTTTAATATATTGATGTATTCATCTGTATTTTTCAAAATTTCTACAATTAATTCATGCTATTTTATAGACATATAAGAGTCAATGACCAACAACAAGTTATTTGGGGGAAATTGTATAACAGTTGAAGAACTCCTTACTCACTAATTAATCAATCATAGTTGGTTTCTTTCCACTACCCTATACAGTAAAGCAATATAAACACATATTGTACTGTTAACTTTAATACAGTCAACTCTTGAATATATTGCCATCATATGTAAAACTGTGCTAAATGCCTATTTATGATGTAACCCTTTCATACAGGCCATATTAATTCCAAAATATTAAATCCATGCATCCATATTCTCACCTGTATTTTTTGCCACAGATAAAAGAAACAGTGTCTCCGTCTTTAGATGGAAAACACATACAGATTTATTCTTCATCGCCTCAAATTCCAATTCTTTACAAAACTTTTGTTCCTAATTTTCTTAGTTCAAACTCCAATTAACTTCCTTAAATTTTGGAATCATTTTAGAAATGTTGTTAACTTTGATCTCATTATCTCATTCATCAGGCCCAATTTTCAGTTCTCACCTCTACAATTCTAGCGTTGGCCCTTATCTCTTATTTTGATTGTAACTTTCTCCTGGCTTTTTTTTCCTACTTTAAACTTGATTTCCATCTTCCATTATGATCCTTAAATTAGCTGTTTCAAATATTTTTCATAATATTTTATATGCAAAGATTATATATGTATTATATTACAAGACAATGAGCAGTTGTGGGTAGAGGCAAGATTATAATGTTTTGAGGAGTGAACGGGAATTGAGGAAATTTAGATAGTAAATGGAATTTTTCTATTTGAGAAGGTTATGCAAGAAACGATATTCTAAAAATAAATATCAAAACTCCTTTAATATAGTCTCCACAAAGCTGTCCATAACATAACCCCAATATTTATATCTAAATTTATCTCTAAGGTAGCTGAAAACCTGGTTCCAAAAATAATGACATGTTCTTGAGGTAATTTATTTTCTGCCTTTTGGGGCTTTTCCTTCCTCTTCATTTTTCCAAATCTTACTATAAGAAGCAAATCACAGTCAATCTGCATGAGTCCTCTCTCATTCTATTCTAGTCCACAGTGGTTTCTTTCTTCATACTCAAAATGACAATTATTCTTATTCTGCCTTGTATATTAGGCATTTATTTTCATGGGACTACAACTTATGGGCCTAAATAATGTATTTCAGTTCTTCAAGGAGTATTTGAATTATTTCATTTTTAAATGAAAAGTTAAAAGAATCATTTATAAAGTCATAGTATGATAAGAATTCTGAGAATCTGAATAATATACAAGTTTGTAATATATAAGTTTATGCTTAGAAAAAATGAGGATTTTAGCAAAATGCTAAAAGAAGTTGATTTTGAATGGAAGGATTATAAAGTGGTTTCTATTTCCACCACTGTGCTTTTTCTTTATTTTCTAAATTTTCTATCAGCTTATAATCAGAAAAAAATAGAGTACAAATAAAATCATGCTACACAACTGAAAATCTATTAACTATTCATTTAAAATTTAATAGATGTTTAATTGGGTTTGCTTGGGGGGCTGGGTGAAAAGGTGAAGGTATTAAGCAAAAAATAAAATAAAAGATACACACAGACAACAGTATGGTGATTGCCACAGAGGGAAAGTGGAGGCAGTAGAAAAGGGTACTAGTAAATGGAGGATAAATGGTGATGGAGGGAGACTTGACTTTGTGTGGTGAACACACAATATAATATACAGATGATGTATTATAGGATTGTATACTTGAAACCTGTATAATTTTATTAGCTAATGCCACCCCCAATAAATCCAATAAAAAAGAAGTTAAATAGCATTACAGATGTTATGAAATATAATACTTTAATTGAAAAGTTGTCTAACAGATTTTAAATAATATATGCTACAATTTAAATATAAACTATTTTTAGGCAATTTGGTTTCTAAAGCATATTAATTCTAATTATGTTGAAGCTAGGTTTTACTAAAATTTTTGTTTTAATGTTTTATCTCTGAATACCTATTTTAATTAACTATCCTCTGTAACATAGCCATTCATGTACATGGAGATAATAGAGTAATATTGTTAATATTAAAACTACATATTAAGTCAGATTCTTGTCATTATATTATAAACTTTTCCTCTAAAGTCATTTATCCATAGTTTAGGAAATAGAGTCCTACTTATATCATATCTCCATATGCCTAAGGAAAGAATTGTGGAAAATTTAAGTATTTATTTCATGCCATGCAGAATAACTTGAATTTTCTGTGTTTGTAAACTACCTCTGCACAGAGATATTTTGGATCTTATGCTGGGGGCAGAATGGTGGATAGGTAAGGACTTTCAACTGAGAGGTAGGACAATCTTGATGAAATTTCAGACAGTTGCCTAGCTCAAGTAAATTACCAAAACTATGAGATTGTCCCCCAATTTAATTTGTGACATGAAGATGATGCTATAATGTCTTGTTCATTGGTTAGTTGGGTGGATTAGTTGAGACAATTGGTAAAAAGCACTAGCACTTACTAAGTGACTATTATGTGCCAGTCACATTTTATAGATTGTCTTATTTAATCATTACAACAACTCTATGAGGTTGACATTATTTTTTGCCATTTTTATTAAGATCCTGAGACCAAGAAACAACAGCTGAAGACCACAAAGTCAGGGTTGGAACTCACACTGCCCGATTCAGAAGATCATCCCTTCCCTGCTGCCTCAGTGTGACTGACACAAAGTTGGCACACAATAACAGTTTTATCTCTCTCTTTTTTTCCTTTTTTGATAGCTCTATCATTTCTAAAATGGCCCTTACTTGCCACTGAAAGCTGTCTCAGCTTCTTTAAGTGCCATACAAAAACTTATATTTTTTTAGGATTTGATTTTATGTGCTTAGGAGCTATTCTAAGAAATACTTGATGTAATTTGGTTCATGAATTAGAAATTGCATTTCAGAAACACAGGAGTCTCTCAGTCTTCCCCATATAATAACAAGATGGCCATTTTGGGCACTTGCATGAAATATTAATAAGGAATTTGTAATCAAGAACCCATCATTTTCAGCATCTTGTGAAGGAAGAACCTTGATTGGAGAGCAGTTTAAAGGCTTGTTTAGTTACATAGTTTCATAATGATTTTTGTTTATGTGGAGTTCTCATTTTTTCAAATGATTTTTGAAAAATCATCTCATTTAAGGTTTTAAAAAAGCTATTCTCTCCCGTTTTCACATAAAGGAAGTGAATCTCAGAGGGGATAAGTGACCATCCAAGGGCACACTAGATTTATTCAATAGGAAAGGTAAACCTCAGCCATGGTTTGATTCCTACAACAGTTCTATTTTTGTTAGCTTCACTTTCCCCTCAATTTAAATATTGTTCAACATAACTTTATGCAGTTGTTACTCAGGACACAAAGTTATCACCTGATTATTTTAAAATCTAACTGTATGACCTATGACAAATCACTCTCACATTCTGAGTCTCATCTTCTTGATATTGTATTTCATGCTTCTAACACTAAGTCGGCCTTGTCATTTTATCTCAATCATTAGAACCAAAACTTTATTTCCACCAGCTATATTTAAAAGTCTATCCTCTTGCAACTGAAAGATTTTTAAAGTTAACATTATTGCACAGACACACTCAGTACTTCTATTCAGGCTCCCATAAAGTACACACAATAATAGAGTTCAAAAGGCAAGATTGCTTTGGGTCAGCTTTAATTAAGCAGTTAATAAAAACAGGGTTGCCTAGACTCTTTATTTGAGACAGCTTTGGTGTAAAGGAAAGAACACTTAAATTGGTTAAATCAAGCTTGGACAATTTTGGAAGCTCTCTAAGACCCATTTAAAACATCTATAAAATGGGTGTAAATCAATAATATCTAACTCATTGTATTATTCAGAAAATTAAATGATGAGTTCATCAATGTGGAGCAGGACATATTTATTGTCTACTTTATGCCAGACACTGTGCTATTCACATTTTCATACATCCTGTCATTTAATCCTCACAACTGGGTATCTTAATATTAACTGAAAATATGAATATACTGAGTCTCAAAAAGGTTAAAAACCATACAGCTGGAACATGAAAATCCAGAGTTGGAAGCCAAGTCAATCTAACTCTTATGCCCAATCACATCCCATTACATCCTGCTTCCCAGTGTGCCTAGCACTATTCCTGTCAACTAGCAGGTCCTCTCAAATTTTCCCTTCAGCTCTCCTTTCCACCTTTTGTGCTTTTCCCCAGTTCTTATTTTCAGGACCTAATGTAGCGCAGGCATTCTATATATGTTCCCTAAGTGGTCCTAAGGAGTTAATTAAGCTTCCTAAATAAGGGCTTCACCTTTCCCATTTGGAACAAAATATATTGTATAATATTGGACACTATTAAAATTTAATGTTCCTATAGATACATATGAATTGGTTAAGTTAGGAGTGTAATCCAGAAACAAAATATTGTTTCAATTTCTCCTATGTAATTCAAAGTTAGTATGTATCAATGACTAAAGTAAAAATTTGTGTTATACTTGAATTAGTTATTTTAATACTTTTCATATATATCTGGTAGTGCATTTTAATACATATTTCTGGTTATTACCAATATATCTCATCATATTAATTAGCAATTCATACCTATACTAAATATATTAAAACATTTCGTTTTATTGTAAATTAATATAGAATTTACATGTATATTGGGTGATACACATATATTCCCTTCCATTTCAAATTCATCTTTTGGCTAACCAAATTGTAGGACATTATAATTGTATATTTTTTTAAATATTGCAAAGGTAGAATAGAAAGGGGAAGAGAACTTTCAATATAAACATACTGTCTGGTAAAGTTCAATTTGATTAGATACTTTTTGAAGAGCCACTGTTTTCAAAGTTTGTTCTGGGGTTCATATATTGAGAGTGGAGCTAGATGGAAGAAGAGAGGCTTCGTTGTCTATGATATTTGCAGTTTTCCAACTGACCAGTTCTCAGGAAATTGTGTCCTATGGCACATATCTGCTAATAGTAATAACTTTTAGAATGAACACAGTGCTTGCCAACTTTATGATAATCTAATAACAAGAATCACCTAAAATATCATCTGCTGGAGCATAAATGCATGAGAGTTATTCTAGGAAGAGGCAAAGAAAGTTAGGAAAATCTACTTAAACTGGGTGTTGATTTGTAGAGCAGAGGAGAAATTTAATTGGAAAGTGATAAAAGGTCTCTGAACTTCAAGTCAGGAGATGTGGAAGCCATGGCTTTACCATCTGATGTGCAGGGGAAGGAAACCTTGTGAGTTAATTAGATATAGCCATAGATTCTTTCTCAGCCACTTACTGTATAACCTTCCTGAGATGAAGAGCTATCATGTGTAAGGTATCCAGCATACTGTTTGAAAAAAATAGGTGTTCAGTAAAAGTGGTTTCTCTCTCAGGCATTGGTTCCATCATCTAACAAATAATACAGACAGACTAGCATACCACATGGTCTCTAAGGCCCCATTCTATCTCTAAAATGAATGCACATCACAGATGTAACAATATATCTCATAAAGATTATAGGAAATACTATAGCTCTGGGAATTCGATTGGTCAGTATAATAGAACAAAAAAGAGCATAAACCATTTTCAATAATTCAAGTAAAATGTTTATCCAAATATAAAACAAAAATGTTACCCTTAGGAAAAAAAATAATCATATTCTTAGTTTCATTTTTAAATTTAAGTTTTGTTAACTTTATTTTAGTATATATGTATGTATGCATATCTATTCATAGATAGATAGATAGATAGATAGATAGATAGATATAGATATAGATATAGATATAGATATAGATATAGATATAGATATAGATATATTTATTTCTAGATCTATATGTAAAGTGAATCTTTATGGAGATCTTTTTGGACTGTTAGATTTCTTTAGGCAATGGGAAACATCACAGTGAATATATAGGACCGTTTGATGCTTTTGCTGAAGGCGAGAAAAAGGTAAAACCTTGGGGAATGAATACCATTAGAAATGATCACTTGTATGAGGGCCAATAGTAGTCCTTATCAGAGACAGGCAAATAACCAAGATATAAGCTGATGAAATTGAGGTAGTGTTAAAGAGAAATCATGGGTTTAAACTTTTGGTTCTTACCACATTTTCTGCTTTCCTGTTAGGATTTTGTGTTTTGTTTTGTTTCGTTTTGTGTTTCTAGCACTCGCACCCACTCCCTATGTCTCAATCTCTTTTCATAAGATTCAATCACCTTGTTGCTTTAGCTATGTAAACTATTCTTCTCTCAATGTGAAAAACATAATTTCAGAAGAGCAGGTTATGTGAGTAAAAAACTTTACTCTTCACACAGTAGATACTGACATTGTAATGAGTGCAATGATCATTGCTCAGGGAATATGAGCCTTCAGGTGATTTGATTAAAGCACATCTGAGTGATATTACTAAGAAAGACTTGTAAAAATGCATTATAAGAACAGGATGTTCAGAGACCTGTTTTCCAGGGTAAAAGTGGTCACATTGTTCAAAAGAGTCTAAGTAACTGAGGCTATTTCTCTTATCAGATTAGCATAGATAAGAGACAAAGCAGTTGTCCCTATGTGAACATGAGGCCACAGCCCCGAGAATATGGAAGACTGACCTACAATATGTTTCCTTCGTATGCTGAGAGGCTCTCTCGGTGGGTCCAGTACTTCCCATGCCCATATATGGCAGTCAGACTAAGGCTCTAACACATCTCACATGCCAGACCAATGTAAAAAAGAAAGGAAAGTTGACATTTATTTTCAGAGTTTTCATATGAAAAGGTCTATGGAATTTTTTTCCACAAAAGAAAAATGCACCATAAAATCTGAAATTTTACACACAAGCACAAAGACAGGAGTGGTAGGAATAGAGTTAAGGCATATTTGGCATATAGCCATGATACTCTAAGTTAGACTCATTACACATAGGATTGTTTCTAAGAAATACATCATAGTGAAAAATACTCTATCAGATTAAAAATGAGCACGAGAGGTGTATTTTATGAATAGTAATTCTTCCACTGTCCTGATAGAAGCACTTAAAATATTTAAAAATACAAATAATATGAGTAGAAAGTTTGTTCATTATAAATGTGGCAATATACTACTCCTGCAAGGGTTTCATGCTATTGAGTTCTTAGCTCTGTCTTTATATCCAATTTCCAATTTATTACCCTTTTACAATGTCCCTGTATTCCCAAGGGATATGCACTGAATAAAAATTAAGAAAGTTAGCAGTTACTTTCATTTTACCCAGAAGGGTTGGAAAATTCTCAGTAATTATAACTGAGCTGAATATACATTTACCTACTCATTATGATGTTCATTCAATCCCTTTACAAAAACGTGAAATAAGTAATGAATTTTTGTAAACTTTCATCCAGTTATATAGAAATGTTTTTAGTAATGCTGATATAAGACCGTTTATCACTTGATTTTAGCCCAAAGGCCAAAAAGCTATAGATTTCCCCTACACTTCAGAATCCAAGCCCGAACTGCCTATCAAAGAATAAACAAACTCACAAATCCAGGCCCTTCATTCCTAGGTTCCTTCCAGTGGTTGTGCCCTTGTGGTTATTTTGTTTCCATCTCTAGCAGAGAAGCAGGGAGGCTGTTAGCAGTAAGCACATTGAGAGAGGAGCCATGGCTCAGCTGGACTGGGAGGGAGGCCTCGGGCCCTCCAGAAAGCACAGAAATTTAATGACTGGACTTGGTGTCCATCCACCCAGGCTCAGAGACATTTCGGGTGACATATCCACTTACCTCTTTTGGAAAAGGTGCCAACATGTAAAACACAGTGGCAGAAGATGACATCAGAAATTATGAAAAGAATATAAATCATGTAAATATTTGGCTGTTTTAGATAAATGTAACTTTTGTATACTGAATGTGGACATCTTTATATATTTATGCATTTCTAGTGCATTTTTTACCAAAGAAGGGAGTTATTTGCATCATAATATCTGATGACACATGTAATCATGGGAAATTAACTTATAAGTAAATACAACTTTAGTTTTTTAGTCAGTATTATTTCCTAAAGAATTCCATGTATGTAGGCTTGCATGCATGTGTTCATTTTTTGCCTATCGTAGAATTTTATTGATGTATAATATGTTATTTCGTAGTTAAGATAGTGAAATAAAACAGGTTTAAACTTTTAAGAAACTAACCAAAGTAAAACCCCAATCTCCAAGGATGTTTCCTGCACATAACTTAGCAAGATTTTTTTTTCTGTCATAATAAGGACAAAAGAAAAAAGGGCTTCTTAAAGAACTTTTTGGTTTATTTTTGTATCATCTATTTCTAGGTAGCAGGTGGTAACTTTGCTTCAGGTTGTGTGCCAAGAAGTACAGTCTTTAAAGATACAAAAAAAGAGTTAGAGGTTTCTAAATTTCCAGAGTAACTCTACTATGTTATAATTTAGACATTGTATTTGATCCTATGGTTTTCTCCATCTGTTCCTGTTTTAACAGAATTGATAACTTTGCTTTTCAGCACTGGGAGGAAAGGATAAAATGATTTCTATTATTTGGGATGATCAAATACTCAGTGCTTAAGTGACAGTATTTATGTACATACCAGCACATTTTAACCTGAGTGATCCATATTTGTTTGTTATAATTCACTATTGAAAATATTTTTGTATTGAAAACCAGAATGTTTTTCTATACATATTTTTTCTTTAGAGAAATGTCACACTGAGTTGCTTCTTTTACTAAAATGCCTGTAAAATGTATGTGCTCTGGTCTCTTTGCATATGGAATATGTTAAGATCAACAAATTGATTGTTTTTCTTTGAATAAGTTTTATTTCAAGTAAAAATCATGGACAGGAAATGTGGCATGAATAAAAATATCTAAGGTAGTGGGAATGCAGACTGGTGCAGCCACTATGGAAGACAGTATGGAGTTTCCTCAAAAAACTACAAATGGAACTCCCATTTGACCCTGTGATCCCACTTCTAGGAATATATCCCAAGAAACCAGAA
>NW_006288605.1:335056-338291 GCF_000327345.1 Myotis davidii
AGCTGCCTCAAACAGATTGTCAAACTGCAGCGGGAAGGCCAGGGAGGGTTGGAGGGAGGGAGGTAGGGGGGTAAGAGATCAACCAAAGGACTTGTATGCATGCATATAAGCATAGCCAATGGACATAAGACACTGGGGGATAGGGGAGGCTAGGGGACTGTCTAGGGCGGGGGGAAAAATGGACACATATGCAATACCCTTTGTAATAAACAATTTTCTTTGTTTTTAAATATATATCAAAAAATCTATTCATAATGAAAAAAATATCTAAGGTATATGTTTTAAAATGTTTCCATAATTAATTATAAAAATTATTATCAGAGTACTTACTCCTTGATCCTACTTTACTATGCCAACTGTGTAGCAAGTTCCTCCTCTGCTAGGGACTGTACCCCCATGGACGCCGGGTATTTAGAAGAAGACATGAGAAGTCACAGGCGTATAGGAGAGTCTTTATTGCAGACCAAGTAGCCATTGTTACCAAGGAGCCATCAGAAAAAACAGTTCTTCAAGGAAGCTTCACAAAGTAGCTGCACAAAGCAGCCCTTATTAAAATAGTAGTAAACACAGGAGCCAGTCACCTGCTGGTCAGTAGTACATTTTCTACCAACTCAGACAAAAGAGGCTTCTTGCCAAATAGTGACATCAATGTTTGGGTTATAGAAAGGTACACCTGCGCAGTTCATACAGTAAGATTGCCGTGTCCTTGCTTTTGCACCTGTGTGTGGCAAATTGGCCTTGAACATCCAACGTACTCTGGACAGGGCCCCCACACTCCAATTGGCCTTGAACATCTGGCTTAGTCTGATTAAGATTCCCACAATGATGTAGCATCAATTTTCTGGAAATAGTTTTCCAGAAACTAATGTTTCAAAGGTTATATGACCTAGTCATTTACTTGAGGTTTTTAATTTTATAAGAGTTATATTAGGTTAATGTTAATACTTAGAAAATATATTTTAAAAGCATATCATCCAGGCTTCTTTTTTTTAAAATAGATTTACAGGTAACATTCTTTCAATAAAAGTGTCTGTTTCCTTGCCTTATCTCTACAATTGTGCATCTACTTCACTGACCACAGCTTAACTATTTTTGTTGTCCTCACAACAATGTCTTAACCAAAGGAAGTGCTCAAAATAATTCTGGTAAAATTTTCACCCTTTTATAAGTATCAAAATTAACAGCATGATCAAAATACAAAGAGTAGCAGATATGACAAAGACGTGGGATGTATGATGTAACAGGGGATAGGAATGAACAAGTAGACCTGGTTAAAATTGTAAAATCTCTTGAAATATACATTCTGTCTGCAATTGGGTAACATTGGGATGTTTTTCTGTCACAGGCTTCACTTGATCAGATTTGTGATTTAGAAAGAGTATTTTAGGTAAAGGGTACAAAATGGATTGGACAAATGAAAGTAGGTAGCAGGATTACATCAGCAGTAGAAAAGGTAAGTCATAAAGAGCTGAATGAGAAAGTGGCAAAGGAACAAATATCAGAGGCATTTTATTTATTTTTTAAACATATTTTATTGATTTTTTTACAGAGAGGAAGGGAGAGAGATAAAGAGTTAGAAACATCGATCAACTGCCTCCTGCACAACTCCCATTGGGGATGTGCCCGCAACCCAGGTACATGCCCTTGACCAGAATCGAACCTGGGACCTTTCAGTCCACAGGCCGACGCTCTATCCACTGAGCCAAACTGGTTTCGGCCATTTTAGAGGTAAGATCAACAGGATTTGGTTGCTACTTGGATGTGAATAAAGAAAGAAGAAAGTGTTGATGACTTTAAGATGCTTCCTGAAATAGGTTAGGAACATCCTTGCTCAGTTCAGATTTCAAGAAATTTAGTTTAAGTACCTAATATGTAGTTAGGAGGTAAATTGAGAGCAATATTCACACACACACACACACACACACACCTCATTATTATGATAAAAATTGGGTTTTGTATTTTCTCACTTTTATGTGTTCTTATTTTTTTTCTTTTTAATGGATTTTAAACCTGTTGTACTCAGGAAATTTCTGCACTGGAGAAAATGAAATATTTTTTGAAAAGACATTTTAAAACCTTTCAGTTAAACTCCTTGGGTGTGGGATTTTTTACACTAATAACAAGCAGAGGAGAACCTTGATTGTCTCACATGCTTCTCACCTATAATTCCTCCTTCAATATAACTACAATCATTATCCAAATTGCTTTTCTCATAGTAGGAGTTTGGGAAATATTTAATTAATCTCATTTGTAATGGTAAACTCCATTATCTAGCATAATATATGAAATACAGTGGTTAATAAATGACAACATATTGCCAATGTTCAAATAATTTGAGTACAATAAAATGCACAAAACTACAACTTAAGTAAACATGCGTTACTTCTATCTACTTCATTGCTTTGGGTTAATTAAGAAAGACTATCTTCCAATAGGTCTACAGGAATGATAGGGAGATTCACAGACTGACAGACTTGATGCACCATGTTAGATTAAAGATAGATGATAGATAGATTGATAGTATATATATATGATGGATAGATAGATAGATAGATAGATATAGATATAGATAGATATAGATATATATAGAGAGAGGTAATATGCAAATGAGCTGGGACACCATAACAGTCACGACTGGCTCAGGAGGAAGTTGTACACACAGATGGGTGGGAGGGGACTGCTTGTGCTGTGAGGTAAGCCATGGATGGCGAAGCCCTGGAGCGGAGAGGTGGGGGTGGGGCATGCCCAAGCCGCTGCTGCCACCGCCACCACCTGGCCACAGCAGACTTGGAAGAGGGAGAAGAGAGGCAGGGGTGTGTGCCCAGGCCACTGCCACTGGGAGACAGCGCCCCAGCAGGCCCGGGAGTGGGAGTGGATAGGCAAGGGGGCGTGCCCAGGCTGCTGCCACTACTGGGAGACAGCACTCTAGCAGGTCCGCCTCTACGCATGAGCTGCAATCGAAACACCTTTTCTTACCACTCGTTGGCTAAGCTTCCTGTACACCACTTGCAGCGTTCTTGATAACTTCAGTAATAAGAATCCAAGAAAGTGATCTAGGGGTTTTCCACCTCACTCCTGGAGGAAAAAATGAAGGTCTGCTGCTGGAGGGGCTAAGAAATGTCATATCCTGCCCTAGCCAGTTTGAATCAGTGGATAGAGCTTTGGCCTGTGGACTGCAGGGTCTGGGTTCAATTCTGATCAAGGGCATGTAACTAGGTTGAAGGCTCCTACCTGG
>NW_006288605.1:338449-340683 GCF_000327345.1 Myotis davidii
TCTCCTCCCTGGCCGAGGCCCAGGTCAGGGCTCATGCAGGAGGCAACCAATTGAAGTGTCCCTCTCACATTGATGTTTCTCTATGCCTCTCCCTCTCTCTTCCATGCTCTCTAAAAATCAATGGAAAAATATCCTCAGGTGAGGATAAAAAAAAATATAAATGTCACATCCTATCATATCCTATGAAAGAGACATCTTGAAAATGCCTAAAGAAAGTTGTCAGTTTTTCGTGATAAAGGGACTAGAGTCCGTGTTGATGAAAACACCTTGATGTCTGGCAGTGGCAGCAGCGGCACGGTGATGGGGGTAGTGCCTTCCCCTGATCAGCTTGCAGAGGGAGGCCAGACTATGGTTTAGGACAGTCAGTAGGACATGCCCTGAGGGCTCCCGGACTATGAGAGGGGGCAGGCTGGGTTGAGGGAAACCCCCCGTGCACAAATGTTGTGCACTGAGCCTCTAGTATATAATGTTCTGGTTTATACAACACAAATAATGATTTATACTTGAAATTGTAAGATGTTAATGTGCTAAATATTATTTTAGATTCCTTGATGATGATAATAAAATTGGTAGGCCCTGTTGACAAAAAAAAAAAAAAAGACTTTAAAAAATATCAGAGCCCTAACTGGTTTGGCTCAATGGATAGAGCATCAGCCTGCGGACTCAAGGGTCCCAGGTTCGATTCCAGTCAAGGGCATGTACCTTGGTTGCGGGCACATACCCAGTAGGGAGTGTGCTGGAGGCAGCTGATCAATGTTTCTAACTATCCCTCTCCCTTCCTCTCTGTAAAAAAAATCAATAAAATATATTTTAAACAAAACAAAACAAATTGGTTTGACTCAGTGGATAGAGCGTCGGCCTGTGGACTGAAGGGTCCCAGGTTCAATTCCAGTCAAGGGCATGTACCTGGGTTGCGGGTTGGTTGCGGGCACATACCCAGTAGGGAGTGTGCTGGAGGCAGCTGATCAATGTTTCTCTCTCATAGATGTTTCTAACTCTCTATCCCTCTCCCTTCCTCTCTGTAAAAAATCAATAATATATTTTTAAAAATATCAGAATATATGTTATTGCAATACAAGAACAACTTTATAGGTACTCACTTTATACAGATTATACTCACTTTATGCACTGAAATTACATTTAATGTTGTCAGTTTTTCTATCTACATGTTTTTCAGTTAAAGATGCTCTATGATATTGATTCTAATATATTTACACAAAAACCTGGTCATTCTTTTAAAAAAAAATTACAGCTACAAATAACAAAGCAAAATCAAAAAATTAAAAGTGACCATAGTTAATGACCTTGTGATTCTTCGCAGTTTAGATGTTGCACAGCTTTTCTTCAGTTGTTGTTCTTTGTACTAGAGTATTACTTTAAAGTAGTATTGCTTACTAAAAGTAGTATTATTTAGAACTTTCTCTAATTGTTATCTAATGAAAACATTATTATGTTATCTAATATTTTTCCAAGGATTAAGACAAAAGGAATGAAAATTATTCAAAGTGAATTTCAAAGAGAATACTATTTTATGAGGTTAATCAATGAATAACTGGTAAAGATAAGGCTCCAAGACAAGAAAGAAAAGTGCAAATATTTCTAGAATATCCATTAATATAGTTCATTTTCATTATTATGTCAGTTTGACTATCTGAACCCTAATGAAATGTGATTTTTATCACTTGACAAAAAATGTTTGTCAAGTTGAAATAGTTCCTACAATATGTGTGGGTAATAAAATATAATTAATCACTTAAAAAGGGACAAAGTGATTGTAATTGAATGTACCTAGAATAGAAAAGGGTAAGAGTTGGTTATTTAAATTCTTGGAAATAATTAAATAAGTTGGTTATTCATTCTAAGAGAATATTTGGCAGAAATGTAGATAACATTCTTTTTAACTAGAAAAGGTGTTTCAAGATGATATTTTCACTGAGGGGAGGTTACTCTCCTGGTGGAGATATGTATTCTGCCTCTGTATTACACTATGGGCGAATCAAACTATACTTTTACATGAATTTGTGCAATCATACAACTATAAAAATAAACTCTATGTATAATGAATAAGTCAAGAACCATTGTGTAAAATTTTCTATATGTACTAGAGGCCCAGTGCACAAAAATTTGTGCACTTGGCAGGGAACGGGGTCCCTCAGCCCAGCCTGTGTCCTCTCGCAGTCTGGGACCCCTCGGGAGATAACGACCTGCTAGCTTAGGCCTGCTCCCGGAGAGCA
>NW_006288605.1:341436-345686 GCF_000327345.1 Myotis davidii
CCTTTTTTTCTTTTTTATTCTGGGCCAGCTTTAGCTGTGAGGCTTGGCTCCAGCTCTTAGGCCTCTGCTGCTAAAAGTAGGTGTCTGGCCTTTGCTTACAATGTTGGGCTGAAGCCTGGCAGATTACAGCAGATTTCTGGGGTTTTGTTTAGCTTCTATATTTGTTACATAGTTGCTTAGAGTTGCAGCTCAGAGGCCTGCAGTGGCAGGCGGGGAACATTGGAGTCCTCCGTCACTGAAGCAAGCAAGCCTCATGTTAGTTTCAAGCTGCCTGGCTGCCGGCCGCCATCTTGGCTAGCAGTTAATTTGCATATCGCCCTTATTAGCCAATGGGAAGGGTAGTGTTTGTATGCTAATTACCATGTTTCTCTTTTATTAGATAGGATGATTTATAATATATAAAGAACAGAATATTTCTGTAATTTTAAAGTGTACCACTTTCAAAGTTATAGAGCCTTTAAACATAATTACTCAGTAAGTTTATGAAGAAAAAACTTACTGATATCACTTTAAATAAAACCAAATACTTTTAAGTCTTCATCTAAAATCTATAATTTCCTACATATTTCTACAATGAATGTGTATAGCACATGCAATAAAATTAAAGCCTATGACTACTCTAGAATTTAAAAAGTCTACTTTGATTTCTAAATATCACATAAAACCAGGGATAAACACCCATAATACATGAAAAACACGTTGCACAATAGATCTTTTTTTAAAAATAGTAACTATATACAGAACACACACAGCTTTATAGTATCATAGCATCTTTGAATATACTAGAAACCTAAGCTTAAAATTAAAAAAGAAAACACTTGTGCTTCAGAAAAACCTAAGGAAACATGTCTGTTTCACAAGAGCACCTATAGGAAGCATTTAAAGTGTGTGCCTTAAATTCATGTAAGATTTCTTAAGCTCTACTTGTCCTGTAGCATTTCCATTAAGATTAGGTTTTATATCACACCCAGCTTGACACAATTACAATATCAAATTAAACAGTGATCAATGCAGGCAACAAAATAGTAAAATGAGGCAGTATTATTTTGTGTTGAAATAAGAAAGATTAGTAAAAATATTGGATAAAATAGTGGTTGATTGATTGGATCTAAATTCTACTTTTAAAAATTAATCTAAAGTATATGCATTGTCATTGATAATGTGAACAGGGTAGTCAACAGAGAAAACATATGTATACATAAAATATTAATTAATTGATATAATTAATTTTTTTAATAAATTTAAAATTTAAATCATTAAGAATAGAAATTATTTAAGAAATGTAATGACTTGAATAGCCTACTTCTAAAAATAACTTCTATATTTAAAGTAAAATTAGGGAATATATTTCTTTTTTTCATCTTATGTGCTGTGGACTTAAATCAAAAGAAGAGAATACTTTTTTGAGTGTGTGCAGGAGTGAAAGTATACAGTACATTGTAGTTTATCAATGTGGTAATCTACTTGTTATTCAATAAATTAAATTCAGTAAAAGTTCTTTTTTTAAAAAAACCTATCATACGGAGGCAGAGCAACATCAAACAGACTATCAAACTACAGCAGGAAGTCCAGGGAGGGTTGGCGTGGGGGGTGGCGGGGAGGTTAAGAGATGGACCGAAGGACTTGTATGCATGCATATAAGCATAACAAATGGACACAAGACACTGCAGGGGTAGGGGAAGCCAGGGGAAGGTCAAGGAGAGAAAAAAAAAAAAAAGGCGAGGGGAAAGAAAGAGAAAAAAAAAAAAAAAAAGGAGACATATGTAATACTCTTTGTAATACTTTAAGCAATAAAAAAATAAAATAAACTCAAAGAAAAAAAACCTATCACTACTAGTCTTAATATTTGCTTTCCTTCTGATTTTCTCAATTTATTTACTAGAATAAGAGCCAGAGAGACAAACAAGGTCATTTCATTGGGAATTCTGCAGGAGTCCATTAATGTCAATGTAAAATATGGAAAGATATCTGAGACTAGGTAAACCAAACATGTAATAAAAATTAAATTTAAAATGCCACAAAAGCATCTAATAAGAGGGAACCAAGTAAAAGACATATTTTTGTTCTCTATGGCTTTCATGGAAAAATAGTTTACTAGAATTCACAAATGGTAATATCATTTCCTCAAGCATAAGCAAACAATAGGTCAAAGGTAGTTAATAATCAAAAATAGAATCCATTTTTATCTATGGCCTAATTTTAAATATGGTTAAATCTCAGTCATCATTGGTTTACATAGCAAATATTATAACCTCAAAGATCAGGAAAGAAATTAATTTTGAAGTTCCTTTCTCACAGAAATTGTATTCTGAAGAAGAGTATTAAAACTTTAAAGTATTATAGCTTTAAAAATAAAGTTTACATTATTGTCTTCAGCAAATGTGACACCCACAAACTATTGGGGAATGTTTTTTTAGAGATTGTGGATAAATATTTCAAGATATTTCCATCTTCATATATACAAAGAAGTGGTCAGGAGTTTTTCTTATTACAGTCATATTTGAAAGTGTCACTGAAGCAGATGTAAAAAGAGATATTCCTCTTAGCTCACAGAGTATGCAGTAAAGGAGAAAACAGAGTGTGCATGACACAAGGATTTAAGATATCAAGCTATACTACAAAGCCACTGTTCTCAAAACTGTCTGGTACTGGCACAAGTACAGACATATAGAACAATGGAACAGAACAGAGAACTCAGAAATTGACCCAAACCACTATGCTCAATTAATATTTGACAAAGAAGGCATGAACAAACAATGGAGTCAATACAACCTCTTCAATAAATGGTGTTGGGAAAATTGGACAGATACATGCAAAAAAAAACCTGAAACTAGACCACCAACTTACACCATACACAAAAATAAACTCAAAATGGATAAAGGACTTAAACGTAAGACATGAAACCATAAAAACCTTAGAGCAAACCACAGGCAGCAAAATATCAGATACTTGTTGTAGCAATATCTTTATTGATACAGCTCGTAGGACAATGGAAATCTAGGACAAAATAAACAAATAAGACTACATTAAAATAAAAAGCTTCCGCACAGCAAAAGAAACCATCAAAAAAACAACAAGAAAACCCACTGCATGAGAGAACATATTTGCCAATGTTATATCCAATAAGGGCCTAATCTCCAAAATTTATAGGGAACTCATACATCTTAACAAAAGGATGATAAGCATCCCAATCAAACAATGAGCAAAGAACTTAAATAGATACCTTTTGAAAGTGGACATACAGAAAGCCAAGAGACCTATGAAAACATGCTCAAAGTCACTAATCATCCCAGAGATGGAAAACAAAACAACAATGAGGTATCATCTCACATCTCTCAGAATGGCTACCATCAACAAAGAAGAAGTGCTGGTGAGGATGTGGAGAAAAAGAAACCCCCATGCAACTGCTGGTGGGAATGCAGACTGGTGCAGCCACTGTGGAAAACAATATGGAGTTGCCTCAAAAAATTAAAAATAGAAACTCCCATTTGACCCAATAATTCCAATTCCAGGGATATTTCCCAAGAAACACCTATCAAAAATGACATAAGCACTCCTATGTTCATAGCAGCACAATTTACAATAGCTAAGATTTGGAAACAGCCTAAGTGCCCATCAGCAGACAAATGGATTAAAAACTGTGGTACATCTACACAATGGAAGACTATGCTGCTGTGAAAAAGAAGGAACTCTTACCATTTGCAATAGCATGGATAGGTCTGAAGAGCATTATGCTGAGCAAAATAAGCCAATTGGAGAAAGATAAATACCACATGATCTCACTCATTTGTGGACTATATTGAACAACATAAACCGATGAACAAAAATAGAAACAAGTGAGACAGAGAAGCATTGAACTGACTGTCAAACCTCAGAGGGAAGGTGGGGGCGGGGGGTAGGAGATCAATCAAAGGACTTGTATGCATGCCTATAAGCATTACCAATGGACACAGTCACTAGGGGCTGAGGGCATGTGCTGGGGGGTGGGAATGGCTGGAGAGAGGTCCATGGAGGAAAAAAAAAATAATATTGTAACACCTATGTACGGGCCAGAGGGGGTACTTGAAATATTAGGGGGACTACTCTGTAAAGTATATGAATCATGTAACCACGAAGTTGTTGAAACTAATACTGAATAATATTGAATATGAACTACAATAAGAAAAAAGATGGAAAATTGTATGTTATGCTTTTTATCATCATCATAATAAAAATTCATTTATAAAATCTACACTAATAAAAGAGAAGAA
>NW_006288605.1:350216-352091 GCF_000327345.1 Myotis davidii
TACTTAAACATAATACAGGAAACCAAAAAAATATTAGAGGAATCTACAGGCAGCAAAATCTCAGACATATGCTGAAGCAATATCCTCACCGATACAGCTCCTAGGCCCTAGGACCAGGTAAAGAAAAATAAACAAATGTAACTACATCAAAATAAAAAGCTTCTGCACAGCAAAAGAAATCATCAACAAAACAACAAGGAAGCCCACTGCATGGGAGAACATATTTGCCAATGTTATCTCCAATACGGGTTTAATCTCCAATATTTACAAGGAACTCATACAACTTAACAAAGGACTTGTATGCATGCCTATAAGCATTACCAATGGACACAGTCACTAGGGGCTGAGGGCATGTGCTGGGGGGTGGGAATGGCTGGAGAGAGGTCCATGGAGGAAAAAAAAAATAATATTGTAACACCTATGTACGGGCCAGAGGGGGTACTTGAAATATTAGGGGGACTACTCTGTAAAGTATATGAATCATGTAACCACGAAGTTGTTGAAACTAATACTGAATAATATTGAATATGAACTACAATAAGAAAAAAGATGGAAAATTGTATGTTATGCTTTTTATCATCATCATAATAAAAATTCATTTATAAAATCTACACTAATAAAAGAGAAACATGCATTCAAAGCTTCATGAAACCCAGCGTGCCTTGTGTCAAGCACTTTTCTCCCATAATCTTAAAACACATGTGTATTTTAAGGGACATTTAATGCGCATGCTTTTAATTTACTTACCCTTAAATCTTCAAAATATTGTTATGCAAGATCTGTTTGATGTTTGAGAAACTTTATGAGCATTACTTGGAAATTTATCTTCTAGTTACTCCCTATATCATTTTTTATCTAC
Organism: Myotis davidii; assembly: GCF_000327345.1. Lineage (NCBI taxonomy): Eukaryota > Metazoa > Chordata > Mammalia > Chiroptera > Vespertilionidae > Myotis > Myotis davidii. The sequence continues at coordinate 351,076 of NW_006288605.1, forward strand.
ACGAATAAAAGAGAAAGATGCAAATTGGTGTCGCTCCACTGTGCCCACCAGCCAATCAGGATGAGTATGCAAATTAACCCAACTAAAATGACAGTTAATTTGCATATGCAGGTGTGAGGAGAAGAGTGAAGGCTCCGGCCAGAATGAAGACTGAAGACTGTGCTGCCGGGATCTGCCCCCGGGAGCCAAGCCAGGCAGCAGGAGCAGAGGGCAAAACCCTCTGCGCCGCCGTGGAGCTACCGCTGGACTAGGGCAGGAGCAGCGAGCGAAGGTTGGCATGGGGAGTGCGGAGAGCGAAGCCAGTGCGCCGGCTCTGCCCCCGGGAGCTGAGCCCGGTGGTGGGGGTGGAGAATGAAGCCTGCCATGAGGGTCCTTACCGGCGAAGAGCAAAGGCCTGGGTTCCTGAGGCCGGAGGAAAACTGGTGACAGCAGCCAGGGGAAAGGGCCCCCGAATGCAAGAAGGCACAAGTTGGGCTGAGGAGGCCGCTTCCCTGCCCCCGCACCTGGCTTCTGCGGTGATCAATCAGTGACCGCAGAAGCCCAGTGCAGCAGCAGGGAAGCGGCCGCCGCCAGCATCCCTGGCCGGCACTTCCCTGACCCGCACCCAGCTTCTGAGATGGGTGACGCCTATGTTTGCGTGACACATAACTGACTGCCCTCCCTGAAAGCACAGAAGAAGAAGAAGCCCCCAGAAGAAGAAGCCGCCCACCTTTGGTCCAGGTGTCAGCGCCTGCAGCTGGCTGCAGCCCAGGAGACGGACAAGCCACCACCTGAGGTCCCAGGCTGCAGCCACCCAGAGAAGCTGCCAGCCCTGTGGTCCAGGGAGCCAGAGACTGTGGCCAGGGAAACAGGTTCCCTCTTCTCTGACTGTAGTCATTACTTCAATATTCCCCTTCTGAATTTCTCTCCTGTGCTGCAACCCAACTCCACTTTTCATCGGAAGGATACAGAACAGAGACAGCAGTGTTAAAGGCTTACAACATATAAATGGAAAACTAGAGTCCTTAAGGTAAAAA
>NW_006288605.1:352934-353198 GCF_000327345.1 Myotis davidii
CCCCCTGAACCCGGGATCAGGGGAGCCATGAGGCCTCCCAGCACCAGGATCAGCAGAGCTGCAAGGCTTCCCGGCACTGGGATCAGTGGGCCATGAAGCCTCCCAGCCTGGGAGCTGCAAGGCCTCCTGGACTGGGATCAGCAGAGCCACGCGGCCTCCCGAACCCGGGATCAGCGGAGCCGCGAGGCCTCCTGGCACCGGAATCAGCAAAGCCGTGAGGCCTCCAAACACTGGGATCAGTGGAGTAGCGAGGCCTCACTGCCC
>NW_006288605.1:354018-372593 GCF_000327345.1 Myotis davidii
AACCAGGAGCTGCGGGGAAGGCACGTAGGGATTGGACCTGCCCTCTGCCACCCTGGAGCGGGCTTAAGCCAGCAGGTCATTATCTCCCGAGGGGTCCCAGACTGTGAGAGGGCACAAGTGGGGCTGAGGGATACCCCCCCCCCCGCCAGTGCACAAATTTTTGTGCACCGGGCCTCTAGTATATGTATAAAAGCCTAAGCGACCGAACAACCAAATTCTGTTGACTGATCACTATGACACACACTGTCCTATGACAGGGGGCAGACACTCAATGCAGAAGCTGTCCTCTGGTGGTCAGTGCACTCACCTGATCAACCCATCCTTATGGCCAACCAGCCAGGCAGCAGTCACTGACTCCCTCAGTAGTCCTGCATGTCCAATCCATGGGGAAGGGCCAGGCACAAAGGGACCTGCACCACTGGCATGATCCCAACAGCACTGCCTGGCCTCCTGGAAGCCAGCCTTGGTCACCACGGCTGCTTCCCTCCCTAGATGCTCTGTAAATAAGAAACAATATAAAAGTGGCCACCAGTTGGCTCCCAACAACCAGCATAAATGTCAATGGGATAGATCCAGATCCTGGGCCTGCAAGGGCATCCCACTGCCTGCTCAGAGGGCTGATCATGTTTCTACCCTCCCACACCCTTCATGATGGACGCCAAATGCAGGATTCATGGCTAGTGAGAGCCACTGTGGTGGCGTGAGCCTCTCCAGATCAGGGGGCAAGCCCACAGCAGGCACAACAGGGCCAGGATGAGAAGGAGCAGCAGGCAGGCATGGCAGGTGGTATTGGATTATGGGTTTTGGCCGGATCCCCGCAGGTCACCCTAAGGGACCCCATCCATGCATGAATTCGTGCACTAGGCCTCTAGTTACATATAATGATCAGGAAGCCACAGTAGTTTACTCTGGGATATTTGAAGCACTGGTTCATTTTCTTGCACATCATTTTATTCACAAGTAATTGAAGACTGGATTTTGGAAACTTACTCTTAGTACATCTTGGTACCTGCAGGACACTGATTCTAGGAACCCCTAAGTTGGCTCAGTTTTGACATTCCTTGAAATAATTAGAATTAAATGTAAAGTACTTAGTTTATCAGGAAGAAATGAGAGAGGAATTATAAAGTTACTAGGGGCCCAGTGCATGAATTTGTACACCTTGAAAAGACCTGTGGGCAGAGAGGCTGTGGTGAGCACAGGGGTGGGTCTCGGCCCATCCTCTGTGTCCTCACCCAACCCCTCCCACTGCAGCCCCTGGCCCCCTGTCTGCAGGCAGCCCCGTTCCTGCTGCTGCCGCTCCCACACACTGAAAGAACCAGCCCAGCTCGCATCCGCTGACAGTGCAGAGCGATTGGGGCTGGCGCCAGCAGCGGTGCCGCTCACACCCTGACGGCGCGAAGCAATTGGGGCCATCGCCAGCAGTGGGTGCAAGTGGGGCTGGCACTGTTAGTGGTTGTAAGTGGTGGCTACTGCCCTGATTGCCCCTCAGGAGCAGGGGGAGGTGGAGAAGCCCTGAGGGGCGATCAGGGCTAGCAGCTGCTGCTCGCACCAGCTGATGGCACCAAGTGATTGGGATAGGCACCAGTCACCAGCAGTGAGTGCAAGTGGCAGCTCCGGCACCAGCTGTGGGTCTGAGTGGGGCCAGCACCGGCAGTGGGTGCAAGTGGGGCTGGCACCAGCAGCAGGTGCAAGTGCCCAGCAGAACCAAGGCACACTGGAGCAAAGAATTTTCAGTAACCACCAGAGGCTCTCCCCAATGACAGCAACCGGTACCCTGCCTTAGTCTGGTGTCCCTGCTCACCTGCTCCACCATCCTGCCATGGCTGATGCCCACCATGTTCTGTGTACACCTCCTGATGGTCAGCGCACATCATAGCAACTGGTTGTTCGCTTGTTCGGTTGTTTGGTTGTTCTGCCATTCAGTCTATTTGCATATTGGGGTTTTTTATATATAGATTCTAAATTAATGACTTTCACAAAGATAAGTTTGAATTTGAAGTATTTTTCTGCAATAGTTGTAAGACAATATTGTAACTTACATGACATTTCTCATTACTAGTAAAACAGTTACACACACAGTCATTATAACTAACTAATATTTAGAAAGTCAGAAACCTGACATGATTGGAGGTACAAGGAATTCTGTTTTGGATAAATAGGAACACTAAATTTTAACAGTAACCATATCACCTAGATGTCAAAAATATAGTAACTACTTTAATTTGAAATGCTAAATAGAGCATTAACTTCTTCTAAATACCTTTACATTTAAGAACACTCCAAACAATACACTAATTTAATGTACATACATAATTGACCAAATCCTATTTACACTTTCCAAGGTAAAATGATACACAAATAAAGCATTTGAATGAATATCCAGGAAACATGTGTCATGTCTTAATTATAAGGGTCCTTTATAATCCCGTTATATCCCAAGAAATTATGTTGTATTTTTAAATATCTGTTAGTAGTGTTAAAAAGTCCTAAGCAGGTGGAAGAATACAGTGGAAAATTGTACACATTATGTTTTCCCTAATAAAATGTAATTTACATCCAGTTTGAAGCATTTAGTCACTTGTGTAAGAAATAAATTAATCCTCAAATTGAGAAAAAAAATGAGTTAATGCTTAAAAGGCAAATTACTCAATGCAATAACATAGTCAGTAATTTAATGCCAGAAAAATAACTTAGATCTATTTAGATATGACTCAAGTAACATATTTTCCTAAATAGTTTCAAAATTGATAAAAATCTTTTAAAATATTGTACCTAAATCGTTGTTTCTGCTCTGATATAACTTGAGTTATGTTTACTTACACAAGAAATATTAAAACTTTTATTCAAGCCGAAACCGGTTTAGCTCAGTGGATAGAGCGTTGGCCTACGGACTGAAAGGTCCCAGGTTCGATTCTGGTCAAGGGCATGTACCTGGGTTGCGGCCACATCCCCAGTGGGGGATGTGCAGGAGGCAGCTGGTCGATGTTTCTCTCTCATCGATGTTTCTAACTCTCTATCTCTCTCCCTTTCTCTCTGTAAAATATCAATAAAATATATTTAAAAAAAAACTTTTATTCAAAATATCAGGGAGTATAAAGAATTTAATATTCTCTTTTTAAAGAAAAATTTTTACAAACATTTTTTCAGCATTTATAGAAAAAAAAACATGATTACAACAAAAATAATTTTAATGATTAAAATAGAACAACATAATTAAAATCAATATAAAAACCCAGTAAGATTATTTTATATCAGCTAACACTTAAGCAGAGTGAAGGGTAATCATAATTTTCTCAGCAAAAGTATATTAGTGAATATTAAAAAAAGAACTAAAGTGTCTTAATTTTTTGTTAGTTTTGGTCTTAAAAGATCTCTTGTCCTGGATAACTTTCAGAGGTTAGGTTGGATAGTTCTGCTTTACTTACAAACTCCCTGACATGATGCTTAAACTCTTCAACAATCAGACAGGACAAGTAATTCCATGTTTCATGATTGATATATTAACCATCAGATTGTACATCAGGACAGCATTATATTACATCACAGTTGCTGACATTCAGAGCAAGCAAAGAAAGAAAAGGCATGCTAAAACTGCACTGTTTCCTCCATTAATTTTATATTTCAATTACTAGATTACTACTATTATAAGTATAAGGTTCAATGGGGCATTATTTTTAAGGTTTTTTATTGCCTTTATAATGGAAAATAAAAATAAAAATGTAATGATCTTAACAAAATTTTGAAATCATAAATCATTGGAATTTTTTGGAAAGGGAATAACATTATGTTGTTCCTAGAAAGTTATATCTCACTGCAGATTTCAATAGTTGATGCCCTGGAGTCAGTCAAGGATAAGAAAAATAACACATGATCAAAATCCGATGTCTGTGTTCTTAAAGTCTTAGTTTCCAAGCATGCTACATGCCTAAGACTCACAGTACTAAGATATAGAGGCACAAAATCAAACTTATTGAATTTAACAATATTGAATACCAATCCTATTCCAAGCTAACTCACACTCCTGTTACCATGCTGAATCCAGGCAGGGTTACATCCATGAATTATTTTATAACTTCATTTCTGAAACTGCAAGTTTATTCCAACTCTAATTACATAAATTTGTTAATATTCTTTTTAATTTCTTTCTTTTTCTGAGGAAGTGGAGTACTTAATATACATGTTTTAAGATAGTGACTGGTACATAGAAGGCCCTCAAATTATATTTTCATTATTATATTCCTCTATTTTTCAATATTTACAACATTTTGATGGCAGATCTGTGTTAAAGATTAAATTTGGTTTTAGCAGTACATCTCTTATATAAGACGATTATCAAAATTGATTCTAACCATATCAATTGATGCAGAAGAAGCATTTGACAAAATCCAACACCCTTTCTTGATAAAAATTCTCTGCAAAGTGGGAATAAAGGGATCATAATAAAAGCCTTATATGACAAACATACAGCCAACATCATACATCATACTCAATGGGCAAAAACTAAAACCATTTCCCCTAAGAACAGGAACAAGACAGCGATGCCCACTTTCACCACTCCTGTTGGACATAGTACTGGAAGTGCTAGCCATAGCAATCAGACAAGAAGAAGAACTAAAAGGCATCCAAATTGGAAAAGAAATAGTAAAACTGTCATTCTTTGCAAATGATATAATATTGTACATAGAAAATCCTAAAGACTCCATAAAAAACTACTAGATTTAATAAATGAATACGGTAATGTAACAGGATGCAAATTTAACACCCATAAATCTATGGCTTTTTTTTTGTACACTAATAATGAACTCACAGAAAGAGAAACAAACAACAAAAATCCCATTTTCCATTTGAACAACAACAACAAAAATTAAGATACCTAGGAATAACCTTAATTAAGGAGGTAAAAGACCTATACACAGAAGAAAACTACAGGACATTGAAAAAAGAAATGGAGGATGATATAAAGAAATGGAAGAATATACCATGTTCATAGATTGGTAGAATCAATTAAACATCATTAAAATGTCCATACTACCCAAAGCAATCTATAGATTTAAGGCAACACCCAATAAAATACCAACAACATATTTCAGACCTAGAACAAACTCTCCACAAATTCATCTGGAATAAAAAAAGACCCCGAACAGCCACAGTAATCCTAAGAAAGAGCAAAGTTTGAGGGATCACAATACCAGATATTGATCTATATTACAAAGTCACTGTTCTCAAAATTGCCTGGTACTGACATAAGAACAGACATATAGACCAGTGGAACAGAACAAAGAACACAGAAATCAACCCAAGCCAACATGCTCAATTAATATTTGACAAAGGAGGCAAGAGCATACAATGGAGCTATAGCAATATCTTTACCAATACAGCTCCTAGGGAAATGGAAACTAAGGAGAAACTAAACAAATGGGACTACATCAAAATAAAAAGCTTCTGCACATCAAAAGAAACCATCAGTGAAACACCAAGAAAGCGCACTGCATGGGAGAACATATTTGCCAATGTTATATTGGATAAGGGTCTAATCTCCAAAATTTATAGGGAATTCAGACATATTAATAAAAAGAAGATAAACAATCCAATCAACAATGGGCAGAGGACATTAAATAGACACTTTTTGAAAGTGGACATACAGAAGGCCAAGAGACATATGAAAACATACTCAAAATCAATAATCATCTGAGAGATGAAAATCAAAACAATGATGAGGATGTGGAGAAAAAGAAACCCTCGTGCACTGCTGGTGAGAATGCAGACTGGTCCAGTCATTGTGGAAAACAGTATGGAGTTTCCTCAAAAAGTTAAAAATGGAACTCCCATTTGACCCAGTAATCCCACTTCTAGGAATATATCCCAAGAAACCAGAAACACCAATCAGAAATGATATATGCACCCCTACATTCATATCAGCACAATTTATAATAGCTAAGATTTAGGAACAACCTAAGTGCCCATCAGCAGATGAGTGTATTAAAAAAAACCCTGGTACATTTACACAATGCAATACTACACTTCCTTAAAAAATAAGGAACTCTTACCATTTGCAACTGCATGGATGGATGTGGAGAGCATTATGCTAAGCGAAATAAGCCAGTCGGAGAAAGATAAATATCACATGATCTCACTCATTTATGGAATATAATGAGCAACATAAACTGATGAACAAAACTTAGATTCAGAGTTAGAGAAGCATGGAACGGACTGTCAAACTTCAGGGGAGTAAGAGATCAACCAAAGGACTCATGTGCATGCATATAAGCATAACCAGTAGACACAGATTCTAGGGGGGTGAGGGCATGTGCTGGGGGGTGGGGGTGGCTGGGAGAGGTTAATGGGGGGGGCAGGGAAGGAGACATATGTAATACTATATGTAATAATTTAAACAATAAAGAATTTTAAAAAATAAAAGTTAAAGACTAAACTACAAAAAATAACAAAAAACGATTTGATTCTAAAATGGTGTTACTTAGTGTTTTCTTAGAGTCATGCCAACCAAAAGCTGTCTGCTTGCTCTGAAAGATGTTAACTGAAGGTGAATCAGTTTTAAATTTTGTTTTTAATTTCCACTACAATATACAGGATATCCCCCAAAATGTATATGCACACTTTGAATAATTATAAATGCAGTATTTATTAAAATGTATTTCATTTAATAGCTACTAACTGTTAAAGTATATAAATTTTGGGGTAACATGCTATATATAAAGTACATTCCAGAATACTACTACAACTTTGTACCAAAGAAGAGCTTCAAAATCCTCAAGTATCAAAGGTTTTATACAATAGAGACAATTCTATCATAAATGTTCCATATTTTTTCTGAACACCAGTGTCATAAAAATTATAGAAAATATTTTATTGCCTTTTTAAAACATGAAATTTCTGATAAATCCCTTATATTTTGCAGCCTAATAGAACCATTCCATTTATTTCCTTTCCCATTTAGATAAGTAAGGAGCTAAATGTAAATAGAATACTAAACTCCCCTTTAGAAAATGCATTTCTTACTTTGTTTAAAATAAGCTGGAATATTTGCCTTCTGCTAACAGTAATATTTTATTCCACTGTCAAAGTTTCCTTAAGGAATAATGCATTTTTATTTTATTGGCTGACACTTTCCCCCATTTTGTATGATTTTTCTTTAAAAAGAAAACACCTACTGCATTTGAATTTTTATATACACTAGTATTTTTTTTTCAGTGCTCACTTAGCTTCTTAGCATTCTGCAACATCAGTGAATATAAGGTGGCTATCCTGGAATTAATCAGAAATTAAAGAGTATATACATAGGCTGAAGAATATTGCAAATGCAGCACAAAATAAAAGGAATCACATTATGTTTAATAACATTTTAATCTGCCGAAATTCTCCAATTCATGTCCAGAAAATATTTAGTAATTAATATGAAACAACTGTGAATGAAATACATAAAATATACAATTTACTTATTTTTAAGATTTGAAAAAATAGAATAAGTCATCTAAGAACTCATTGATTCTAAGATAGTCTTTTTAGCTAAGAAAAAACCTAATGATAACCAAAAATTTATTCTCATTAATGTTCACTTTACTTATTTTGCCTATCTCATTAATTTATTTGTCCTGTGTCTAGGAAAAGATCTCTTAGCTAAATAAAATAAAATGTCATCATTGATAAAGTTATTAATTTTACTACTTATAAAAAATTACCACATGCCAACAATAAGTAAAGAGGATATTTGAAAAACACTTTATTTTTTCCTTTCATCCATGCCTTGCTTACTGTATATTCTCAAGTAAAATAAATCTATCTCATAAAACATCTCCATGCTTTCCAAAACAGTTGAAATCAGAATTTACTCTTTTAACAAACTACATTTTTAGCCAATCTGTTAAAAATGGTGATATCCAAATATAATGCACAAACATTACCTTTCTTATACACTTTTAAGTGAGTCATAAATTTAGTCCAAGGAAAAGTGCTATTAGGATACAAAATACATATAAAGTGTTATACATAAAGGATGTTTTCCTATTGAGAAATGCTTCCAATAAACAGAATAATAACCAAAAATAATCAGAAAATAAGAGTGCCATTTTCAATTGTTAAGTATTAACAAAAACACATCCCAAGATGTTAGGCATTTATTGTGTTTATAACCCATCCAAGATCCACTGAAGTAGAAAAAAATGGGGCCCATTCATACCAGAGAAATAACTACTGCCCTGTAAACTCATTTAAGACATAACAGAAATTTTCCACAAAGTGACTAAGGGTTCTGTTTTATCATCTGCAATAGTATAACTATGGACCTATAGTAACAACATACGCATCCTTTACTGTGTGCTTAAGAGAGAAAAATCATGTTATGCTATAATTAAACCATACCTATCCTTGAATGACCATGATTCTTAAAATAATTTCTTAAAATATGGTATATTCATTGTTATTTTGAATCCTAATAGACTTCTTTATTATTTCTAACCTTGTTGAGAAGACTCTTATATTCACTTTCACATCACTATCATTTTATTAACCCTGAATAGGTTTCAAAAACTTTCATTCACTGAAACTGAGATGATGACTTTTTTAAGAGTAACAAAAACAGAATAATGAAGTCAACATGTGGCATGACTTTGAGAAAAATAAAAATAGATAAAGTACATCACTTTATTAAGGAAATAACCACATTTAAATAATTTAATTTACTTATGAATTTCTGGATAAATTTTTATTCATTTTTCTTCTCCATGGTATAAGATAAAAAAACATTGTATACATTATTTTCATAAATTTATTTTTGGGTTTTAAATTATTATTTAAAGATTTCTTGGGTCTTACTATGCCTTTATTTACTTTCTTGTCCATTAGAGAAAGCAAACATATTTCATTTTCCAAAAGCCATTATCTTTCAGGAATATATCCTGAAGGACTCTCAATATATTGTATAAATATGGAAATACTTAAATGAATATCTAAAATAGAGATCTTATGTATATTTCATTCTCTGGCTTGAAGATGAGACTGAGTAACAAGACTTCATTTTTCTAATCCCATCCTTGTTACATTGTTTGAATATAGATTTTCTGAACCAGAATAATGGTAAATACTTAATGTAAAAATGATACTCTGTTTTCATTGTATGGGCTTAGGGACATTGTGGGTAGGAAAGATGTCTTGATGTTATTTGAATGTTTTGAGTACACACAGATTTTCTCAAGTGAAGCTGGGATTCTCAACACCTTTAACACCGACTTATTAGATTATAAACAGCTTTAGTGTGATGGGTCTGGCCTCAACTGTCCTGATGCTCATGCACACAATGGTACTGAGGACAGTGCCAGGACCCCTTTATTTTAGAGTTTTTCCAGTATATTCTATAGCAAGATGTGCTATACTGACATCTACAGACAACCTTGGCCCTATTATAATCATGGTTCAGACCAAGTTTTTCTACAATCAACAGTTATTAGGCCCTGGCCAGTTTTTCTCAGTGGTTAGAGTGTTAGCCCATGGATCAAAGGGTCATGAGTTCATTTCCTGGTGAAGGGCATGCACCCTGGTTGCAGGCTGTATCCCTGGCACCTGGTTGGGGAGCATGCAGGAGGCATTCAGATGATGTGTTTCTTTTACATTGATGTTCCTCTTCCTCTCTCCCCCCTCCTGCCTCCTTTCTCTTTACCCCCTCTTTAAAGATCAATGGAAAATTTATCCTGGGGTGAAGTTTTTTTTTTTTAAAGAGTTATTTGTTCTCATTTTCTACCAAACTTAAAATTAATCCATATATCTATTTAAATACTTCTGCAGAGTATGATTGTTTTGATCCTTTTTTGAGTTAATAGATATTGTAAAATTCTACTTCAACTTAAAATAATTAAAAAACAAAACAAAATAAAATTAGAAAAGTTAGTTAGAAACTGTGAATACCTACCAATCTGGTGTGTACAGACACAGGGGTCTTGAAAGTTGTCACCGGATAGCTGTACTCAGAAACACTGTAGGGATCAGAACTGCTGGAGGAACACTTGGAGATGGAATCACAGGCCACAAAGGTATTATCAAGAGGCAGTTCCTGGATGATGTGGTGCTTTGAATTCAGGGGAGTTTCTGGTTGGATCTGGAAAGCAGGCTGTGGGGATGCAGATTTGTAGTGCCTGGCCAAATCAGGACTGTCAGGCTTGAAAGTAGTAGGTGTAGTGCCCCAATTGTACTTGCACATGGTTTGCTCTTCCAGCTCAATGGGAAGGTCTAGTGTGATGCTCTTTCCATCATTGTCAGCATCATCTGCCTTAGTTTCCTCAATAGTGACAAAGTTAAGCAGCAAGTTCTTAGGGGCATGCTTCTTCTTCTTCTTCTTCTTTTTCTTCATCATTATCATCTGCCGATTTTCTGGGTTTGGAGTAACCCATTCAGAATTCTGCTTGTTTTTCTGAGCAGCCTTAAGGTGTGGTGATTGGCAGCATCTTATGACAGCAGTGATGAAAATAACAAGGATGACAGTTATGGTGCCAGCAACAATGGCAACCATGATCTTGACATAGTCAGTGGTTGGGGAGGATGAATCAGTTGTCTCGATATTTTGGGTTACTGATGTTTCAGTGTTTCTGTGCACCAATTCATGAATCAGTGTAGCATTAGTTACTGACTCATTCACAAATAGATTAACTCTTACAACACTGAAGAGAGAATCAGGTTGCCCTAAGTCGTTAGCTTTGACTACCAGTCTGTGTAAACCAAGGTCTGCTAAAACACATTTCTCCTTCATTGTAATGTTGCCTGTTGTTTGGTTGATTATAAACAGACCTCTTGCATTTCCTCCTACAATGCTGTACTGAAGCTCTGCATTCATGCCAGTGTCATTGTCAATAGCAACTACTGTGAAGACCACTGTGCCCGGATCAGTGGATGGTAGAACCAATTCATAGGAGTAGTTGGAAGAAGGGACAAGAAAAACTGGCTTGTTGTCATTGACATCAACCACATTTATGGTCACTTTGGCAGTTGAAGAACGTGATACCCTACCACCATCCTCAGCCTGTACATAGAAAGTATAAGACTCTTGTTTTTCTCTGTCAAATGAAATATTTGGTCGAATGACACCAGTCTGTGAATCAATGGTGAAGTCATCATTCACATCTAAAATGGAGAGAGTAACTGCAGAATTTTCTCCATAATCAGGATCAGTTACAGTGATTAGTCCTACTGTGCCATGTCTAGAAAGGTTTTCTGGGACATAGAAATTATATTCATTGTGTGTGAAAATTGGACTGTTGTCATTTTGATCAAGAACTGTCACTAAGACTGTGACATTGGTTATTAAGGGTGGAATCCCGTTATCTTTTGCCAGAACTGTAAAGTAATACTTTTCCTGTTTTTCTCTATCCAGTTTCTTCATTGCAGTCAGAATGCCTGTACGCTGATCCAGGTTGAATTCAGATGGAGCATCATCGCCTAATAGGTAAGTGATTTCAGCATTACGTCCAGTGTCTGCATCCGTCGCACTTATTTTTGTCAACTGGGAGCCAGGAGAGTTATTCTCAGGAACAGAAGTACTTATGAAAGACTGGGTAAAAACGGGAGCATTGTCATTTTCATCTTTTATTTTGATAAGGAGCATGGATGACTGGTTCAATGGAGGTTTGCCAGCATCTGCGGCCAGTAATTTAATGGCATACTCTTTGGTGGACTCATAGTCAAGAAATGCAGCCGTCTCCAGGAGAAACTGATTACTAAATACTGGCCTTAATCGGAAAGGGACATCATGATCTGTGAAGCATGTCACCCTACCATTATGGTCAGCATCTTTATCTGTCACAGTTATGAGAGCAATTTTGGTGTTGAGTGAAGCATTTTCTGAAAGAACCACAGTGCCATTGATTGGATTGATGATGTATCTTATATCGATTGATGGGACATTATCATTGATATCTGTAACATTTACTAGCACCATTGCTCTTGCTGGCATCAACCCACCATCACTTGCCAAAACCAGCAACTTGTGGTTTGGTGATTCTTCCCTATCCAGTGGTTCTTTGATTGTGATAAGTCCGGTGGAGGAGTTGAGGTGAAATAGCCTCTTGGCTATGTTGGAAACTAGATTGCTGAAATAGAAGTGAATTTTGGCATTTTCACCTATGTCGGCATCTGTGGCATGGAGCTGTGTCACTGAAGTACCTACAGGAGCATTTTCTGGTATACTGACTTCAATTTCACTCTCCGTGAAAACTGGATGGTTATCATTTATATCAGCAATACTTATTTGCAAAATGGCAGTACTGGATTTTTGAGGAAAGCCACCATCTTCAACCTTTACTTTCATTACATATGTATCCTTCTCTTCCCTATCTAACTCCTTCTGAACAATCAGTTGTGGCATCTTGTCTCCTTCTGGCGTTTCAATGACATCGAGCCCAAAAACATTTTGACCCTGGAAAATATAGAATGAAACAGTTAACTTACGTTATTATGTAATAGACCAATTTTCAAATTCTCAAAGCCACATGACATAGGATTAGCTCAGAAATAGATGCCAGAAAACTTGAATTCTAAGTCCCAACTCTGCCTATAACTAATATTATGATCATAAGCAAGTCGCTTAACATCTCTAGGCATTTTTAAAATTAAAGAGTTCTGCTAGAAAATGTCCTGAGGGTTTTTAAAGTTGTAGCATTTTATAATAATGAATGTAACTCAAGTGAACTATTAAAGTTTCAAAAGGAAGAAGTATGTAGAATATTTAAAAAGAATTATCACTATGTTTCACATGGTGAATGAAGTTATAAGTGAATTAACCACAGTTACTCCATATAAATAAAATATTTTATTGTAGATTTCAGTTGTACTGATGGCTTTTCACCATGATAAGTTACGATAGAATATGAAATATTCGTCCAAGGCAGTAACACATATATTGCATCTAAAAAATATAGCAAAAACCTTTGGTGAGGTGAGAAAATGAAACTCTGATAAGAATATAACCTTGTGTAAAATACAAAGAATTTCATCTTTTTTCTATAAGAACAATTCTTAAAAGTAAAATTTTTTGGAGATTAAAAACACATTTTTTTTTAAATGAGTAAGCACAGTGGAATGAAGTTACATGCCAAAATGTCAACTTTGAAACAGCACCTATATTATTTTCATCACATGAAGTCAGATTATGGGAATGTTTAAAGTACAGTCTCTGGTGTTTGAATAATCCAAGGAAATTCAGTCAATTAAAATTGTAAAATTCATAATCAGTATGGATGGGCTCTCTCCAGTGCTACTGCTCATCCATACACAAAAGGTCTCATACTCTCAACAAGTCTTTTAAATAGTCAAATACCTTAATGTTGATAAAATCTAATTTATCAAAATAAAACAAAAAAATTTTAAAAGTCCCCTCTGAATTACAATATGATAAGCCCTCACAAATAGTGATCTCACTAGCTGACTAAAGAATACTATTGAGTGAGTACCCTTTAGTCAACTAGCAAGATCATATGAAGCAATCCATGAATATTTGTTATCTTGTTTTATTTTACACAGCTGAAATGAACACCCTATTAATATTTTATTCACATAAGCCAATAAACAATTTGCACTTTCTTTGAATAAAATATATAGCGAGGGAAACATTTGCTATGTCATATTCACTTAGAGTGTGAAAAATTAGCAAACTGAAACCTATCTTTCAACTTTGTATTTTTAGGACAATGACATTAAATATAGATAAATATATTTACTATTAAAATTTGATCTAAATGAATTAGTGATTAATGATCATTTTATGATTGCAATGACATTTCAAAAGGTTTTTAGAAAAATTCAAATACAGAATGTCTCATTTATGAGTAGGAAAAATAAATTTTAATTTAATTTACAAAAATCCATGTTACCGCTTGGCATGCCAATACTGACTGGCAAAAATGGTCACAGCATTCTTCTAGGCATTGGGGATGTGGAGTGTGTAAACACATTTTGCTAATGTAATGGAAATTAAATGCTAGCTAAGATGAGAAAAAAATGACAGTCTAAGTATTTAATTATGGTCTTGATATTAACAGGTTTATATTAATTAAGAAAATAATTACATTTTAATAAGGGCTATAAATCGAATCTAATAAAAGAGAAACATGCAAATTGACCATGCCTCCATTACACCCACAAGCCATGCCCACAAGCCAATCAGGAGTGATTATGTAAATTAACCCAACTAAGATGGCAGCGGCCACAGAACTAGAGCAAGCAGGAGGCTTGAGTTGACCCCGGTGATCGAGGAAACCAAACTTCCCGCCTGTCCTGCCAGCCCTGAGCTTCGCTCAAGGCTACAAAGTTTCAATTATAAAAGATAAATAAACCCCAGATACATGCTTCCAGCCTGCAGACTTAGCCAGCCTGGAAACGGCCATCAGCCCCTCACCCAGGCTGACCCAGCACTGCAAGGGGGACCCCCACCCTGAAGGGGCTGTGGGCAGCCTGAAAACAGCCCTCAGCCCCTCACCTAGGCTGGCCACACCCCCATAGGTGAGGGTCCCTGCTGAGGGACTTGGCCAGCCTGCAAACAGCCAGTAGCCCCTCACCCAGGCTGGCCAGGCACCCAGTGCAGACCACCACCCTGAAGGGGCTGTGGGGAGCCTGAAAACAACCCTCAGCCCCTCACCCAGGCTGGCCAGGCACCCAGTGCAGACCACCACCCTGAAGGGGCTGTGGGGAGCCTGAAAACAACCCTCAGCCCCTCACCCAGGCTGGCCAGGCACCCAGTGCAGACCACCACCCTGAAGGGGCTGTGGGGAGCCTGAAAACAACCCTCAGCCCCTCACCCAGGCTGGCCAGGCACCCAGTGCAGACCACCACCCTGAAGGGGCTGTGGGGAGCCTGAAAACAACCCTCAGCCCCTCACCCAGGCTGGCCAGGCACCCAGTGCAGACCACCACCCTGAAGGGGCTGTGGGGAGCCTGAAAACAACCCTCAGCCCCTCACCCAGGCTGGCCAGGCACCCCAGTGGGGACCCCCATCCTGATCCAGGACACCTTTCAGGGCAAACCAGCTGGGCCTCACCCATGCACCAGGCTTCTATCTTATGTAATAAAAGGGTAATATGCAAATTGACCCTAACAGCAGAACGACTGGGAATGACTGGTCACTATGACACACAGTGACCACCAGGGGGCAGATGCTCAATGCAGGAGATGCGCCCTGGTGGTCAGTGCACTCCCATAGGGGGGATCTCTGCTCAGCCACAAGCCAGGCTGACATCTGCCAGCACAGCAGCAATGGCAGGAGCCTCTCCCGCCTCCTCAGCAGTGCTAAGGATGCCCAACTGCAGCTTAGGCCTGCCCCCCGCTGGCAAGTGGACATCCCCGGAGGGCTCCCGGGCTTCCAGAGCGATGTCTGACTGCCAGATTAGGCCTGATCCCCCGGGGAGCCAGCTTAAGCCAGCAGGTGGACATTCTCTGAGAGGCCCCAGACTGCGAGAGGGCACAGGCCGGGCTGAGGGACCCCCCCACACACACACCAAGTGCACAAATTTTTGTGCATCAGTCCTCTAGTAGATATTATAAAGTATTTTCATAGGTTATATAAGAGGAAACTAGAATATGTAATATAATATAAAAAGAACAAAAAAATTATCATAAGTTTTTGATTTTTAGACCCAATTGTCTAATTTATGACTATACTATATCTGGGAAAAAGAATATGCTAGTTTTAATTTTAAATTTTATGTATTTATGTTTGTGTATTTTGTTTTTGTATATTTATATTTCGTTCTTAAACATTTACCTAAATTTTTAACTGACCTTTGCTTTCCTAAGCAAATGAAGGCAAGTTTACGTCAGTTGAAAATCCATGAATAGCATGTTAACTGCCTTTTAATTATTTTATGTGAAGGGACAGTAATCTTAAAAAATAAGTTTTTCAAATTTTAAGGCTGATAATAAGATATACATGTCAGATAGTGGATAATGTCCCTATTGCTCTTCTGTCTTCAATGACTGTTCTGTCCAATACAATAGCGATTAGCCACAAGTATTTAAATTTTAATTAATTAAAAGTAGGTAAAATCTAAAAAGATTTCCTCAATTTCACTAGCCACATTTAAAGTTCTCATAGCTACATGTAAACTGAGTGTCCACCCAGTTGGACAGTGCAGATATAAAACATCTCCATTATTACACAACGTCCTACTCAACTGCATTATTCTAAGGTGTCGTAATTTTCTTTAACAAAGATCTATGTTCACTCTTTCTGGCAGTGACTACCTCCCTATGACAACATACCTCTGGCTAAGGATCCCCTTCATCTCACTCATCTAAATGCCTGGGTTGTTATAAAATCACCACCTTCATTAGCCCTTTACAATCAGTGCTATTGTGTGTTGACTGCTCTGTTGTCCTCTATCAGCCTACAGGAGAAAAAGCATGGCTGATGGAAGGATGCTTCTTCAGAAGGAAGAGGCACTAAAGTACCCTGAATCAAGGTGAGTGGGGAACCAGTCAGTAATTACATTATGAATTTTATAAAATCACACAGTCGGGTGATTGTGTGCATATCTTTCCCAGATATTTAGAGCTTTACAAATGACTTGCTGATTTACATATTTAAATTTCTAATTGTCCAAGGAATTTGTAAAGGAATTGCCCACATGTAAGACATAATTTTCAACATATCTAAGTTTGATGCCAAAGTGTAGTGTCAATATGAGCTTATTACCATTATTATGGAATGAGTAGTCCAAGGCTATTTCTTTTTCTTGTCTCCTTCAGGAATGAAGGATGACTTGACACATGGATTGAACATTTTTTCTACCCCATGGCAGTTCACCTGACATTCACAACCACATGATCCTTCTTCTGTATGTTAGACCATGACATGCAAACACTCGGGAAGCTGAAAAGGGGAACTAAAAATGTATGGTTCCTTAACTCATTACCTTGCTACCTTTAGCATAGACATGTCCTATATACTAATAATTGACCAGTAGTATCCTCAGTTCCAAACCTACTTAAAATTACTGTCCCCTTGTTTTGAGGTATAAACTCTATCTGAGAAAATCCTTGGCTATCTCTCCCAAATGTTCATCCTTTTGTGAGAGCACTAGGCATCACTCCTATGTGTCACTCGGTAATTTACTTAAGCCTTAATACACTGATGGATATGAGTATAGTATAACATGGCATCAAGCTTCATTTATATTTATAATCTCTAAGGACATAGCATCTTCAAATACAAACGTATTCAATAAGCATTTATTAGATAAAATGCATGAATGAAAAATAATAATACTGATTTCAAAGACAAAAGGAGAAAGGATAGAGTTTGGTTGTTTTTGTTTTTAATTCTCAGACTGTGTAGGCATAGAAATATGCTACAATTGTTTAATTAGTTTTTTTAATTTTATTAAAACTGTCCAGAAAACAATTTATAAAACAACTACTGTTACTGTTAGGGATATAATAAGCCAAAGCGTCTATTTCTGGTAAAACTACAACTTAGTTGTAAACCTTTATTCTCAGAAGAAATGATGACAAGTATTAAGTGTGGTAAGTGGCCAGTGCATTACTTATAAAATGCAAGACCCCACATTTGTCAAACACAAATGTTCACAAACAATAAAAAGAGAAAATAAAAACTCAGAAAACAGCATAGAATATAAATTGGACGCAACACATTTTATGTTAATTTTGAATTCTGACATCTTAAAAGACATTGATGTTTAGTACACAAAATTGTCAAATCCAGTTCAGATTAAGACAAAATTATGGACTTTCTAATAACCTCATTTAATGCAAAAGGCTTAATTTTCTTTGTGAATTATATTTCTTCCTAAATTCAAAAATAAGTTTTGAGTTTGCAAACCCAGGACAAAAACTGCTGAAATAAGCAAGATGTTAAGCTCATCTGAGATCATAATTTTTTGTAGGGATTTGTAAAATCAAAGAAGAGAAAGTTGCTGTTGGCTATAAAAATTCCAAGAGCAGTATTTTGCTTTTGAAAAAAAGAAAATATATGTGCTGCTATATTAGAAGCTATATTTTTGCCTATTGTTCTGGGAAAGAATTAATTGATCCATTGTTCCAAACTTTAACATTTTTGACATATGCATGAGCAAGACATCACTTCATTGATTACTGGAAGGTAATAAATAACACCGCACTTCCAAAGCTATAAATCTGGTATAGTTGCCCAGAAAGTGCACAGAATGCCAGTAAGGACTAAAAATAGTTCCAAAAATGTTGAATATTAAAATTGATAAAATAAAAGCTGTTTATTCTGTAGATCAAGGAATGCTAGTGAAAAGACTAAAAAATTATTTCTGAGCTTTACTACTGTTTGAATGATCAAGAACCAATGAGGGGATATGGACACATATGTAATACCTTAATCAATAAAGAAATTTTTAAAAAAAGAACCAATCTTTTTTCTTTATTTTGTTCTGATTAATTATACATTTTGGGGCCATAAAAATGCAATAACACAGTTTCAGATGGATAAAATCACAAAGATATGGCTATTGTAGAAAACTATAGTAAAATGAATATAATAATCTACACTAATAAAAAACAAAGATGACCCTGTGATCCCACTTCTAGGAATATATC
>NW_006288606.1:0-438 GCF_000327345.1 Myotis davidii
AGTTTTCAGTTCAGAGGAGGGGACAGTCGTGGAAGAGCTAAGGTGGAGGAGATAAGGAGATGAGGCGTTCACAGCGAAGACTGAGGTAGGCGACGACTGAGCTAGGCTACTGTGGTCTGGGACAACAGGGCCCCATAACGGGACGCACGGCAGCTGGGGATCCGCGTCCCTGTAAAGGGAGGGGGCCAGGAGTGGAAGGAGCAGGGAAGCTGAAGGGCTCAGAGTGAGCTGCAGAGTGGCCACTAGGATGGTGAGGATGTCTCTTCCTAACAGGGGCATGGGGCATGCTATCATCAAGGAGGCAGGGAAGGGGTCCAGTGGCCAGAGGGCAGGTGGATTTGCGGTCAATACCCATGTCCGAGGTCTTGGAAGGATAAAGGGGCCCTAAAAAGGAGAGCAGGACAGAGAAGGCAGCCCCCGTGTCAACCGGGAAGGGGA
>NW_006288606.1:1707-5136 GCF_000327345.1 Myotis davidii
CTGCCTGGGAGAGCAGGCAGGGGCGGGGGCGGCAGGGGACTTGAGTTGCCGGCTCCCGCAGCGGCTACGGCGTTAGCAGCTGCAGCGGTGCGCGGACAGACCGACTGCGCGAACGGGGCACAGTGCGCACAGCGGGGGCGTGCAGGGGCATAGGGTTGTAAAAGGTGGTTTGAGTTTCCGGCCACCGTGGGGCAGGCAGAAGAGGGGAGGCAGGATCAGTGGGTTGACGGAGGGCGTGGCTGGAGGGAGGTCCAGCAGGGAGGAGGAGGGGAGAGTGTGGACGGACAGGGGCTTACTCCGCGGGAGAATGGGCGGCTTTCGCTAGGGGAATTCGGGGGAGTTCTCTGGTGGAGGGGGTGAGGGGACGTGGAGACTATGGCGGTGCCGTCGCCGCATCCCACACACAGCACATGAACCCACCCCACACGCACCGCACACACTGCGGGCTCAGTGGTGCACAGTGGCGCGGAAGCGCAGGGACAGCCGGGAGGGAGGAGGAAGGGCAGGACGAGGAGAGACGCGGATGGAACTTTCGGGGGAGGGACGAGGACACAGAATGGGTGGAGAGAGGCTTGGGCACATTTCCCAGTTCACTGGCAGAAATTACTGAGATCGGTGTAGACGGTAAAGTCAGGGTCCCGTTTTCATACTGAGGCCATGCTATGTTACAGAAAAAGGATGCAGGTCCGAGACAGGCCCCGTGTTTAGCCACATCGGTGAGCCAGCACCCTAGAGGTGTTTTCAGGTCAGGTTTGGAATTTGGATTCCCCGTGCTCGATACCCGTGGCCTGTAGCGGGGCTAAAGGCTGGCGTCCCAGCGGTTTAACCCACGCTACGGATGGACGGAGGGACTGTGGGCGGGGTAGAGGCATCCCTGCTACCCCCTCAGGTCTGGAGGAGCCTTCCTAGAAGGGTCCGGAGAGGCAATCTCTGACGTGGCCATGGTTTACAGACAGAGATGCCAGCGGGTGGGCGGCCACATGGGACCGGCACCGGGGCGGGGTGGGATTCACCGCTGATGCTGCCGAACTGGGAAAAGTTGCTGAGCTGAAGAAATGAGGTCCTGATGGATCCAGAGCCACGAGGAGGGAGAGGTGGGCACTCTGAGCTGCGGAGGGACGGCCAAATGGAGTGCTCGCGCCACCCGGGTTTCAAGGCACCAAATGTTAGGTTAGGTGGCTCAGGAGGTGGCACAATAAATAGAGAGTCCAGTGAATCAGAAAAGAAAGGAAAGGAAAAGGTTTATTTCTGCGTCCCCGGGAGACCCATGTACCTTTCAGCTGCAGGGGTCAGCCAGGTATTCAGGAATGAGTCAGTATCTGTGTGGGGGTCATTGTGGATTCAGGGAGAAGCCTGTATCTGTGTCTGGCATGCTGATCTGTTAGACATGCCAGGGGGAGTCCATTATCTCATCACATGTCTGTATGTATCCGATCCTGGGCTCTCTCCGACCTAACAGTTGCCTTCCTCCCAGGCCAGGCCAGGCCAGCGGCAGCTGCCATGAGTACTGTCTTCAGGATGGGGACAGTGCAGAGAAATCTAGAAAAATTAGAGAATGCTGACTGGGTCAGGGAAGCAGCTGGCAGAAACCCAACCAGACCTTTCAGATGAGATTTTAGCCAATCAGAAAAAAGAGTCTAAGCTGACAACCCTGTTGCTAGTAGAGAGTCTGTGTGAAGAGGCCTGTGAGACCTGGGAATCCCCAGGCCCGAGGCAGCCACCAATGCACAGCCCAGAGCAGAGCAGAACTGAGTGCACAGCCCAGAGCAGAACTGATGGAATTCCCCCACGACAGGAGGGAGGTGGTGAGCCAGAGGCCTCTGCTGATTCTGAGGGACCCTGAGGTGGGGGCTTAGGCACTGAGGCACCTTCAAGTTCCCTCTCTGACTATTCTTCCTTGTCCCCCAGCCCCATTCCAGGTCTGAGTTGGATGTTCCTCCCTTATGCTTCTGCCCTGACTCTGGAGTGACCCTGACCCTGACCCACCCCTGCTGGTTGGAGCCCTGGGCCCATGCCCTGGCTCAGGGGCTCTGGAGAGATGCACCCAACAGAGAAATCAGAACCAGCTCACGGCCTCCATGTGCCACTAATGCCACCTCTTGTCACTGTCTCCTCCCTGTTTCTTTTACCTGGTGAACTCCTTATGTTCTGCTTTCAGATCCTGCCCTCAAATTTAAAAGGAGAATCTAAATTGTAGGAGAGAGAGAGATCCTTATTGTCTTGCTTATTAATGTTTTCCAAGCATCGTCTTAATTGCTCTATAGCCTTTCAGTACTACCCCTTGCCCTGGGCAAGAGGAGCCTGAGGAATAATACATTTATTAAAAACCCCATCAGTAGTTCTGTCTGTGGGTTTTGATGCTCAGGGTATGCACAGCACAAGCTGTGAGTGTGAACACCTGCTCCCTCAGTCACACTGTGCAGGCCCCAGGGTGCTTCTCCATGTCTTTGCTCTCTGGCCTGGAGCTACAGGAGCCTGTGTCCCGTTGATGTGAATATTTATGGTTGTGCCTTTGTGACATCAGATAGACCAGGGAGGACTGAAGCAGCCAAAGAGCTTAGAAGAGAAAAGTCAACCTCAATGTAGAATCCCCCTCAGAATATCCCCTGGAGAAGTGCGGGGGCAGAGGTATTTATTCTCATATTTTCTTAGCCTTCAGATACTCCCACAGCCATTAAACCCCAGCTCTTGTGGCCGGCCCCAATGGCAGGCTGAGAAAACCTCACATGGAGAGTTTTAAGAGCTTGCAATAGGCTGCATCAAACAAACAAGCAAAATAGAAAAACCATCTTAATTTTCAAAGACTTGCATTCAAAGAGCACAAATGCAGTAGATTCTCACATAAGGATGACTCACTGGCCAGCAGGGTGGGTGTATTTTGTGTGTGATGTTCCCAACAGCTATACATGCAGAAGAGAGGAACCCTTTGTAGTATCAGAGCAGTTATATTGCTGTGAGTGTGTGTGTATGAAGATGTAGATGTCAAATATGCATGAAACATGATCCACATTTTCCAAAGAGAAACCTGAGTTTAAAAGAGGTTGAGTAACTTGTTGTCTCAAAGTGCATTCAACATAGAGCTGCAGCTCAAAACCATTCCTCTCAGGGCTCTGCTCTTTCCACCATGGCTTCAGGCTCCTGGAGTGTTTTAGATAATAGAAGGGAGCATCTTCTGACAATGATTTTCTCTCCCTGTGCTGGGGTCCAGCCCCAGCAGGTCCAGGGGTCCCCAAAGGTGTGGACGGAGTCGGCGAAGAAGGAATGACATGGAGACAGCGTTCAGTTGATCAGCAGCCTTGCCAGGATCTCTAGCCACAATCTCCAGCCAAGTACTGTGTCCATGTTCTCTTGCTAGGTTCTCCAGCCAGGTTCTCCAGGTTCTCCAGCCAGGTTCTGTAGCCATGCTCTCACACTAGGTTCTCCAGCCCG
>NW_006288606.1:5237-16503 GCF_000327345.1 Myotis davidii
TGTTCCAGGCACTGGCTAAGGGGCCTCCGTAGAAAGCATCTGCCCAGAGACAGATGAGGTGGGTCAGCTCCAGTGCTGATTGGCTGCTTTCCTGGGGTCTCTCCAGTCTGACCCTGTGTGGCAGCTCTCACAGGTTTTTATTCTATGAAGTGGCTGCATCAGCCATCAGGTGGAGCGGGCTCACTCCCCTACTTCTTCCTTTATCTCCATCATGTCTGGGAAGCTGGCTCTGTGGCCCCCCAGAGGCCCCTGGACAGCAGCTGTGATGGTGTGGCTGGTGGCGCTGAGTGTCCCAGTGGCTGAGGGCGGAGACTCTCCACGTGAGTGCAGGGCAGCTGCTCCGCTGCCAGCTCGGGATGGGCTCTGAGGGACCCGTGGCTGGGGCGTGGGGGGCTATGACCTGAGAATAGTCTGTGATCAGCATTTCCTCTTTGGGAAAGGGAGCTGCTATGTTCTCATGTCCGCCGTCTGGTGACAAGGTGAGGACATGGCCACCTCAGGGGCTCCATCCTGGGGATGTCACAGTGGGAGGGAGGAGACTGGCCACTGCCAGTGACAGGAAAATGGTTATTTTTGAAGGAAGATAGGATGTTTCCAAAGAGGAGACAGCAGGGCTTGTCCCCAAGACCTTGTCTGGATTAAAGACTAAGGGGCTCTGGTTGGGGAAACGTGTGCAGCAGGTCTATAGTGTCAGATTAGGGGAAAGGGCTCCCCATCCCTGAGTCTGAGCGGAGGGCTCACAGCAAACCCTGGCACCCCTGGTCTTCCTACACAATTGCCTTTATGCTATGGGTGCTCTAAGCAACTGCCCGAGCTGGCCACTGGCACAGTTCGCCTGGGATCTACCTGATCTAACTCGGAAGCCTGTGCCCTTTCCATGAGGAGCTCCCTTTCTGGGGTTGGAGGGGTGGGTCCCTGGGACAGCACTGTTGGGAGGAAGGCTCTGTGCCAGGGAGGAAGGGCGAGAGCGAGCCTGTGGGGCGAGGACACTGGGTTCAGGGCTTCCCATCATTGCTCCCTGGACTCTCTGGTCTGTGGGGACAGTGGTCTCTGAGGTTCCCGGATTCTTTGGGAAATGGGACCTCAAGGGCAGGCGTCCTGACAGCTCTAAGGCGGGGCCTTGATGTGAGATCGCCTTACAGCCCTCCAGCCTCAGTTGGGATCCCAAGTCCCAGGGCTGTCCCTGGAGACTCTGTCCTCTCCATCCCTCCATACAGGGAGACTGTTCCAGGCCGGGTGGAAGGGGGACAGAGGGAGCTAGGTCCAGTGGGGCTGGAAGTCTGTTCCCCAAGGACAGTCCCAGGCGTGAAGGGCGTGCTGGCCTGGAGCTGAGGCCTGATGGGCGGCTTCCCCGCAGGGGACTTCGTGTACCAGATTAAGTATCTGTGCTACTTCACCAACGGGACGCAGCGCGTGCGGGCTGTGGAGAGCTACATCTATAACCTGGAGGAATTAGTGCGCATGGACACCGACGTGGGGGAGTACCGCGCGGTGACCGAGCTGGGGCGACCTGACGCAGAGTACTGGAACAGCCAGAAGGACCTCCTGGAGCAGAAGCGGGCCCAGGTGGACACGGTGTGCAGACACAACTACCAGAATGAGGCCCGCACGACCTTCCAGCGGCGAGGTGAGCGCCTGCCCCAGCCCAGAAGAGACTCTGTGCTGGGAGGGCGGCCTCTAGGACCCAAGCTCTGCCTTGGTGGGTAGAGGAAGGAAGGGGCGTCAGTAGATGAAGGAAGGCAGAGGGAGGGATGGCGATGGGACCAAGGGGGCCCTATGGGAAACTGAGGGAGATGGAAGGGGACCTAGGACAGGCATGCAGGTTGGGACGGGACCTGAGGTGGCACCGGGGCAGCATCTGCACAGACCCGGAAGTCCACCCACATCCCAACATCCCCAGAGCCTGCCAGGCCTGCAGAGTGGGCCCACCGCATCTGCTCCTCTTTCCACCCATTCTGCATCTCCCGCCTGGCGCTCAGTTGTGTCTGCCTCCTCCTCCCTCATTTTGCAGGAGTTGTCCAGTGTCGCTATGCCCCAGGCCCCCATGTCTCTGTGCGTTGTATCCTAGTGCCACACATCCCCTAACCCCTTGCGCTGGGAGCTCCCAGCAGGCCCGCCTCCAGCTTAGCTGCCGGGTGGGTTGGGGCTCCACACTGCCACCAGAGCCCCGCACACATGTGCAGTATATCACAGTCGTGAGGAAGTGTTTTAACTCTTGGGCCTGAATTCTGTTCTCTAAATGTCTGTCACTAGTCCTGCACCTCTTTTAGCAGAGACTGTGAGTTATGTTTCTGGGCCTCTGCCTACACATTCCCTGGCGTAATGCGCTCACTCAGCCTTTCTGAGACTAATGAGTACATTCTCAGCTGCCATCACTGAGGCTCACTAGAAAAGAGAAGAGCCTTAAAACTGACTTTATTATTTGTGCTATTTTGCTTAATGCAGTAAACTCTTGTTGACTTGGATCTTATTAATTCAGAATTTGTGAATGCAAAGTCTGAGAAAAAATGCTAAAAAGCAAAACAACACTTCGATGGTGTAAGGCAGAACTTTAATTTCTTAAAAAGCTCAACAAATGGTGCAATAGAGCTGAAGTTTTGAAGTAAATAAATTGATGCTATTCAATTATTGAATAAAAATTGTTTCAGGGTTTTATTTTACCTACACCCTGCCTATCTTCTCTCCCTCTGTCTCCCTTCTCCCCAGAATCCACTTTAGATATTTTTAATTGAATTTTATTGGGGTGACATTGGTTAATAAAATTATATAGGTTTCAGGTATACAATTCTACGATACACCATCTGTATATTGTATTGTGTGTTCACCATCCCAAGTCAAGACTCCTTCCATCACTATTTATTTCCCCTTTATCGTCATTTCCTTCCTCCCCAACCCCCTTTCCCTCTGGTAATGACCATACTGTTGTCTGTGTCTATGAGGTATTTTGTTTGTTTGTTTGTTTTGCTTAATCCTTCACCTTTTTCACCCAGTCCCTCCACACCCTCCCACCTGACAGCTGTCAATCTGTTCTCTGTATCTATGAGTCTATTTCTATTTTTTTTGTTAGTTTATTTTGTTCATTAGATTCCATATATAAGTGAGAGCATATGTCGTTCTCTGACTGGCTTATTTCACTTAGCATAATATTCTTCAGGTCCATCAGTTGTTTCAAAGGATAAGAGATCCTTCTTTTTAACAGCCATTCCATTGTGTAAATGTACCACAGATTTCTTATCCACTCACTTACTTACCAATGGGCACTTGGGCTGCTTCCTAATTTTGGCTAATATAAATAATGCTGCAATGAACATAGGGATGCATATATTCTTTTGAATTAGTGTTTCAGGTTTCTCCAGATATATCCCCAGAAATGAAATCACTGGGTCATAAGGCAGTTCCATTTTTAATTTTTTGAGGTAATTCCATACTGCTTTCTCCAGTGGCTGCACCAGGCTGCATTCCTACACACAGAATCACCATTAACTTCAGGGGCAGATATTGTGAATGGTAATTATAACCATGTATTTCTTGACAATCACCTTACCAAATACTCTCTGTATAATGCAATTTAATTTCACAACTACTTGTGTGCTAGGAGCTAGCATGACCACTTTAATATGCTAATATTGGTACATGATATTTGAATTGGTACTTGAATTAATTAGCCCAGTTGCTCACTACACAGCAGTCACTGTGTTCTGTATTGCAGGTGTGTACTACATGTATATCATGGGAGCACAGCCTCATGAAAACAGTGATGACCAGAAGCAGCAGAATGAGTCTGTTCTTGCCTATTTTCAATGTTGGTGGGGATGGAAAGATCACTAGTGAATCCCTAGTCTGGCCCCAGTGTTATCTGCACATGTTCACATAACTTTTGCTGACTTTACACTCTCTCACCTTCTGACCCACATCCTAATGCCACCAAGTGCTTATATTTTTGCTATTTAAAGTCTATTTTCATAAAAAGTATTCTAACATTTTTCTTTTGAACTCATGTTCTGTGTTTTTACTCCCAATCTGTCTAAGCTGACAGATTTTGTAAATCCAGTTAGCTGACCATGCTTTTAGTCAGTCCCCAGGAAGGAGAACCTGACAAGAGGTTAAGTGAGCCTGGATGGTGTGGCTCAGTGGTTGGGCATTGTCCCATGCACTGGAAGGTCGTGGGTTCAATTCCCGGTCAGGGCACAGGCTCAGGTGTGGCTTGGATCCCTGGTTGGGGTGTATGCAGGAGGAACCGATCAGTATTTCTCTTTTTCCTCCCTCTTCTCGCCCTAAAATAAATAAATAAAAACATATTTAAAAACACACACATGAACTATTTAGTACAGTTTTACACTATGGGAATAAGGGAGATGTAGTAAAATGGCAAGAGAGGTAAGGGATAAGATGTGTAAGTAGGGAGGAAGAGGTCTGTTCTATTTGACCACATAAGGCATCGAGACATGGGCAAACGTAATGTTTATCAGTGTTAATTGTTTTCAAAGTTCTCTTTTCCTTCAAAAAGTACAAACTTTTGAAATAACATTTATTTTGTTATCTCTGTTACTAGATTGCAAGTTCTATAAGGGCAGGGACCACGGTCTATTGTTTATCTTTCTATGCCTAGTGCTTGTGGAATGTGTATTTGTTGAATGAATGATTAAATGAATCAGTAAATGGATAAAACATAGGTGGCATAGGAGATGTGGACATGAAGTTTATTATTTAGCTAGAGGCCCGAAGCAGGAAATTCACCCAAGGGGCTTGGCCCTTCTAGCTCCGAGTTCTTCCAGAAGTTCATTTGGCTGTCTGGTCTGATTATTGTATTATGCTTTTATTATTATAGATAATACAATTAAATGGGAGTTTGCCACAGAATGACATCCGAGCTGGGTTAGGCTAACAGCTGAGAGGGGTTTGTTGATGGGTGACATGTGAGAAGTGCTCCTGCCCTTAAATCCTGTCCGTGTTTCCTGCTGCGAATCGTAGGGAAGAGCCTGTTTGAGAACATTGCTTCGGAGGAGGGATGTGATGCTCACTGCTGTCCTGCTCTGTTGGACATAGAACTGTCTGTAACGTTCCTAATTCTCAGTCCATGTTACTGTTCATAGAGCCATGACCACTGTTGATGGGCCCCCAGAGACTCAAACTGATGTGTTTTCTCCACTGTGAGGAGCTGCAGGACCAACAGGAAACAGGGTCACTGCCCTGGTGTGAGTCCCTAGAGCTGATCCCCACGGTCACCATCAACAGGTGGAGGGAAAAGAAGTCCAGGTTTTTCATCTTTATTTACGAACATATTATGAATAGTGGCCTGTATAATGTAGCAATTTAAACACATAAAGGGCTTCATTTTTATCAATTGGTAACAGAATATCTCCCACAAAATGATTGCTGTTTGCTCTTGACCCTGAAAAGTTAACTGACTCATGTGTTTACTCGAGCTAATCAAGTGGCCCAGCTCGGGTCCTCATCCTGGGCTCAGAATCCAGGGATCTTTCCTGCTGGTTCCACCTCCTAGGCATCCACTAGGGAGACTTGCCTGTGCCCCACATCTCACTCCGTCTTTTCCTCTCTGTCACCCCTCCCCTCCCAGTGGAGCCTACAGTGACCATCTCCCCGGCCAGGACAGAGGACATGAACCACAAAAACATGCTGGTCTGCTCGGTGACGGATTTCTATCCAGCCCACATCAAAGTCCGGTGGTTCCGGAATGACCAGGAGGAGACAGCCGTGCGTCGTGTCCACCCCCCTTATCAGGAACGGGGACTGGACCTACCAGATCCTTGTGATGCTGGAAATGACCCCCCAGCGAGGAGACGTCTACACCTGCCGTGTGGAGCACCCCAGCCTCCAGAGCCCCATCGCAGTGGAGTGGCGTAAGGGGCAGTTTCTTTCCTGCACTCTGGTCCCCACAGACAGAGGGCAAACAGCGTCCCCTGGCCATCCCAATGCATCCCTATCCCTGATGTCACTGCTGAGTGGATATCATAGGACACTAGAGCCCTCTGGTGCCATGGCAGAGGCATCAGATCTCATTGTGTTTCCAGATTCTAGGGAGGTCACCCTACACCATCTGGTGACAAGGCTTGGGGTCCAAGGTTAGGATGTATGTGAAGGAGCAGCATCCACTCCCCCCATCACCATCCTCAGTGTCCAAGGGCTTACTGACTGGTCTCCCTTGGGGTGGAGGCTCCCAAAGGGCCCCTGTGGGTTTGGGGACAGAAGTTGACACCCAGGCTCTGCTCCCCAGGGGCACAGTCTGGATCTGCCCAGAGCAAGATGCTGAGTGGCGCCGGGGGCTTCGTGCTGGGGCTGCTCTTCCTGGGCCTGGGCCTTGTCATCCGTCACAGGAAACAGAAGGGTAAGCAACTGGGGAAACGGGAAGATGGGCTGTGCCCGGGACCCTCTGTTGAGAGGGCCTCTGCTTGTAGGTGTAACGCTCCTCCTGACCTGGAAGGCAGGAGGCTGGGCTGGTGGTGGGAGGAGACAGACAGCTAGGTGAGGCTTTGGACTGGATTTTACTGGTTGAAAGCTAGCCCTGACACAGGTGTGACTGTGGCAAATGTCCTGAGAGCTGAGAGCTCATCGCTGTCTCGCTGGCCCCTTTCCAGAAGCTGCTTCTTTAAGAAGGTCAGCACATTGGCTTCCCTTCCACTCATTTGAGGGATTGTAGCTTAGGGGTAAGGCCTTGTGGCTAATGGGTAGGGAGGAAATGGATTTCCAATTAAGTTGCTTATCTCGTTTCCTGTGGGCGGGAGAGAGACTGGCTGTTTGTGTGATGAGACCTTTCTCTGTGTAAAGTCCTTATGTAGGATCTCATGGTCCTCTGCCCCAGGTACTGTCTCTGCTCTGATTTAATGGGGGAGTAGGGGGAGGTAAGGACAGGAAAAGGAGGAAGGAGCATAAAGTGAGTGTTCCTGGTCACAAAGGGTTCATGGCCTATTCCCTGCCAGGGGATCAAGGGTTAGGGGAGAAGCTCACCTAGTTTCTGAAGGAAGCTCTGGGCTTGTTATCCAGAATCAGGTTTAACTTTGGTGAATCTTTCTGTGAAACGTGGAGCCAGAGCCATGTCTTGGGTGGTAGACACGGGGATGATGCCCACTTTGTGTCACATGCTGGTGGCTCCTACCTGTGGGCATATTTATAAGTGATTCCTAGTGGTAGAAGGAGGGTTAGTTATCAATAAATTTGCTAAAAAGATTGAAATGCTCATATCCCCCAAGGATAACAGCTGTTCCCCCGCCTCCTGCATGTCTGGGTGGAACTGAAGTGCGTGTCCTCTTTAGCTTAACTCACCCCAACACAGACTCTGGGGGATGTGATGACCTTATGCCCAGACTTCAGCTTTACCTGATACTGCAGGGCCCTGAGAGGAGGGGACAGGGTTCGCCCCTAAGTGCTGGGTGCTGATCACTCTCTCTTCTACAGGGCTCCTGCGCTGACTCCTGAGGGTACTTTGACTGGGATCGGCTGTGTTTCTTCTGAAATGCCTGCTTGTTGTCCTCAGGCAGAATTCCCAGCTGCCTGTGAGCCTGCTCCCTCTGAGATCAGAGTCCTAGTTACTCTGATGCAATTGGCCAGGCATCTCCTGTGACTTTACCCTGGCGGCAGCTGTGAGCTTGCAGTCTGTCCTGTGGGCTGCCAGCTGAGTCTACTCAAGGCCCCCAAGGCATTTTTCTTTTGTTTCTCCTACTCTATCCCCTACCCTCCCCCACTCCCCACTGTCAAGAGAAGCACATTAAAGCCTTTACCTGACTCCAGAGCTTTTATCATAATTAAACATGTTATCTGTATCTGAGCCTTCTTAACTGGGTGGAGGTAAGAAGTCACTGCAGAATGCAAGGAACATGTTTTGTTCCTTGAGGGAGACTAGAGCATCTTGGGGTGCTGTGATAAACGTGGGCAGAGGGAACGGAACATCAATTCAATCGTCCTGCTTCCTGGCTCTTCGGTATTGATGTTCCGTGCAGTGGCCTTAGGATGTGCCGGCCTCTCTTCCAGTCTGGTGGGTAGAGTGTACGTCAGCATGGAGGAATTACCTGGGCCCAGGTACAGTGGCCCCTGGTGTTTCAGAGAACCAAAATGATGTTTCAGTTGTCTTGGCAAGTCACATTGATGAAGGTCAATTTTTATTTTTGGAAAAGTAAAACCAGCAATAAAGGTAATATTCTTGGTTCCAAATGATTGAAACCCAACTGAAGTTTAGTTTGTTCATGTTATGAGGAAGCCTGGGGTTAAGTTGATTTCAGAAAAGACTGGATCCATGTATTCAATGAAGTCTTTGTCTCTCCTCTTTCTGTTATAACTACCTGGGCACCTTTCTGTCTTTTCCTACATCTCTCTTTGTTCCTGTATATTTTTTGTGTGTCTCTCTGTCTCTCACTCTTTCATTGCATCTCTGTCTCTATTTCTAGCTACACCTCTGCCACCATTTACCTGCATCTATTGACATCTCTCTGTTTCTTTTTGCATCCCTCCCTAATTTTTCCATCTTCTTATCACTGCACAACTTATCTTTGTTTCTGTGTGGGTGTGTGACTGCCTGTCTCTGTGTATGTTTCTAGAGTGTCTACCAAAGTTTGAAAATTTTAGGAAAGATTCTGGTTGACTGCACCATAGTAACATGTGCACCTCTCAAAAACACCGTCATGCACATGGATGCAGACAGCCTTACGTTCACCCCCTTTAGTAGGAACATAGACTGGACCTTCCTGATCTTGGTGATGCTGCAATGACTGCCTAGTGTGAAGGGGTCTACACCCACCAGGTGCAGTACCCCAGCCTCCAACCCCATCACTGTGGAGTGGCATAAGTGGCAGATTGTTTCTGTGGACCCACGAGGTGAGTGGAGAGTTTCCTCTGCTCTTTGGGTGCTTTGCTGAAAGTGCTGACTCATACCCATCTCACCCCTTGTCTCCTGCATAGTCACTTATCCGTGGATATAGTGACTTGTTGATTTCTGTTGATATTCTCTTCCCAGATGTTAAAGAGGTCCCTGCACACTGAGGCTCCCTTGACATGGGTCAGCACAGAAAGCTGGTCTCCATCTCAGTCTCTGGGTTTGTTATATGGCCAGATGGCTGAGAGCTTGTCTTTGAGGTAATGGAAGGCCTCCCCTCCTCCCTGCTCCCTCACCCACTTATTGGGCCTGAGGAGGCAATGGTAGCTCCTTCCCTCTCCTGGATGAAGTCAGAATGGAGAACAAGGCTTTCTTGGAGCCATTGTCTTGTGTACCCCAGGCTGCAATGCAGGTTACCAGACATGGGCACTGTGAAGGTGTGGGCAGATACACTTAAGAGGATTCTGCTCCCCAAGGTCATAGTCTGAATCTGCCCAGAACAACATGCTGAGTGGTCAGAGGTTTTGTCATCTTCTCAGGATGGACACTGTCATTTATCAAAGGAGTCAAGAGGGGTGACACTTAGGGAAATGGGGAGCACTTGTGTGGGTGTCTAGCGAACCATTATTCTCTATATGTAGCACTTTGCTTTTGATGCTGCAAAGACAAGAGGCAGGGCTGGATACTGAACCTGGCACAGAGTTTAGGCAGGCATTGAGATCTGACTTTTCTAGTTGAAACATAAGTCCTCTTATAAGGGTAAGTGCTAGAGTATATTTTAGGGCATTCTTATGGTTCCACACTGCCACACTAGCCCGACCTGCTGGGAGATTCTTTTTAATGACAGGGTCAGAGTCTTCTTCCCTTCCAGTTTTAGCTTCATAGCTACAAGTATTTTTGTTTTCTTTTTTGCACCAAGATTTCATTGGGTAATATAATCTTTAACTAATAATTTAATCAACATAACAGTACATCCTTTACAAACGCGTTTCTACAAAAAGAGCCAGTAGGGGTACATCTTGGAGAAATGAATGGGTGTGCTAGAGAAAAACCTGTTGATATTTACTCTGTGGCTTTCCCCTCCATCATATCAGTCAGTATGTCTTTCAGAGACAGTGGCATTCATTAACATTCCATTAGCTTATGCACATTTCCCAGATTCCTCTGTGGTTCGTGTGGAATCATGTGACTAGTACCAGCCAATAGAACTTGAAAGTGGGTGTTAACTGTGTCTACTTTGTCTTTTTCTGGAAGCTGTTGTTGCGGTGATGGTGTATAAGATGTTGGAAACTTCATAAGCCAAGTCTCCTGAATGTCTGGAGAATTGAGTCTTCTTTATTAAATTAAGGCACGAAGATTAAATTTCTACTGCAGGTTAATATCTTACTGCAACGTAACCTTGCCTCCTGACCACCTGGGAATGTTTAACTTAAGGAACAGAATTCATAAGTTAATAGGGTGAGTCAGTTGAGTTAATGGAATTTAAGAGATGATAAATTTAAAAAAAATATTTATTACTTTGTTTTTTTCCACCCACAAAATATATGTATCCCAGCGACTAGAACAAGTGTTTCTGTAGAGATGCTGTTCTGACCCATCTATCTCCTCCCTTCAGTACTGAAGGATCTATTCCCTCAGTTGCTGGCTGACAGTCCTCAGCTCTCAGCTTTCCTCCAGAGTTGCCTTAGGTGAGGATGGCTGCCTCACCCAATTTCAGCCCCCTTCCCAGGGGATCTCTCCAGTGACTGCTCAGTGTGGGGCTATCGAAGTCCCAAGCCTCACCCTAATTTGGGTCAACTCTGAGGGCTCTTGATGCTTCATCACTCCCTTGAGATTTGGATGAGGACTTTTGTGGACTCTATAATAGTCCAACTTCTAAAACTCTGCTTTAAATCATGAGTCATCTTACATCATTCTTCTTTCAGTTACTATTTTAATTTACATGTACTTATTTTTGTATCTTCATCCCTTAAGTATGGCCTTGTTGGAAGATGAAGGTATTGACGACATCACTGCTCTTCCTTCCTCCTCCCCTATATGCTTCCACTTGCCAAATTGAGGTACCGCACTTTTAAATAATATTGTCAAAATTGAAAATATTAACATTCTTCTGTAACAATGATTTTCTTGGGTTCTGTTCACAGCTTATTTCTAAAAGTTGAAGAAAAGTTATTTAACACTACTAATATAATTTATAATGAATCTATTTTCAGTGATGTCCTGGATTTGAATACGCTGTTTCTTAGATTCCTTGTCTTCTAATTACTTAAAAAAAAGTCACCGGTTTGGCTCAGTGGATAGAGCGTCGGCCTGCAGACTGAAGGGTTCCAGGTTCGGTTCCAGTCAAGGGCATGTACCTGGGTTGCGGGCACATCCCCAGTGGGAGATGTGCAGGAGGCAGCTAATCGATGTTTCTCTCTCATTGATGTTTCTAACTCTCTA
>NW_006288606.1:16556-18922 GCF_000327345.1 Myotis davidii
TGTTTCTAACTCTCTATCTCTCTCCCTTCCTCTCTGTAAAAAATCAATAAAATATATTAAAAAAAAAAGTCTTCAAAAGGCTCAGCCAGCATGGCTCAGTGGTTAAGCTTCAACCTATGCACCAGGAGGACACGATTGGATTCCTTGTCAGGGCACATGCCCAGGTTGCAGTCTTGATCCCTGGTGGCGGGTGTGCAGGAAGCAGCCAATCAATGATTCTCTTTCATAATGTCTCTCTCTCTCCCCATATCTCTCTCTGTCTGTCTCTCTTCCTCTTATTTCCTCTTTGAAATCAATAAAAATATATTTAAAAATTTTTTAAAGTCAAAGGTTTTATTTAACTTACTAGAGGCCCAGTGCATGAATTCATGCATGGGTGGGGTCCAGCAGACCCGGCTCCAGTTGATCAGTCCTGTCAAGGTGAGGAGGAGATGGTGGAAGGTTGGCTGGCCAGCCTGCCCCGATTAGGGTGTGGGGAGCCGATTGGGGGTGGGGTTGGCTTTGGGAAGGTGCTGTGGGTGGTGGGCCGGCTGGCCTGTCCCCCAAATGGGGTAGGGGAGCCAATCAGGGGCCAGCAGCCTGGGGGCTGTGGGAGATTGTCTGGCCAGCCCCAACCCTGATTTTTGTGTGTGAGGGGCATTCAGGGGTGGAGTTGGCTGTGGGGAGGGGCTGTGGGCTGATCTGGGTAGTGGGGGTTGATAAGGACTGGGGCTGGCTATGGGGAGGGGCTGTGAGTGGTAGGCTGACCATCCTTGCCCCCTATTGGTGTGGGAGTGGGACAATCAGGGGTTGGGCTGACCATAGGAATGGGCTGCAGGCTGACTGGAGTAGGATGGGCCCATTGGGAGCTGGCCTGGCCAGGGGGAGGGGCTCTAGGAGGTTGGCTGGCTGGGCTCACCCCCTATTGGGGTGGGGAGCAATCAGGGGCAGGGCCAGCCAGGGGAAGGGGTTGCAGGCTGATCAGAGTGGGGCAGGCCAATGGGGGCCAGGACTGGCCCAGGGGAAGGGCCGCAGGGAAGTTGGCCAGCAGCCCCGCACTTGATCAGGATGGGAGAGGCTGATCAGGAGCTGGACCAGCCAGGAGGCGGGGCTGTGGGAGGTTGGCTGGCTGGCCCCACCCCCCAATTGGGCTGGTTCACTGGTCGCACTGGGCATCATAGTAACTAGTCGTTCCAGTGGTTTCGACGTTCTGGTTGCTGGCTTTATATATATATATTAATAGCCCGGTGCACAAAAATTTGTGCACTCGGGGGGGGGGTGTCCCTCAGTTATTAAACATTTATTGGCACAACACTGACCACATTGGTAGTGGTGGTAGTCTTGTCAGAATGTGTTATATTATGCAGATGAAAATCTATTTAAACAGATTTGATGTAGGTATTTTCAAAGATGGAAGAATTGTCCCTGTCAACTATGTTAATTGATTCATATCTTCACTAATTGTCATCATTGCAAAGTTTTCAGTCCCCATATGGATTGATGGATATAATAGGTCATG
Organism: Myotis davidii; assembly: GCF_000327345.1. Lineage (NCBI taxonomy): Eukaryota > Metazoa > Chordata > Mammalia > Chiroptera > Vespertilionidae > Myotis > Myotis davidii. The sequence continues at coordinate 18,055 of NW_006288606.1, forward strand.
CCATGTCCCTGTCCTTTGTAGCCTTTGTGACCTCAAGGACTCTAGTTTTCCATATATATGTGTCAGTACCAACCTTACCAGCTTAAACATGTAAGCTTTTAACACTGCTCTCTCTGTTCCGTATTCTTCCGATGAAAAGTGGAGTTGGGTTTCAGCACAGGAGAGAAATTCAGAAGGGGAATATTGAAGTAATGACTGCAATAGGAGAAAAGGGAACCTATTTCCCTGGCCACAGGCGCTGGCTCCCTGGACCACAGGGCTGGCAGCTTCTCTGGGTGGCTGCAGCCTGGGACGTCAGGCGGGTGGCTTGTTCGTCTCCCAGGCTGCAGCCAGCCACAGGCGCTGGCACCTGGATCAAAGGTGGGCGGCTTCTTCTTCTGGCAGCTTCTTCTTCTGTGCTTCCAGGAAGGGCAGTCAGTTATGTGTATATCTGTGTGCATGTAAACATAGGCGTGTACGTGTGTGTATGTGGAAATCTGCTGGGCAAGTCAAAACCATAGAAGAGTTTCCCCCTATCTCTTTAATCTTCCAGAGATATCCCCCACTTTTTTATTCTATCACTATTGCAGACTCAGTATTTGCAGCCAGCAAGCCAGTAACTTTCTCAGTGTCTATGACTTCTTCTTTCCCTGTATGTCTTCCAACCCCTAATCACATTTCCACCTGGATGCATCATATTTACTCCCAATATGCTGTATAGAGATTTACTCCCAATATGCTGTCTTCCCATGAATAGTACTCAGTAACAAACCAATTGCATTAGAGTTGGCCAATGCCCCTACCCACCCTTCAAATCCCTTCCACCATGCATTTCTGTTTCCCTTTTTGTTTGTTGGATTTTTCTGCTGCTCCTTCTCTTCACCCCACA
>NW_006288606.1:19050-20405 GCF_000327345.1 Myotis davidii
TTGGTAGTCAGGACCCGGACTTATGGGGTTTGCAGTTTGAAAGGTGCTCGCGATCTATGTGGCGGCCAGGACCCTGTCTTAGGGGGTTTTACCCGTGCAGTTTGAAAGTTGTTCCAATCTACTTGGTCAGGACTCGGTCTCAGGGGGTTTTCAGTTTGAAAGGTGCTCCCGATCTATGTGGTGGCCAGGACCCAGTCTCATGGGGTTTGCAGTTTGAAAGGTGCTCGAGATTTACCTGGCGGTCAGTACTCGTTCTCATGTGGTTTTACCTGTGCAATTTGAAAGGTGCTCGCGATCTATGTGACAGTCAGGACCCAGTCTCTGGGGGTTTGCAGTTTTAAAGGTGCTCCTGATCTACTTAGGTGTCAGTGCCGCCTCTTCCCTGCCCCCTACGACTTCTCGTATATGGCTGGGGGGCGGGGCAAAGGCCCCCTGTTCTCTGATCACGGCTGGTGGGGGGCGGGGGGGCAAAGGCTCCTGCTTTTCTGATCACGACTGGGGGTCGGACAAAGGCCCCCAGCTAGGGGTCGGGCAAAGGCCCCCGCTTCTCTGATTGTAGCTGGGGGTCAGGAAAAGGCCCCCACTTCTCTGATCACGGATGGGGTCGGGCAACGGCTCCTACTTCTCTGATCACGGCTGGGGTTGGACAAAGGCCTCTGCTTCTCTGATCCCGGCTGGGGATCGGGCAAAAGTCCCCGCTTCTCTGATCATGGCTGGGGGTTGGGCAATGGCCCCTGCTTCTCCATCATGGCTGGGGGGCAGGGCAAAGGCCCCGCTTCTCTGGCGGGGGGTGGGGGGCAAAGCAAAGGCTCCTGCTTCTCCGATCGCGGCTGGGGGCAGGACAAAGGCCCCTGCTTCTGCGATAACAGCTGGGGGTTGCTGGGGGGTGGGGCAAAGTCTGCTGTTTCTTTCCTGCCGCCTGGGTTTCTGATCACAGACAGGCGCAGGCGGCTTCTTCCATCCTTTCCTATTCACCTCCCAGCATTGCGCCTACATAAGCAAATTAACCGCCATCTTTGTTGGCGGTTAACCACCATCTTTGTTGGCAGTTAATTTGCACATCGCCCTGATTAGCCAATGGGAAGCGTGTCAGAGGCATGGTTAATTACCATGTTTGTCTATTATTAGATAGGATATATATTAGTTAATGAGAGAACTAGTATGATACACTAGGTACAGTAGCCTCTCTTATCCATGGTTTCACTTTCTGCAGTTTCAGTTACCTGCAGTCAACTATGATCTTAAAATATTAAGTTGAAAATTTCAGAAATAATCAATTCAAAAAATATTTGAGAGAGAGAGAGAAGTGAGAGAGACCACATTCACATAGCTTCTATTACAGTAACTATACTAAT
>NW_006288606.1:20551-22022 GCF_000327345.1 Myotis davidii
GATAAGAAAGGAGAGAGAGGAAGGCATGCCTACATGCAGACAGGCCAAGAGGAGAAACAGAAATACAGAAAGGGAACAAGAAAAAGATGGAGTAATGGAAAGGGGAAGGAAACCTGGGGCTACATGCAGGAGAGGGTGGCAACCACGGCGGGGGTGGGGGCAGAGCAGCTGTACCCAGTGAGGGGCAGGGCACAGGCGGCATGGAGTGGGGAGCCCTGCCCAAATGCAGGAGGAGGGTTGTGGCCCCCGGCAGGAGCTGTGGGACAGAGGAGTGGATGGTCTGAGGCCTTCTGGGTGGAGGCACTCGCAGCGTCCAGGCAGCTCAGGCCTTGGCCACCCTTGCTGGGCCAGGCACCCCATGCTGGAAGAGGAGGCCCAGCTTAGCTGGGTTGGAGTCGGACAATAAGGAGAGTACTGCTTTTGTCCCTGAAGGCTGGACCATAAGACACTGGCCAGGGTTAGGTTGGTGTTAAGTGTAATTTTTTGACTAGAATTTGCGGTGTCCTGGGGAGGGAATGGGAGGAAGATGGTGGTGGAGAGACCAGCGAAGGGGTGCAGTGAAGGCCTGGCCAGGGTTGGCCAGGACTGGGCTCTGGGCTGGGGGTTAACGCCCCCCAAATGGAAGCTTTAATATCAAAGTGTGCTCAGGTGGGACTGGAATCAGGTCCTAGAAAGGAAAGGGGTAGTTTTAAAAGAGTAACCAGTGAACATGGCAGAGGGTAATAATAGGGAAGGAGAAAGGGAGGCAGGGTTCAGGCTCACAAGGGAAAGGCAAATGGGGGTGGGGCAGGGTGGGAGGAGTAAGAAGGAGACAGGCATGGGGAATGATGGGAGAGAAGGCAGGAGAGAGGGAGGGAGAGGGCCACGGGAGGTTCAAAGGGAAGGAGGGAAAGAAAGCAGGAAAGAGAAGGATGCTTAAAATGGAGTGAGGCCAGGAAAACAGTTAAATATAAAGAATAAACAGAGTGTGATAGTGAAGGGAGTTTAAAAGGAGGAGTTAGTAAGAAAATTAAGTACAGGGTGATTTTTCAAAAATGTCATTGGACATCCTGTGAGGGGTCCCAAAGAGTGAAAAGGGCACAGGCTTGGCTGAGGACACCTCCCTGCCCCGTGCATGAATTTTGTGCACTGGGTCTCTGGTATTGTTATAATTGTTATATTTATTCTTTATTATTATTCTCCATGCCTAATTTAATTAAACTTTATCATAGATATATATAGAAAAAAAACATAGTATATATTTAGGTTCTGGTATCAGGCATTCACCACGGGGGTGGGGTGTCTTGGAACATATTGCCCATGGATAAGGGGGAGCTACTGTATAAGAAAAATCCTTTTTGTTTGTTTGGTCGTATGGTGCCTTAGGCTTTTATATATATAGACGAGAGGCCCGGTGCACAAAAATTTGTGCACTCGGGGGGACGGGGGGGTCCCTCAGCCAGACCTGTGCCCTGTCACCTCTGCTCCTCCT
>NW_006288606.1:22322-23635 GCF_000327345.1 Myotis davidii
CATTCCATCAACATTTTATCAGTGTTCTCTATTCTCCACATCCTTGCCAACACTTGCTGATTATTGACTATTTTCCTACTAGAGGCCTGATGCACAAATTTGTGCATGGGTGGGGTCCCTTGGGGTGGCCTTTGGGGTTTGGGGAGAAACTCACAGTCTAACGCCACCTGCAGCTCCTACCTGACACTCCTGCTCATCCCGGCCCCACTGTGCCTGCTGCAGGTTCGCGCCTTATCAGTCCTGATTTGGAGAGGCTGTGCCACTGCAGCAGTGCTCACCAGCCATGAGCCCTGCATCTGGTGCCCTCCCAAGGGGAGTGGCCTGTGGGATTGGGGAGAAACTGGCTCTCCAACATCCCCTGAGAGGTCCCAGATTGTGAGAGGGTGCAGGCCAGGCTGAGGAACCCCACCGGTGCACAATCAGGGTGGAGGAGGGACTGCAGGAGTGCTCCAGGGTATGTCTGGCCCCTTCTTGCCCAGTCCCAATTGGGGCCATCAGGGCTGGCCAGCTTGGGAGGGATTGTGGGAGGGCTCCAGGGCATGTCTTGCCCCTTCTTGCCCAGCTCCAATTGGGGCCACCGTGGCTGGATGATTGGCCAGGGAGGGACGTGGGAGGTTGGCCAGCTGGGGAGGGACTGCGGGAGGGCTTCAGGGCATGTCTGGTCCATCTCACTCAGTTCTGATCACCCGGACCCCAGCAGCAAGTTAACCTACTTATTGCAGCTGGTTAACTGACTACCTGGTGGTCAGTGCATGTCATAGTGAGCAGTTGAGTTGCCTTAGTATATCATTAGCATATTATGCTTTGATTGGTTGAATGGTCGACTGGTCGACTGGATGACTGGACACTTAGCATGTCAGGCTTTAATTACATAGGATTGACTTTTTATAAAAAATGCATTTTATTGATTTTAAACAGAGAGGAAGGGAGAGGGATAGAGAGTTAGAAACACTGATGAGAGAGAAACATTGATCAGCTTTTTATCTTTATGATATATCCATTATTGAAAGTACAATTATTATACTCTTGTCTATTTCTCCTGTTTGCTTAATATATTTAGGTGCTCCAGTGTTGGGTGCATATTTATTTACAATTGTATATCACTTGATAAACTATTACTTTATTATTATATAACTAGAGGCCCGGTGCACAAAGATTTGTGCACTTGGAGGGGAGGGGGGGTCTCTCAGCCTGGCCTGTGCCCTCTTGCAGTCTGCGACCCCTCGGGAGATAACGACCTGCTGGCTTAGGCCTGCTCCCGAGTAGCAGAGGGCAGGTCTAATCCCTAGGTGCAACCCCTGGTAGGGCTCAGA
>NW_006288606.1:24196-29020 GCF_000327345.1 Myotis davidii
AGCTGAAATCTGGTTTCTTGGTTTTTTTTTTAGCTTCTATATTTGTTACAATGTTCAAACTGCAGGCTCAGAGGCTGGCAAGGCAGGCGGGAAACTTTGAAGTCCCCTGTCACTGAAGCAAGCAAGCCTCATGTTCAGTTTAAGCTGCCTGGCTGCCGACTGCCATCTTGGCTGGCAATTAATTTGCATATCACCCTGATTAGCCAATGGGAAGGGTAGCGGTCGTACTCAAGTACCATGTTTCTCTTTTACTAGATAGGATAACCTTGTCTCTGTGATAGTTTTAGGCTTAAAATTAATTTGTCTGTTGTAAGTGTAGCTGCCCCTGCTCTCTTTTGGTTTCCATTGTCACACAATATCTTTTTACATCTCTGCACTTTGAGCCTAAGTGTGTCCTTAAAGTTGAATTTGAAGTCACTTGTAAGTATCATATAGTTGGAACTTTTGAAGAAAAATCTATGCAGCAAAGTGATTTTCAATCCTTTTCATTTAATGGCACAACTAAACTAATTGCTGAAATTCTGCTGCGCACAGAAAATATATTTTTTGCTGATCTGACAAAAATAGGTATAATTTTGATTCATTATTACTGGCAGGCTATTCTGTTGGCTGTTGTCATGTTTGTTTGTTTTTTAATAAAATGTGTTTTTATTGATTTTTTTACAGAGAGAGGAAGAGGAAGGGATAGAGAGATAGAAACATCATCGTTCAGCTGCTTCCTGTATGCCCCCTACTGGGGATTATGCCCACAATCTGGGCATGTGCCTTGACTGGCAATTGCAACAGTGATATCTTGGTTCCTGGGTCGATGTTCAACCACTGAGCCACATCAGCTGGGCTGTTGTTATGTTTTTATTTGACAACCTAAGGGAAAAGAGGTAAGTGCCCCTGACTAAATAGTCAGGTAGTGCATGTTTTGAAATTTCTTGTGGCACTGCAGTGCCTGCTGTGGCACACCAGTTGAAAATCAGTGATCTAGCCAATGTCTGTCTTTAACCCGAAACCTAGCATCAGGAACTCAGTTCCTCTTTTATCCTCTGCTCACTGTGCCATTTGTTGGAGTACTTATTCCTCGAACCCTGCTCGCTGTACCAATTGTTAGGTGCATAGGACCTTCATCCTGCCCTACTATGCCAACTGTTGTGTCTGAGTGTCAGCCCCTCTGCCAAGGACTGGACCTTTTTGGACTCTGGGCATCAGACAGAGAAGCCATGGGAAGTCCTGGGTATACAAGTGAGTCTGCATTGCAGGCCAAGTAGCCATTGCTAACAAGGAGCTATCAGACAAAGCAGTTCTTCAAAGTAAAGTCCCACATAGTAGCTGCACACTGGCTGGTTAACAAATACCTATTTCCTGTAAGCTAGCAGCCCCCAACATAGGAGCTATCCAGGAGCCATCCTTAGAGCTACAGCCTCACCAAGCAGCAGCATACTGCTGGCTGGTCAATGACATACTTTATACTACTTAGAAAAAAGAGGCTTCTTTCCAAAATAGTGACATCACTATTTTGGGTTATAGAAGAGCATGTCTGCGCAATGTACATAGTCAGATAGTTGTGTCCATGCTTCTTGCACCTGCGTATAGCTAATTAGGATTCCCACACTCAGAGTGGCCTTGAATATCCAAGTACTCTAGACAGGGCCTCTATACTCCAATTGGCCTGATCATCCAGTGTATTCTTAAAGGGTTCTCACATATAGGTACATGCCCTGAATGGGAAGTGAATCCATGACCTTCCGGTCTATGGGATGATGCGCCAACCTCCAACCACACCAGCCAGGTTTCTATGTCTTTTGATTAGAGAATTTAACCCATTTATATCTAGGGTATTTATTGATAGGTAAGAACATATTAATGCCATCTTATTAGTTGTTTTCTGGCTGTTTTGTAGTTCTCTTGTTCCTTTCTTCTTCGCTTTCTGACTTCCGTTGTGAATTAATGATTTTCTATAGTGTTATGTTTGAATTCTCTCCTTTTTATCTTTTGTAAGTGTTTGCTTTGTGATTACCATGAGGCTTACATAAAACATCTTATAGCTATACAGGTCTATTTTACACTGATAACAACTTAACTTCAATCATGTGTTAAATCTTTACCTTTAGTAGATTTAATGTACCACCATATTACAGTATTACAGTATTTTGAATTTGAGTGCATGCTTATCCTTTATCATTGCATTTTATATTTTCACGAGACCTGGTGCATGAAAATTCGTGCACTCAGGGGGTCCCTCAGCCAGGCCTGCACCCTCTCGCAGTCCAGGACCCTTCAGGGTATTTCCACCTGACAGCTTAGGCCTGCTCTCCAGGAGATTGGGCCTAAACTGGCAGTCAGACATCCCTATGGCAGCCCAGGAGCCCTCAAGGGATGTCCAACTGTGGCTTAGGCCTGATCCCCTGTGGCTGCCTCTGTAGAAGGCGTGGCTTGGGACCATGCTGCTGCCTCTCCCACTGCCTATGTGGAAGTGGGGGTACTGGGACCAGGCCTGCACCATCACCTCTGTGGAAGGGGGGAGGCACTGAGACTACCATGGCTGGCCTGGTGGTGCAGGCTCGCTGGCCCTGCCCCCCACCCACTGGTCATTCTGGAAGGTCATTCCACTGTCAGGTCTAATTTGCATATTAGCTCTTTATTACATAGGATGTTATTAATTAGTGTCATTTTATTTCAGCTTGAAGACCTCTTTACAAGCTTTATTTCTTGCTGCTTTTAGATGATCTCTTTGTCTTTCCCCCAATTTTACTATAATGTGTCTTAGAGAAGATTTCTTTAGGTTGAGTTTGTTTTTGGACCTATGAGATTTATCAACTTGGATATCCAAGTCTCTCCCCAGATTTGAGAAGTTCCTAGCCAGTGTTTCTTTAAATAAGTTTTTTGCCCTTTCTGTCTCTTCTCTCTGACTCCAGTAATTTGCAATGTTTCTTTTGATGGTATCTCATAGATCACTTAGTCTTCCTTCACTAAATTTATTCCCCTTTTCTGCAGTGACTGGATACTTTTAAAGTTCTTCTCTTCTAATTCATTGATTCTTCTGTTTGACCATTCTGCTATTGATGCTCTCTGTTGCATTTTTCATTTCCTTTATTGTATTTTTGTCTGCATGATTTCAGTTTGATACTTCTTTATGATTTTTATCTTTCTGTTAAACTTATTTTGTTCATGTATTTTTTTTCCTGCCTTTGTTGAATTCTCTTTCTGTGTTTTCTCATAGCTCACTGAACGTCTTTAAAACAGCTATTTTGAATTATTTATTGAGTAAATTGCAGATGTCTATGACCTGGCATTGGTTATTGGGAGATAATTTTGATTCTTTGGTAGTGTCATGTTACTTTGGTTCTTCATGTTTCTTGAAGTTTTGAATTGCTCTCTTTGCATTTGAAGTAGCAGTCACCTCCTTCTGTCTTTACTCAGTGACTTCAGGAGAGAAATACCTCTCATCAGCCCCAGTAGTGAGGCAGACACTACAAGCTTCTTGCTCCCTCTTATGGCAGAATTTTAAAGCTTCTATCTATTCTCTTACTCCTGCAACACATCAGGCTGGGTGCTGACAGCCTCCCTTTATTTGCTAAGGGCAGGTCTGAACCTCAAGTTTGTCTCTCTCCCTGGCCCATGGATTCAGGCTGGATTTCTGTGCTACTGACTAGTTGTCTCACAAAGTTTGCTCTCCCTGTCATAAGCATCTCACACAGAAAGCTAGCCACAGGGTGGGAGTGGTTGGGTGAGGCCCATGAGTGTTGAGGGTGTGTGTAGGCTAATTGGGGGGGATCTACTAGTGAGACTCCCCAGTGGATTGTGGATAGGCTTCTCGATGAAGTTCATGACATAGTTAGTAGGACCAATGTCCCTTCAATGTCCTCCAAGAGTCCCATCTGCCCCTCTCTTAGCTCCTTCCCATACCTAGTCACAGTTCACCACTTAGCACTCTGAATGGGGTGAGAAAAATGGGCCACTTTGGCAGCTGCCTTGGTGGAGGTGATGCAGGTAAAGTCAAATTGATCCTCTTACCCTCTCCAGTGCATCCAAAATCATATTTCTTTGCTCCAGTGTTGTGTTGGATTCTTTGCTGGAAACCTGGACTTCCATAAAGGTTCCCTCATCCATGGGCGATTGTCAGGACTGTCCTCCAGAGGCCCCCAGGGTCACAGCTGAAAGGCTGGAGTTCACGGTCCACTGTAGAGGCAGGGGGAACTGGGATCTGTATACTTATTACATGATGCATGAGTGGGTAAGACTCCTCTTAGGCCCCTTGGCATATGGTGCTGGATCCCATAGCTCCCACAAAAGCACTCTTGTTTGCGGATGGGTATGATTTGTTATCAAGAGGGAGATATGGCCAGCACCGGTTTGGCTCAGTGGATAGAGCGTCGGCTTGCGGACTCAGGGGTCCCGGGTTCGATTCCGGTCAAGGGCATGTGCCTTGGTTGCGGGCGCAGTGTGCAGGAGGCGGATGATCAATGTTTGTCTCTCATTGATGTTTCTAACTCTCTATCCCTCTTCCTTCCTCTCTGTAAAAAATCAATAAAATATATTTAAAAAAAAAAAAAGACTTTAAGACTGCTGGGGAACAATAAACAAATAATTACAATTGTTTTTTTTAATATATATTTTTTTATTGACTTGAGAAAGGGAGAGGGAAAAACATCAATGATGAAAGATAATCACTGATTGGCTGCCTCCTGCACACCCCACATTGGGGATCAAGGCCGCAACCCAGGCATGTGCCCTGACCAGGAATCGAACCGTGACTGCCTGTTTCATAGGTTGATCATCAACCACTGAGCCACACAGGCTGGGCAAGAATATGTCACCTTTTATTGTGCATGT
>NW_006288606.1:30840-31308 GCF_000327345.1 Myotis davidii
GTCCGACTTTTTGTCTTTTGTCAGTTTGTTTTGTTTTGTTTTCTCCCCCTGGATATTTTATGATCTTCCTTTAACTCTTGAGGTTCTGAAATTTTTTAAATTGATGTATGTAGGAATAAGTCCTTTTCATTAATTTTGCTAATATCTGGAAGTCCCATTCTATGTAAAGAATGAGGTCCTTTATATCTGGAAAATTTCCCATATTATTTGTTTGATAAATTCCTCCCCTCCCCCTCCCTCCTTCATTTCTCTGTTTCTCTCTCTAGCATTGTTACTTAATATTGGTCTTCCTGGGCTATTGTCTGTGTCTTATCTTTTCTACCACATATTGGAGGGACAGAACGGACCTGGACCTGATAGCTATGTCTCTAACTCCTCTCCCCGGAAAGCCACAGAATGTATCAGTTAGTCAGCCTGCCCTTATCTCAGCCAATGGGAAAGCGGGGGAAACTAGCCCAAGGCCGAGTA
>NW_006288606.1:32707-33879 GCF_000327345.1 Myotis davidii
AAAAGATAGTCAATTTTTTTTTTTTTTTTTTTACTCACCTGAGAATATGTTCAGAGACAGGGAGAGGGAGACAGGGTGGGAGCCTCAATGTGAGAGAAGTCTCTAGTACACACCCTGACTTGGGATAGAACCTGCAATTGGTGCATGGGATGATGCTCCAACCAACTGAGCCACCTGGCCAGGGCAGCATACACATTGTTTAGGGTTATGTTTCTGAGGTTCTATGGTCTACAGCTGAATTTGGATACTCAGGGTTTCCTAAGTTTGATAAAAATTCAGAAAACCTTCAAAACCAACATATCTTCAAAGAGAATGCTTGTCTGCCTATATATTAGCTATCTTGTTTAAAAAAATTTTGTATTATGGAAAATTCAACTATATAAAGTAGTAGAGAGAACAGTGCCATGTATCAACAGTCCCATATTAATAATGATCAATTCATGGGCAATTTTGTATACCAATCACTTAATATTACATGCTCACTACATTATTTTGAAGATAATCTCAGACATCAAGTAATTTTACTTATAAATAGTTTATTTTGAAAATCTACAATATAATGACTTTTTAGAAACATAGCACTATGTTATTACCATACCTACAATTAGGTAAATAACCCCTTAACACAGTAAGTGTTCAGTTTTTCTGTCTCAGAAAAATTTTGCAACAGTTGTTTTGTTTGACTATGAGTCCAAACAAAAGCTAGCATTTGATTGATAAGTTTCTTCAGTTTGTTAAATGTGTGGTTTCTCTGTTTTCTAGTCTTCCTTGCAAGCTATTTGCTGAAGAAACAGTTCTTTGCCTAGTAGCACTGCCCCTATTCTGGATTTTGTTAGTGGCATCCCTGTGATGTCATTTGCTATGAAATTGTGCCCTGGGCTCCAGAAAAGAATACTAACACCAATTATTAACACATTTTGACTGCTGGTTATGTGCCCTTTAACTTTTAAGTGTTTGATGTGTAAGAAAAAATTTAATCCTTCAAAATATCTACTTTTTATGTGGTAAGTACAAACATGATATATTTTATGTAATTTAAAAATTATGTTACCTTTAAGTGGTATGATAGTAAATACTAATAAGGTCATACTTCTTGTACAAAATCTGCAATAATTCAAATAACTCAAAAATTTTCAAGAATAACATAATTCAAAATAGTAAGGACTGATTTC
>NW_006288606.1:34077-37992 GCF_000327345.1 Myotis davidii
GGTTAATTTTGCTATTTTAAAATTATATGAAAATTTAAAAAAAGAATCCCTTTAATAAAATACAACTAACAATAAGTTTGCTTTTCTAAGTACTTCATGTGGGAGTATGAATAGGGCAGCATTTGTGTATTTCTGGGACACTGGTCATAATGACATTCAATATGAGCCTTATATTACAGTAACACACACACACACACACACACACACACACACACACACACCCCTCCAAAATGCCGAGTTCTTGCCTCGTGAATCATTGAAATGGAAAACTCTTCTCAGCACTTTTCTGCATTTTCAGTTTACCTATAAATTTTTCCTTATTAACATTTTTATTTACATTGACACATCATTATCACCCAGAGTCTATGGTTTGCATTAGGGTTCATTCTTGCTGTTGTACATTAGATGGGTTTGGGAAAAGGTATAATGAAATGTGTGCACCATTATGGTGTCATACAGAATTGCTTTATGGCCCTAAAAATGCTCTGTGCTCTGTTATTTACACTGTCATGGTGCTCTGGTTCTGATTCCCTGCAAGTACTAATTTTTCTGTACATTTAAAATTATTCTCTTACTTCTATCCAGGTAGCTTTTTTTTCTTGAGTCTTTCCCACCTCCTCCCAAAAGTAGACATACATAAAAATATGTTGCATATAACATTCCTTGACTAAAAGTTTATAGGCCATATGGAAGGGAGATATCTTTTATTAGAGAGTAAAAACTAAAGCCATATATTACAACTTCTTGCTCTAGGAGTTCTCTTAGCAACCCCTTCACCAATAATATGTCACTGACTACTATACCCTATCCGTTCCCTCAGCCTAACCCAATCTCAACTTCTCTCATTCTAGAGAGGAAAAGAAACCCTCCAATTAATGTATGAAAAGAAATTCATCCAGAGCTTCACGTTTGAATCTCCTAAGTCATTAAAGGGCTTAAAACACAAAAGTGCCTTCCATATAATGTGATCCATTATTTCTAATAAATGAATTATATTTGTAACTAGCAAAATTTTTTTTAATTACAGTTGACAGTCAATATGATTTTATAGCAGTCTCAGGTGTAGAGCACGGTGGTTCGGCATCTATGGAACGCTTCAATAATGTGTGTGTCATGCTTGTGCAGGGGCCATGCTAACCTCTGTGTTGTTTGGATTTCGGTAAATGTGCTGCTGAAGGAGCACTAGCAAGGCATTTGTGCACCATCTTAAGGCACTGCCTGTTTATCAAGATTATTCAAATTCTGTCAATACCTCTGCCAAGTAAGTATTATTCACCACTGCAGTTGAGAAAAATATGGCTCAGAATGTTAGATACTTAACTCTAGTGTTACACAGTTAAAAAATATTAGCTAGAAGGTACTGTATTTGGATTTAGTTTTCTTTGTACCAAACTTTGCTGCATCAATTATTCTGCTAGTATCTGTCTCTCCCAGTTACATGTTAAGCTCCTGGAGGCAGATGGCATGGACAGGGACAGCCTCACACACACTGGGGCTGTTCCATCGCGCCATCCGAGGTGCAATGTGTGGAGCAGTCATGTGGGGCTGAATGACTGAGGCAACGTAGGGAACACAGTTGCAAAGGGTGTGATGGTTCCACGTCAGGTCACACACACGCTCAGGAGTGAAGTGTTGGACGTACCCGGAGCTCCAGAGCGTCCCTCTGTGGGTCCATCTCCCTGGCAGGGTTTCCACTGGGAGACAGTGAGTCCGGAGCAGGCCAGCACCCACCGCTGCTGCTGCATTATCTCATCCCTGTGGACCCAGGCACTTTCTCCCTCACAGGCTCGCCTTCCTTAGCCAAGAGCAGAGGTTGGGACTGGAGTTGTGGCCTTCTCCCAGGTGCACAGGGACACAGGATCCAGTGATGCTGATGAGGCTTACCTGCCTGGACACACCCTGCAGCCATATTCGCCCCATGTCTCTGACATGCCAGGATGGCACAGGAAAATCCACAGGTTAGTCAGCAGGAGGCAAGGCAAGCTGCACCTGTATCTAGGGACCCCATGTGCCTGTGGTTTCTACTCCCACCCCTTTCCCACCGGTTACTAACCCTAAGTAAGGACAAAGCATTATTGCCTCATTCCAATGCCCTCCTGACTGACTTCCATTTCTTCTCCTGCCTAGAGAATTCTTATCTCCTCAAGGTAAAAGAGAAGAGAAAAAGTTTCTAATATCATCATTAACTTTACAAAATTAAAGTTTTGAGAAAAAAATTACTTTTGGTACTTTTGAAATTCCAAATGTATATTTTCTTTCCTTAACTTTTCTATTGTAACTTTAAAAAACTATATTACAGTAACAAAACTGCACCAAGGGCAGAGGGTATGTATTATCTTTACTGATTCCTGAATTGGGGCAGAGGGGGAGAGGGGCAGTGGCCAAAGGTGGGAACCAAATGAAGAGAGAAATCTTAACCTCATCTAAGATATCAAAATACAATAGGATGTATTTGGTTGCTCTTTTGTTACTGGGAATGAAATATCTGTAAAATAAAATGGAAGGGGCCTGAAGCATAATAAGGGTTTGCCATTCTTAGCCATGGTCCTCGTCAGCTGTGAGATAAAAAAGAGGAAAAAATTCAATAAAAGACCTCATAAAGGGATTTATTGCTTCCACTGAGATATCAGATCAGAATCACAAGGATGTAAGCATATCCTAGGGATCTCCATAGTAGATAACGGCTGAGAAAAGACAAAATGTCAGGAGTGAGGGGGAGAATTCCAAGGGTTTGTGAACTCTGCGAGGACACAGCGCCTGTAAGTCCCAGAGAAGAGATGACAGGAGGGGTATTGGAGGAGAGAAGGCATAGGATGGACTTGGCCAGCGAATAGTGCAGGTCACCTAGCATGTCCACTCTTCTGATCTTAGGATTGGAACGCACCTGCAGTAACAAGACAGACATGAGATTCATTGGTCTCAGGGGCTCCTGTGCTATCTTCATGCTGTTTCCCAATTCTACTACAACTTTTCAACCACAGTTGTGTCCACAATCTCTTCCCACTCTCCCTCCTGTCCTGTGTTCCTGGCCCCAGCTCTAACACATGGGAATTCTTACCTTTCCTTCTGGCGTGTGACTCACAAGGGCCCTTGGTGTCTGGAGGCACCAGCTGGGCGCAGGCCCTGGATAATGAAAACGGTGCCCGTGACGATGCCCACGAGGCCCACGGCCAGCCCCAGGGCACAGACCACTGTCTCCGTCAGCTCTGACATGGGGGCTGGAATCTCGGGCTCTGTGGAGTGAGGTTTTGGAGGTCAGAATGTGGAAGGTTGGCTCAGAGCATGTGTGCGAGATGGGGTGGGAGGGGTGGTGTTGGGTCTACAAAGACTTGGCTCCAGGTTTAGGGAGATTAATAAAGTCTATCATAGATATCCTTGAAGTGTAGAAAAGAGGCTTTGGGCCATGATATTCAGGAGCTAAAAGGCAGAGTGTCTGACTTGACAGAGAAAAGAAAACACCAGAAGGCGTGGGGCTCATACCCACCCCAGTGCCTCAGGAGGGGCTGGTCCAGCCCCCAGTGCTCCACCTTGCAGTCATAGACGTCCTCAGCAGAAGGGAGAAAGGTGAGGTAACTGAACTTGAGGAAGGAATCATCACTCTTGGACAGGAAGCTGGTTTCAGAAACACCCTGCGTGACTGAGTGCCCGTTGCTCAGCCACGAGATGTTGATCACAGGAGGGAAGATGTTGTCCACGGCACAGATGAGGGTGTTGGGCTGGCCCAGCTCCACGGGAGACTTGGGAAACACAGTTACCTCAGGAACCTCTGCGGTGAGGAAACAGCACTGGGTTTAGAATCATGGGCAGCTCTGCCCTGAGGGTCCCTGAATCCTGGAGGGGCCTCCCACCAATGTTTCCCCATCAGAGAGCAGAGATGCTCTTGTTCCCTCTGTTTGTGAGCCCCTATACCAGTGA
>NW_006288606.1:40650-40997 GCF_000327345.1 Myotis davidii
GTCGGACCGGACCAGGGCACTCTGCAGTGACATTGAGAAAAGGGAACTTGGACGTACCCTGGAGAAGCAGACAAAACTTTTCTGCCAAACCAAGAAAGCCTGGGGGCAGCCATGGTTAATAACGTTGCTGAAGATCAGGGTAACCTCCAGTTCACTTCCCCTTTGAACTACAGTGCTTGGTTTTTTCTACTTTGCTTTTACAAACCCACTCTTCTTGCCAATAAAACATCAGGAAAAAGAGCCAGGGATAGATCCTAAAAGAAAGGAGTGTAAAGAAATGATGAAGATAGGGTGGAAAGGTGAGCAACAGAGGCGGAGGGGCCCAGGGGAACAAACCCTGATTGGTC
>NW_006288607.1:0-663 GCF_000327345.1 Myotis davidii
TGATCACTGTGACTAGCACTTCCAGTACTATGTCGAAGAGGAGCAGTGAAAGTAGACATCTCTATCATTTTCTGTTCTTAGGTGAACTAGTTTTAGTTTTTGCCCATTGATGTTGGCTGTAGGTTTGATATATAAGGCTTTTATTATGTTGAAGTCTGATCCCTCTTTTCCCATATTTCTGAGAGTCTCATTCAAAAATGGGTGTTGGATTTTGTCAAATGCCTTTCCTGCATCAATTGACATGATCATGTGGTTTTTATCTTTCAGTTTATGTGCTTTGTCACATTTATTGACTTGCGAATATTGTACCACCCTTGCATCCCCAAAATAAATCCCACTTGGTCATGGTGTATGATCTTTCTAGTTTATAGCTTGATCCAATTTGTTAGAATTTTGTTGAGGGTTCTAGCATCCATGTTCATCAGGGATATTGGCCTGTAGTTTTCTTTTTTTGTTGTGTCTTTGTCTAGTTTTGGGATCAGGGTAATACTGGCCTCATAGGAAGAGCTTGGAAGTGTTCCTTCCTCTTGAACTTTTTTTAAAAATTACTTTAAGGAGGATAGATGTTAGTTTGAGTGTTTGGTAAAACTCCCCTGTGAAGCCATCTGGATGAGGGTTTTTGCTTGCTTCTTTAAAAAAAAAATTTCTTTATTGATTTCAGAG
>NW_006288608.1:0-673 GCF_000327345.1 Myotis davidii
GTCTATTATGTCACAATCCTCTCTATGAAATAATTCTCTCTATGAACTCACAAAATTTTCTATGATCTAACAATACTCTCTATGAAATAACAATCCTCTCTATGAAGTCACAATACTGTCTATGATGTAACAATCCATTCTATGAAGTAACAATTCTCCAAATGAAGTCACATTCCTTTCTATGATGTAACAATCCTGTCTATTAACTAACTAACAATACTCTCCATGAAGTCACAATACTGTCTATGACGTAACAATTCTCTCTATGAAGTCACAATACTTTCTATGATGTAACAATCCTGTCTATGAACTAACAATCCTTTCTATGAAGTCACAATACTGTCTATGATGACACAATACAGTCTATGAAGTAACAATCCTGTCTATGAAGTAACAATCCTCTCTATGAAGTCACAATACTGTCTATAATGTCACAATACAGTCTATGAAGTAACAAACCAGTCTACGAACTAACAATCCTCTCTATGAATCACAATACTGTCTATGATGTAACAATCCAGTCTATGAAGTGACAATCCTGTCTAGGAAGTAACAATACTGTCTATGAAGTAACAATACTGTCTGTTATGTCACAATCCTGTCTAAGAAATAACAATTCTCCCTATTAACTTACCAATCTTTTCTATGATGTAAAAATCCTGTCTATGAACTA
>NW_006288609.1:0-299 GCF_000327345.1 Myotis davidii
AGTGTTCCATTGTGTAGATGTACCACAGTTTTAGAATCCACTCATCTGCTGAGAGGCATTTAGGCTGTTTCAGAATCTTAGCTATTGTAAATTGTGCTGCTATGAAGATAGGGGTGCATATGTCCTTTCTGATTGATGTTTCTGTTTTCTTAGGATATATTCCTAAAAGTGGTATTATTGGGTCAAATGGCAGTCCCATTTTTACATTTTTGAGGAAACTCCATACTGTTTTTCACAATGGTTGCACCAGTCTGCATTCCCATCAACAGTGAAGGAGGGTTCCTTTTTCTCCACATACT
>NW_006288610.1:0-1016 GCF_000327345.1 Myotis davidii
AAACATCTATCAGCTGCCTCCTGCATACCCCCTTCCTGGGATATACCTGCAACCAAGGTGCATGCCCTTGACCATAATCGAACCTGGGACCCTTCGGTCCGCAGACTGATGCTCCATCCACTGTGCCAAACCAGCTAGGGCTGGAATCTTAAATGTTTAAGTATTTCACCTTTTCTTCTTTTTTGATTTTTTGAATCTTTTTTTTTTATCTTCATCCGAGGATATTTTTCCATTGATTTCTTAGAGAGAGTGGGAAAGAGGTAAAGACAGAGAGAAATATGAATATGAGAGAAACACATCGATTGGTTGCCTCCTGCATGTGCTCTGACCAGGGTCCAGGCTTGGGAGGATCCTGCAACCAAGGTGTGTGCCCTTGACCAGAATTGAACCTGGGACCCTTTGGTCCACAGGCCAACGTTCTATCCACTGAGCCAAACTACCTAGGGCTACTTCATCTTTTCTTATGGCTGAGTAGTATTCCATTGTTTATATGTACCACTTCTTCTTTATCTAATCATCTATCAAAGGACACTTTGGTTGTTTCCATGTCTTGACCACAGTAAATAATGGTGCAAAAAACTTAGAGGTGCAGATATCTGTGTGAATGAATGCTTTTAATTGTTGGTGGGTAGGTACCTAAGAAGATAAGTTACTGGGTCATATGGTAACTCAATTCATTTGTTGTTGCTTTGCGATTCTTATAAGAAACAATTCTTAAGATGCAGTGTTTTCTATTATTCCCTTCAACAAACTGTTCTTTTAATTTTTTTTATCAATGACAGTATTACAAATGTCTCCCATTTTCTCCCTTTATGCCCCCTCCTCTCACCCCCCCCCCCCCCGCTCCATCCCTGGGCTTACCCATGCTATTGTCTGGGTCCATGGGTTATGCATAAATGTACATATATTCTTTTAAAAAATATATTTTTATTGATTTCAGAGAGGAAGGGAGAGGGAGAGAGAGATAGAAACATCAACAGTGAGAGAGAACCATTGATCGGCTGCCTCCTGCATGC
>NW_006288610.1:1070-1954 GCF_000327345.1 Myotis davidii
TACCTCTGGACCTGTCTAGTTAACTAATTTATTTTGTTCATTAGATTGCTATGTAAGGGAGATCTATAATATTTGTCTTCCTCTAACTGGATTATTTTGCTTAGCATAATAGTCTCCAGGTCCATCCATGCTGTCTCAAAAGGTAAGAGCTCCTTATTTTTTACAGCCTCATAATATTCCATTGTGTAAATGTACCACAGTATTTTTATCCACTCATCTACTAATGGGCACTTGGGCTGTTTCCAGATATTTAGCTATGGTAAATAATGCTGCTGTGAACATAGGGGTGCATATATTCTTTCTGATTGGTATTTTGGGATTCTTGTGATATATTCCCAGAAGTGAGATGGGTGGGTCAAACAACAGTTAAATTAATAATTTTTGAGAAACCTCCATACTGTATTCCACAGTGGCTATACCAGTCTGCATTCCCACCAGCAGTGTACTAGGGTTCCTGATTCTCCATGTCTTATCCAGCACTTGTTTGTTGATTTCTTGATGGTAGCCATTCTGGCAGGTTTGAAATGGTACCTCATTGTAGTTTTAATTTGCATCTCTCTTAGTGAAGTTGAGCATTTTTTCATATGGCTATTGGCCATCTGTATGCCCTCTTTGGGGAAATTTCTATTCAGTTTCTTTGCCTATTTTTAAATTGGATTGTTTATCTTCCTGATGTTGAGTGGTATTAGTACTTTATATATTTTGGAAATTAAACACTTACCAAATGTGTCATTGACAAATATGTTCTCCCATACAGTAGGTTCCCTTTTCATTTTGTTGAAGGTTACTTTTGCTGTGCAGAAGCTTTTTAATTTGATGGAATCCCATTTGTTAATTTTTTCTTTTGTTTTCCTTGCTCTAGGCCAGTGTTCGGCAAACTGTGG
>NW_006288610.1:4662-5811 GCF_000327345.1 Myotis davidii
TGCAAGATGTGACTGCTGTTCTCACTTTGTTGACCAAACTCCTTACACGGCTTTTGCCTCAGAAAATGCTGGCCCAGAGCACTGACCCCTGGCTTACTTTAAAGGGCAGGGGTCGACTGAAGCTCTCAGAAATGACGCTCCATCTCCTTCCAAGCTAATCTTCTTTCTTTTTTGCATGTTCCTGTCCAATTTTCCCAAAAGGACTTATTGAAGACACTATCTATACTCCATTGTATTCTCTTGCCTTCTTTGTCAAATATTGACTATATTGGTGTGGGTTGATTTATGGGATCACTGCTCTATTCCATTTTCTTTTTTGCATGTTCCTGTCCAATTTTCCCAAAAGGACTTATTGAAGACACTATCTATACTCCATTGTATTCTCTTGCCTTCTTTGTCAAATATTGACTATATTGGTGTGGGTTGATTTATGGGATCACTGCTCTATTCCATTGGTCTATATGCCTGTTCTTGTGCCAGTACTAGGCTGTTTTGATTACAATGGCTTTGTAGTATAGGTTGATAACTGATACTGTGATCTCTCCAAATTTGTTCTTTTTTCAGGAATTCTTTGGCTATTCAGGGTATTTTGTTGTCCCATATAAATTTTTGCAATATTTTCCCTAGCCAGTTTGGCTCAGCAGATAGAGTGTCAGCCTGCAGACTGAAAGGTCCTGGGTTTAATTTCATCAAGGGCACATGCCCAGGTTACAGGCTCTATTCCGAGTAGGGGCCGTGCAGGAGGCAGCCAATCAATGATTCATCATTGATGTTCCTATTTCTCTCTCCCTCTCCTTTCTTCTCTAAAAAATCAAAATATATAAAAAATACATTTTTGAATTATTTGATCTAGATCTGTGACATAACCCATTGATATTTTAATAGGGATTGCATTAAGTCTGTCAATTGCTCTGAGTAATATGGACATTATAATGATGTTGATTCTTCCAGTTCATGACACGTTATGTGCTTCCACTTGTTTGTGTATTCCTTTATTTCATTTTTAAATGTTCTATAGTTTTCTGAGTACAGGTTTTTATCTCCTCAGTTAAGTTTATTCCCAGATATCCTATTTTTTAAAATATATTTTTATTGACTTCAGAGAGGAAGGGAGAGGGAGAGAGAGATAGAAACGTCAATGAGGAGCGA
>NW_006288610.1:5886-7756 GCF_000327345.1 Myotis davidii
CAGCTACCTCACACCCACTACTGGGGATTGAACTGTCAACCCAGGAATGTGCCCTGACTAAGAATATAACTTTTACCTCCTTGTGCATAGGTGCATGCTCAACCACTGAGCCACACCTGTTGGGCACCAAGAATCTTATTTTTTTTGTTGTTGAGATGGTAAATGGGTTTGTTTTTTTTTTTAGTTTCTTTTTTTTTGAGGGTTCATTATTGGTGTATAAAAGTGCCATAGATTTCCAGGTGTTAATGTTGTATCTTGCTACTTTGCTGAATTCATTTACTAAATAAAGCAATTTTGTGGTGGAATATTTAGGGTTTTCTATGTACTATATCCTGTCATCTGCGAATAATGACAATTTTAGTTCCTCCTTTCCAATTTGGATGTCTTTTATTTTTTGTTCTTGTCTGATCTCTTTAACTAGGACTTCCAGTACTATGTTGAATAAGAGTGGTGAAAGCAAACATCCCTGTCTTGTTCCTGATCTTAAGCAAAATGCTTTTAGTTTTTGCTTATTGAATATAATGTTGGCTATACATTTGTCATGTATGGTCTTTATTATATTGAGGTATTATTCCTGTATTGCCACATTCCTGAGAGTTTTTATCATAAATGTGTGCTGGATTTTGTCAAATGCTTTTTCTGTATCTATTGATAGGATCATGTGGTTTTTATCTCTCAATTTATTTATATTATGTATCACATTTATCAACTTGTGAATATTGTACCAGACTTGCATCCCTGGAATAAATCCCACTTGAACATGGTGTGTGATCTTTTTATTGTATTGATGGATCTAATTTGATAATATTTTGTTGAGGAATTCAGCATCTATGTTCATCAGGGATCTTGGCATGTAATACTTTTTTAAAAAATTATTTATTATTTAAAGTATTGCATATAGTATTACATATGCCTCCTTTTCCCCCAGTTGTGTAATACTCTTTGATTACAAGGTTTTTATCTGGTTTTTGAATTAGGATAATTCTGGCTTTGTAAAAAGATTTTGAAAGTATCGCTTCCTATTGCATTTTTTAAATATTTTGAGGAGGATACATGTTCTGTTTAATAAAACTCCCCTATAAATCCGTATGGAACAGGGCTTTTGTTTGCTGGGAGGTTTTTTGTTTGTTTGTTTTTTCTGTTTCAATTTCATCAGTTGTTATTTGCCTATTCATGTTTTCTGTTTCTTCCTGATTCAGTTTTGGAAGATTGTATTTTCTAGGAATTTTTCCATTTTATCCAGGTTGTCCAGCTTCTTGGCCTATAGGTGTTCATAGTATTTTCTTAAAATCCTTTGTATTTCTGTGGTTCGGTTGTTATTTCACCTCTTTCATTTCTGATTTTATTTTGGTCCTCTTTTTTTCTTGATGAGTCTGGTTAAAGTTTCGTCAAACTTCCTTTTCTTTCAAAGAACCAGCTCTTAGATTCATTGATCTTTTTTTAATTGTTTTATTGCTTAAAGTATTACAAAGGGTATTACATATGTCTCGATTTTTCCCAACCCTTGACAATCCCTTGGTCTCCCTTACCCCTCAGTGTCTTATGTCCATTGGTTATGCTTATATGCATGCATACAAGTCCTTCGGTTGATCTCTTACCCCCCTCACTCCTGCCCTCCAACCCTTCCCGGCCTTCCCGCTGTAGTTTGACAATCTGTTTGAGGCAGCTCTGCCCCTGTAGCTGAATCAGTTTCTTAAGGTGCAGACGTAGGAAAGTTCCCAAGGCACCATTAGGACAGAAGATGGTGTGGGCACTTGAGGGGTGTGGGCACTTCCCAGAGCTCCGTCAGGGGGTAGATTCTGGAGCCGTTTCTGCCTCAGGTGCACCTTTCTCAGAGGGGCAGGAGGTGATGTGGGGCGGGGGTGGGGGG
>NW_006288610.1:7795-14295 GCF_000327345.1 Myotis davidii
TGATGATTAATGACTTTGAGGTCAGCAGAGAAGGGCAGTTAGGGGTGAGATCAGGCCAGCAAGGGAGGGCAGTTAGGGGTGATCAGGCAGGCAGGGGAGGGCAGGTGGGGGAGAGATCAGGTTGGTAAGGGAGGGCAGTTAGGGGTGATCAAACATGCAGAGACAGTTGGGGGTGAGATCATGCCAGCAGGGAAGAGCAGTTGGGGGCAAGATCCGGCCAGCAGGGGAGGGCTGTTAGGGGTAATCAGGCAAATAGGCAGAGGTACTTAGGGGAAATCAGGCAGGCAGGCTGAGAGGTTATGGGTGATCAGGCAGGCAGGCAGAGGGGTTAGGGGAGATCAGGAAGGCAGGCAGGTGAGTGGTTAGAAACCTGAGGTCCCAGATTGTGAGAGGGATGTCTGACTGCCAGTTTAGGCTCAATTGGAGAGGGTGCAGGCTGGGCTGAGGGAACCCCTCCATGCACAAATTTTGTGCACCGGGCCACTAAAATATATATATTCTTATTTTTATAGCAGTCCCTTTAACATTTCTTGGAGTGCTCATTTGGTGGTGATAAACTCCTTTAGCCTCTCTCTCTCTCTCTCTCTCTCTCTCTCTCTCTCTCTCTCTCTTTGTCTTGGAAGCTCTTATTTCACAATCTATTTTGAATGTAGCCTTTCTGGGTCACATAGTGCTGATTTCAACTCCTTGCTTTTCACTACCTTGAATACTTCATGCAAATCCCTTCTGTCCTGTAGATTTTCAGATGAGAAATCAGCTGAAAACCTTAGGTGAGCTCCTTTGTAGGTAACAAATTGTTTTTCTCTTACTGCCTTCAAGATTCTCTGTCTTTAATTTGTCATTTTAATTATAACATGTCTGGGCATGAGCCTCTTTGGGTTCATCTTGCATGGGACTCTCAGTGTCTCCTGACCTTGTGTGACTTTCCTTCACCCAGTTAGGGAAGTTTTCTGCCATTATTTCTTCAAACAGGTTCTCTATCACTTGTTCAATTTCTTCACTTTGTGGTATTCCTATGATGCGGAAATTATTACATGTCTTGTTGTTCCACAGGTAGCTCCCTTAAATTGTCCTGTTTTTTAACTGTTTTTTTTTTTTCTTTTTCATTACTTGATTGGGTAATTTTTCCCATAATCTTCTAATTTGCTGATCCAATCCTCACCATCCTCTAATGTGCTGTTTATTCCTTCCAATGTATTCTTTATTTCTGCCATGTCATTCTTCATTTCCAACTGGTTATTTTCCATAGTTTCTATATCTTTCCTCATGCTCTTGATCATCTTTATAATCATTACTCTGAATTCTATATCTGATAAATTGCCTACCTCTATTTCATTTATCTCTTCTTCTAGAGAAGTGGTTGGCAAACTGCGGCTCATGAGCCACATGCAGCTCTTTGGCCCCTTGAGTGTGGCTCTTCCACAAAATACTGACTTCTGCACATGGGCCACGAAGTTTCAAACGCACTGTACATGAGCGCCCACACATGGTGTTTTGTGGAAGAGCCACACTCAAGCAGCCAAAGAGCTGCATGTGGTTCGTGAGCCACAGTTTGCAGACCACTGTTCTAGAGAATTCTCTTGTTCTTTCATTTAGGGCTTGTTTTTTATGATTCTTCCTTTGTGGCTGCCTGTTTAGATTTGTTTCTATGTATTAGGTAGATCTGCTATGACTCCCAGTCTTTTTTATGGTATTTAGTGCAGATTAATGTAAGACACAGTTTGTGACTGGACCTGAGTAACCTGTTTGGAGCTATCAGTGATCCATAGCTTGTGGCTTTCTCTGCTGGGGTTTGTTGCATTTGTAAAGGAGCAAGATGTGTACCAATGTCTGCTTTTCCTAGCTCAGGTTCCAGAATCAGATCTGGCAAAGCATCAATGAAACCATAGATCCACCCCTGACTGCAGGCTGATTGTTATTCTCAGTCTCTTAATGAGTGTCAACCTATAGACCAAAGGAAGGTGTAAACTCCACAGGTTGGTGCAAGAGGTTTGTCGATGGGTGAGGTAATTGCTATCCCCTAGGCCTGTGGTCAGCAAACTGCGGCCTGTGAGCCACATGCAGCTCTTTGGCCCCTTGAGTGTGGCTCTTCCTAAGCCGTAGGTGTACCCTAATTAAGTTAATAACAATATATCTACCTACATAGTTTAAGTTTAAAATATTAGCTCTCAAAAGAAATTTCAATTATTGTACTGTTGATATTTGGCTGTGTTGACTAATGAGTTTGCAGACCACTGCCCTAGGCAAAAGCTGCCTGGATGGTAAAGGTCTGCCTGAAAGTTGTCCTCTGAAGTATGGGGGAATGACTCAGCAAAGGAATCCAGGTGGCTGCCCTCTGAGCCCTATCCCTAGAGCCACCAACCCTTGGTTCTCATCACACAGCTCTAGATTACTCTGCCCTTCCTCTTCTGGACCTCAAAGAGAGTAGCTGCATATGAAATACTGTGTCTTGGTCCTTTAAGAGGATGTCTACATTTCTACCTGTCTCTTCCTGACAGACAGAAACCCTGCTACTTTTACAGCCAGGTGTTATGTGGGCACCTTTCTCAGTTCTGGTGCTCTGGGCTGGGGAGCTCAACTTGGGGTTCTCAGTGGGAATCCCCCAGAGCTGAGATATCTCTCCTGAACTTCAGCTGTTGGCTCTTTTGCACTTCCTAAAAGTCTATATGTGGTCTCCATTTTATATTCTTGGTTATATGGGTTAATCAAAATGGTTTTTCTGTATTTTAGTAGTAATTCAAGTTTGGTCCTGGGAGAATGTCAGTGTAGCTTTCACTTAATCAGTCACCATCTTGTAATTCTTCTGAATTCTCCTTGGAAAATGAAAATGTTCTGGGACTTTACAGTTGTACAACATTGCCAATGTACTAAATGCCACTGAATTGTATACTTTGAAATGGCTAATATGGCAAATTTTATATTACAAGTATATTGTCACAATTAAAATAAAATGGCAAGAAATGCAGAATTATACAACATGATAACACAAATTAAAGCTGAAGTAGCTATATTGGAGACAAAGCTTACTTCAGAACAAGGAAAATTATCAGGGATTGAGAAAAGTATTACATAATGCTAAAGGAGTCAATTCTCCAATAATAACCATTTTTCATGTGTATTAATAACCCCCAAAAGAGCATCAAAGTATTTGAGGAAAAAAACTGATGGAATGTAAAGAAAAATATATAAGCCATTATTGTAATTAAAGAGTTTAACATTCCTCTTTTAGTAATTGATAAATTGAATAAGCAGAAAATTCAGTAAGGGTATCATTCAGTAAGGTCAACAGCCCAATCATTTAATTAGAACTCATTAATATACATATAACACTTCATCCAGCAGCACCAGATACATATTCTTATCAAACTTACATGGAACAGTCATTGATATAGGTCACATTTTAGGCTATAAACACATCTTTACAAATGTGAAATAATAGAAGTCACACAAAGTATGTTCTCAAACTACAAAGACTGAAAATCAATAAAAGAAAACAGGAAAAAACCCAAAACATTTGGAGATAAAACAACATGCTTCCAAATAATATTTGTGTTAAAGAAGTCTCCAAAGAATTTGAAAAATATTTTAAACTAAATAAAAATACAACTTATAAAAATGTTTAGGATGCCAGAAAAAATAGTGTTTACGGGGAAATTTAAAGTATTAAATTCTTATACTAAAAATCTGAAATCAGTAATCTAAGTTTTGGCTTATGAAACTAGAAACAGAAGAGCAATGTAAGCATAATGCCAAAAGAAGAAAGAAATAGAATTAAAAACAGAAAAACAGAGAGAGAAAAAATTATGTCAACTTCTAGCCAGGATACTAAAGAAAAAAAGAGAAAAGACATGAATTACTAATGTGAGAAAAGTAAAATGGGTCACTACTGGTCCATAAACAGTAAAAGGGTAATAAAGAAATATTATGATGAAGTTTGTGGCCACAGATTTGATCATTTAGATCAAAGAGACAAATTCCTTGAGAGACACAAATAAAAAAAAACTTCAACATGTTTGGATGGTGGCCAAAGGGACGGAAGGCTGCAAGACAGTGTGTGAGTGAGAGAGCTAAAGGAGAGTTCGTGGACGTGTCTGTATTTGTGAGTGAGAGACAGTTATATTCCATGGGACTGCTGGGGTCTGGCAGACAGGTTCCCCTTGCCGGGCAGCCTCTACAACTGCTGAAATTTCTCCCAGAGCACACGAATCTACTGCACAGACAATGCCATCTTAAAGGGGAGAGCAGCTGTGATCAGAAGCCCAGCCTTACTTTCAGCCGGGGAGACCTCAGATACCTTCTGGAACCCTACAACCACAATGCCCAGGGACCAGCTGCCTCAGCAGTGAACCCACGAATACCAAGACTCCAGCCTCCCCGGCCCTAGGCACCTAAAAAGTTTGTCCAGGGAGAGACAAGGTGGCGGTTGAATACACAGACAGGTCCTATGCCTTCTCACAGAGCAAACGAAAAGAACAGCTGAATCAAATAACATTCACCTGGAATTGGTGAATTAAACACTGCTGGTGAGGCAATCCATGGGAGGAAAGGTCAGAGATTGTCTAGAGCAGTGGTTCTCAACCTTGGTTGCACATTAGAATCACCTGGGTATCTTTAAAATCCTGATTTCTAGGCCTCATCCTCTGGAAATTCTGTTTCTTTGTTATGGGACGAGGCCACAACATCTAACAAAGAAATAGAATTTCCAGAGGATGAGGCCCAGAAATCAGGATTTTAAAAAGATTCCCAGGTGATTCTAATGTGCAACCAATGTTGAGAACAATTGACCTAGAGCAGTGATGGTTAACCTTTTGAGCTCGGAGACTTATATTTTTGATATTTATTTTATATATTTAAGTGCCATTTAACAAAGAAAAATCAACCAAATAAATGAGTTCATGTGTCACCTCTGACATGCGTGCCATAGGTTCGCCATCAATGGCCTAGAGAGAGGTGAGATCTGGGATCCAGGCAGGAGGGAGAAATGCACACAGCAGGGACTAAAGCCTCAGCATTGCGCGGTCTGGTCAGCCCTTCGGCTTGCCTCTCTGGGTTCAACCTTTTCTGACTGTGGACCCCGATAAAGAATCCCCTGCCATCCAGCAGTTCTGTGGACCTTCTTTCCAGACTCAGATGCTATGTCTGTCCCAAGGGACACGGCTTGGTGCCATGTGGATTCCCTCTGACCCTCTGGGCTCAGAGTTCTCTAACAGACTCTCCTGCCCAGATCCTTAATTTTACCTTTCTCCAGGGATCCTCTGCCCTTCCCAGCTGCAAACTGTCTGCCAGCTGAATCTCAATCGACAATTCAGGATGGATGTTATTCGTTTCAGCTACTCATTCTATGTGCTCCGGGACAAGGCTCAGGACATGTCCGTCTATTCTGCTGCCATTTTGTCTTTTCTATGGCCTTTTTATGCAACAATAATAAACCCACAGAAAGCAAAACTAAAAAAAAAATCCCATCTACCATTGTACCAAAATATTAAGATAGCTAGGAATAAACTTAGCTAAGGAGGTAAAAGATCTCTACTTGGAAAACTACAGGACATTGAAAAAAGAGATAGATATTTTAGATCAAAGAGACAAATTTCTTGAGAGACACAAATAAAAAAAAAACTTCAACATGTTTGGATGGTGGCCGAAGGGACAGAAGGCTGCAAGACAGTGTGTGAGTGAGAGAGCTAAAGCAGAGTTCGTGGACATGACTGTATTTGTGAGTGAGGGACAGTTATATTCCATGGGACTGCTGGGGCTGCATGGGGTGACCAGGCTGGTGGGGGGTGCAGTTGGGGGTGACCAGGCTGGTATGGGGAGAAAGTTAGGGGTGACCAGGCTGGTGAGAGGGGGCAGTTAGGAAAGACCAGGACAGCAGGGAAGGGGTAGTTGGGGGCGACCTATCCGACAGCAGGAGGCAGTTAGGGGCAACCAGGCCAGCAGGTGGGTATGTTAGGGAAGATCAGGCTGGCACGCAGAGGCAGTGAGGAGAAAAGGAAGAACATATGTTCATGAATTGTTAGAATCAAGATAATTAAAATGTCCATACTACCCAAAGCAATCTACAGATTAAATGCAATCCCCATTAAAATACCAATGGCATATTTCACAGATCTAGAGCAAACTCTCCAAAAATTCATCCGGAATAAAAAAAAAGACCCTGGATAGCCACAGAAAGCCTGATAAAGAAGAAAAAAGTAGGAGGGATTACAGTACCAGATATAAAGCTATATTACCAAGCCATGGTTCTCAAAATTGCAGGTACTGGCACAAGGCAAGACATATACACCAATGAATCAGAACAGAGAACCTAAAAATCAACCCAAGCCATTATGCTCGATTAATATTTGACAAAGTAGGCAAAAGCATACAATGGAGACAAGACGGTCTCTTCAATAAATGGTGCAGGGAAATTTGGTTAGATACATGAAAAAAAATGAAACTAGATCACTAACTTACACCATACACAAAAACAAACTCAAAATGGATAAAGGGGAAATCATAAA
>NW_006288610.1:16000-19734 GCF_000327345.1 Myotis davidii
TAATACGGACCGATCCAGAGACAGAGAAGCAGCAATCAGACTGTCTAACCTCAGAGGGAAGGTAGGGGAGGGTGGGAGTAGGGGGAAGATATCAACCAAAGGACTTGTATGCATGCATACGGGCCTGACCGATGGACACAGACCACAGGGGGATGAGAACATGAGCAGGGGGGGATTATAGGGAGATGAGGTCACATATGTAATACCTTAATCAATAAAGAAATTAAAGATTGAATAAAAAAGAATATTGATGAACTTTTAGCCAGACTAGTCCTGTATAATAAATAGGTAATATGCAAATTAACCCTCACACCCTCAGAAGATGGCTGCCTACAACCAGGCCGGCAGGGGCATTAGTGAGGGACAACCAAACAACTGAGCAAGCAGGCTACGTGGGATAACCAGGCCAGCAGGGAGTTAGTGAGGGATGACCAAATGACAGACCAAACAGGCTCTGTGGGGCAACCAGGCTGGCAGGTGGGTTAGTGAGGGACACCAAACGACTGAACAGCAGGCTGCATTGGGTGACCAGGCTGATGGGGAGTGTCATGAGGGGTGACGAGGCTGGTGGGTGGGGGCAGTTAGGAGCGACCAGGCCAGCAGGGAAGGGGTAGTTGGGGGCAACCTATACGGCAGCAGGGGGCAGTAAGGGGCAACCAGGCCAGCAGGTGGGTATGTTAGGGGAGATCAGGCTGGCACACAGAGGCAGTGAGGAGCAATCAGGCTGGCTTGGGGGGCGGGCAGGTAGTGGTGACCAGGTAGGCAGGTATGTGAATGCTTAGGAGCCAGAGGTCCAGGATTGTGAGAGGGCTGTCTGACTTCTGGCTTAGGCTCAATCCCTGGGATCAGGCCTAAACTGGCAGTGGGACATCCCCCGAGGTGTCCTGGATTAGAGAGGGTGAAGGTTGGGCTGAGGGGACCTCCGCATGCATGAATTTTGTGCACCAGGCCTCTAGTAGGGGTAGTTGGGGGCAACCTATACGGCAGCAGGGGGCAGTAAGGGGCAACCAGGCCAGCAGGTGGGTATGTTAGGGGCCTCTAGTAAAGAAATAAAGAGTGATGACCCAAATAAATAAAATTAGAAACAAAAGAGATGAAGTAACAACAGACTCCACAGAAATACAAAGGCTTGTAAGAAAATGCTATGAACACTTACTTATATGCCAAGAAACTGGATGACCTGGATGAAATGGACAAATTCCTACAAAGTACAATCTTTCAAAACTGTATTAGGAAAAATCAGAAAACCTGAATAAGCCAATAACAACTGATTAAATTGAAGCAATAATAAAGAAAAATCTTCCTGCAAACAAAATCCCTGGTCCAGATGGCTTCACAGGAAATTTTTGCTAAATATCCAAAGAACTAAGACCTATCCTACTCAAACCATTCCAAAAAATATGGGAGTACATATTTGGAAATTATACATCTGATAAAGGTTTAATATCCAAAATATATAAGGAACTCATACAACTTAACAAAAGGAAGACAAACAATCCAATTAAAAAATGGACAAAGGAACTAAATAGACATGTCTCCAAAGAGGACATACAGATAGTGAAGTGATATATGAAAAATGCTCACTCACTGATCATCAGAGGGATAAAAATTAAAATAGCAATTGAGGTATCCCTTCAAATCTGTCAGAATGGGTACCATCAACAAATTAACAAATGACAAGTGCTGTAGTACACTGCTGATGATAATGCAGACTAGTGCAGCCATTATGGAAAACAGTATGGAGTTTCCTCAAAAAAAGTTAAATATGGAACTGCCATTTGATCCAGTGATCCCACATCTGGGAATATATCCTAAGAAAACCAAAACACACATCAGAAAGAATGTATGTACCCCTATGTTCATAACAGCACAATTTACAATAGCTAAGATCTGGAAGCAGCCCAAGTACTCATCAGTTGATGGCACCATGGAATACTATGCACAGTAAAAAAGAAGGACCTCTTATCCTTTGAGACAGCATGGATGGACCTGGAGTTTATTATGCTAAGCGAAATAAACCAGTCTGAGAAAGAAAAGCATCACATGAACTCACCGATATGTGTAGTCTAATGAACAAAATAATTTGATGAGCAAAATAGATCCAGAGAAATAGAAATATGGAACAGATTGTCAAATCTCAGAGGGAAGTAGTGGGTGGGTGGGTCAGAAGAGATCAACCAAAGAATATGTATGCATTTATGCATAACCCATGGACACAAACAATAGGGTGGTGAAGGCCTGGGGTTGGAGGCGGGGCAGGGTAGAAGGTGTTAATGACGAGAAAAAGGGGACATGTATTGCTTTCAACAATAAAGATTTTTTAAAAAAATAATGTGTGTAGAATCCAGATCTTATATTGACTGACATATGAAGTGATAGTTGGACAATATGCTAGCTTTCATCAGAATTTGATATGTCCATATCCTTTGACTACCCCCAAATTGCATAGAATTTTATCCTAGAGAAATAATTGGATATTTGCAGAAAGAGGCACTCACACACACAGAAAGAAGAGTGAAAGAGAAATCTCCAATTACAGAATTGTTGGACACCTTGAATATAAATCAGTAAATGACTGATTAAATAGAAAACTATGTAGTTGTTAAAAGGAATGAAGCCAATCTTTTCTACTCAAATGGAAATGTATTCAATATTCATTAAGAGAAAAAAGAAAATGACAAAACACAAAACATTATAATGGTATAATCCCATTTTTGTAAAAGTAAAATGCTATATATGGGAATATATAGACATGCACATATTTATGTATTAGAAATATTAAAGAAAATGTTATAAACTGTTAATAGTGATTATATGTAGAAAATGACTTTATGTATAATTGTAACAAAATTGTTGGATTTGTGAGCTCCAGAATCCAAAATTTATATGAAGAGTATACAAAGGGAGACTGTAGTGATCTCTCACAAATACTGGGAATACACATCTCCAGTGCCTGATACAGCCAGTGAGTAAATTAAACACAGCTCCCCAAAGTTAAGAAGGAGAAGGATGTTTGTATACTTGGAAAAGAAAACTAACTACCTCCACCTTCTACCCTATGAAAGCATTTTAAATTGTATGGAAGGATGAAAACAGAGGAGCAGAAGTGGCAGCAATAATACCAACTTTGCTAACAGTGACAGGGAGTGTTAGGCTGAAGGAAATATATTTGTGTTTAGTTCTAGGCTTAAAGAAATTACTTTGGTTTCTACAGTTTCCTCCCCTTTCTAGGTTAGAAAATCAGAGCTGATTTAATCATCTTGGAAGGTTTACTTACATTTAAGAACTTTCTTTGAGACTTTGAGGCAGACATTGAGAAATAAGACAATAAAGAGGCCAGGTGTTTGGTGCTATTTGCAGTTAAATAGGCTGATTCAAGTCATTCTCTGAAACAATGGGGAAGTACAGACAGAATATGGGC
Organism: Myotis davidii; assembly: GCF_000327345.1. Taxonomy (NCBI): domain Eukaryota; kingdom Metazoa; phylum Chordata; class Mammalia; order Chiroptera; family Vespertilionidae; genus Myotis; species Myotis davidii. The sequence continues at coordinate 19,422 of NW_006288610.1, forward strand.
TTAAAGAGTAAACAGACCTTAGTTCACATCACAATTCTGCTATTTTTTTAAGTGTGATTTTTGAGCAAGTTATTTAACCTCTAAGCGCTGATTTTCTAGTCTGAATTTTTTTAAATTCTTTATTGTCTAAAGTATTACATATAGTATTACATATGTATCCTTTTCTCCACATTGGCCATCCCCACCCCCCAGCACATGCCCTCATCTCCCTAGTGTCTGTGTCCATTGGTTATGCTTATATACATGCATACTACAAGCCCTTTGGTTGATCTCTTACCCCCTCCCCCACACCTTCACTCTCCCCTGCCTTCCT
>NW_006288610.1:19780-23105 GCF_000327345.1 Myotis davidii
GCACTTGATCTCTCCCCCCCCCCAACCCTCCCTTGCCTTCCCGCTGAAGATTGACAGTCTGTTCACTGCTTTGTGTCTGTATCTATTTTTGTTCATCGGTTTATGATGTTCTTTATATTCCACAAATGAGTGAGATAATGTGACATTTATCGTTCTCTGATGGGCTTATTTAGCTTAGCTTAATGCTCTCCAGTCCCGACCATGCTGTTGCAAATAGTAAGAATTCCTTTTTTTACATAAGCATAGTATTTCATTGTGTAGTTGTACTACAGCTTTCGAATGAACTCATCTGCTGATGGGCATTTAGGCTGTTTCCAAATCTTAGCTATTGTAAATTGTGCTGCTATGAACATAGGGGTGCATATATCCTTTCTGATAGGTGTTTCTGTTTTCTTGGGATATATTCCTAGAAGTGGAATTACTGGGTCAAATGGCAGTTCCATTTTAATTTTTTGCGGAAACGCCATAATCTGTTACACAGTGACTGCACCAGTCTGCATTCCCACCAGCAGTGCAAGAGGGTTCCATTTTCTTCACATCCTCTCCAGCACTTGTCGTTTGTTCATTTGTTGATGATAGCCACTCTGATGGATATGAGAAGGTACCTCACTGTTGTTTTGATTTGCATCTCTCAGATGATTAGTGACTTTGAGCATGTTTTCATATGTCTCATGGCCTTCTGTATGTCTTTTTTCAAAAAGTGTCTATTTAGGTCCTTTGCCAATTTTTATTGGATTGTTTTTCTTTTTGTCAAGTTGTATGAGTTCCTTGTAAATGTTGGAGATTAAACCCTTATCAGAGATAACATTGGCAAATATGTTCTCCCATGTAGTGGGCTTTCTTGTTGTTTTGTTGATGGTTTCTTTCACTGTGCAGAAGCTTTGTATTTTGATGTAGGCCCATTTGTTTATTTTCTCCTTAGTTATCACTGTCCTAGGAGCGGTAAATATGTTGCTCTTACATATGTCTAATATTTTGCTGGGTATGGCTTCTTCTAGGATTTTTATGGTTTCCCAACTATGTTTAAGTCCATTATTCATTTTGAGTTTATTTTTGTGTATGGTGTAAGTTGGTGGTCTAGTTTCATTTTTTTGTCATGTATTTGACCAATTTTTCCAACACGATTTATTGAAGAGACTGTCTTGACTCCATTGTATTTTCTTTCCTTATCAAATAATAATTGAACATAATGGCTTAAGTTTGTCTCTGGGTTCTCTGTTCTATTTGATTGGTGTACATTTCTGTTCTTGTGCCAGTACCAGGCAGTTTTAAGAATAGTGGCTTTGTAGTAGAGCTTGATATCTGGTATTGTGATCCCTCCAACTTTGTTCTTTCTCACGATTGTTGCAGCTATTCGAGGTCATTTTTTTTTTTTATTCCAGATGAATTTTTGGAGAATTTGTTCTAGGTCTTTGAAGTATGCCATTAGTATTTGAATGGGGATTGCATTGAATCTATAGGTTGCTTTGGGTAGTACGGACATTTTAATGATGTTGATGCTTACAATCCATGAATACGGTATATTCTACCATTTGTTCATGTCTTCCTCTATCTCTTTTTTCACTGTCCTGTAAATTTCAGAGTACAGGTCCATTACCTCCTTGGTTAAATTTATTCCTAGGTATCTTATGTTTTTTGTTTCAATGGTAAGAGGGATTGTGTTTTAATTTTTCTTTCTGTGAGTTCATTAATGGTGTTTAAAAAAGGCAAGATTTCTGGGTGTTAATTTTGTATCCGGCTCCATTGCCAAATTCATTATTTAGTTCTAGTAGTTTTTTGATGGAGTCTTTAAGGTTTTCCATGTACAATATCATGTCATCTGCTAATAATGACAATTTTACTTCCTGTTTACCAATTTGGATGGTTTTTATTTCTTCTTCTTGTCTGATCACTATGTCTAGCACTTCCAGTACTATGTTGATCAGGAGTGGTGAAAGTGGGCATCCGTGACTTGTTCCAGTTCTTAGTGGAAATGTTTTTATATTTTTCCCATTGAGCATGCTATTAGGTGTAGATTTGTCATATAAGCCTCTTATTAAGTTGAAATATGATCTCTCTAAGCCCACTTTGCTGAGAGTTTTCACAGGGAAGGGGTGTTGGATTTTGTCAAATGTTACTTTTGCATCAATTGATATGATTATGTAATTTTTGTCTCTCAATTTGTTTATGTGATATATCACATTTATTAATTTGCAGATGTTGTACCAGCCTTGCATCCCTTGAATAAATATCACTGGGTCATGGTGTATGATCTTTCTAATGTAATGCTGGATCCAATTGGATAGAATTTTGTTGAGGAGTTTAGCATCTATGTTCATCAAGGATATTGGCTTATAATTCTCTTTCTTTGTAGTGTCTTTATCTGGTTTGGGTATCAGGCTGATGCTGGCTTCATAGAAAGATCTTGGAAGTGTGCCCTCCTCTTGAATTTTTTTGGAATAGTCTGAGAAGAATAGATTTTAGTTCTTCTTTGAATGTTTGGTAAAACTCTCCTGTGTAGCTGTCTGGTCCTGGGCTTTTGTTTGCTGGAAGCTTTTTGATGACTGCTTCAATTTTGCCCTTCGTAATTGGCCTGTTAAGATTTTTTTTTATTCTTCTTGATTGAGTTTTGGAAGGTTGAATGTTTCTAGGCATATGTCCATTTCCTCTAGGTTATTTACTTTGTTAGAGTAGAATTGTTCATAGTATTTTTTTTATAATCTTTTGTATTTATGTGGATTCTGTTCTCATTATGCCTCATTCATTTTTGATTTTCTTTATTTGGGTCTTCTCTCCATACTTCTTGGTGAGCCTGGCTAGTGGTTCATCAATCTTGTTAATTTTTTCAAAGGACCAGCTCTTGGTTTAATGATCTTTTGTCTCTATGTCATTTATTTCTGCTCTGATCTTTATTATCTCCTTCCTTCTGCTTATGCTGGGCTTTTCTTTTTGCTCTATTTCTAATTCATTAAGTTGTAGAGTTAGATAATTTATTACCAGTTTGTCTTGTTTTATTTGTTGTTGTTGTTTTTGTTGTTTTGTTCCCTTTATTGAATAAGATATTACAAATGTGTCCTTATCCCCCCAATTTCCCACAATCCCCCCAATCTTGCCCTCACCTTCACCCCCAGTTGTCCACAGCCATCACTTATGCTTATATGCATGCATACAAGTCCTTTGATTGATCTTTCCCCCTCACCCCCACCCTCCCCTGCTTTCCCTCTGCTTTCCAACTGGGGGAGGGGAGTGATCCTATGAGTTTTGAGGATCTGATCAATGCTTCTCTGTCTCTGGATCTGTTTTTGTTCATCAGTTTATGTTGTTCATTATATGCCATAAATGAGAG
>NW_006288610.1:26061-29367 GCF_000327345.1 Myotis davidii
TGGCAGGCAGGCAGGCGAGCACTTGTGAGCCAGCAGTCCTGAATTATGAGAGGGATGTCCGACTGCAAGTTTAGGCGCAAAGGTTCCCAGATTCGATAGGGTGCAGGCTGGGCTGAGGGACACCCCCCCCCCAGTGCACAAATTTCATGCACCAGGCTTCTAGTTTCTAATATTTTGCCATTGTGGTCTGAGAAGATGCTTGATATGATTTCCATCTTTTTGAAATTGGAGAGACTTTACCTTTGAACCAACATGTAGTCTATCTTTGTAAATGTCCCATGTGTACTTGAGAAGAATGTGTATTCTGTAGTTTTGGTGTTAAATGTTCTGAAGATGTCAATTATGTCCATCAGACCTAGAGAGTCATTTAGGATTGCTGTTTCTTTGCTGACTTTTTGTTTAGAGGATTTACCCAGTGATGTCAGTGGGGTATTGAAGACCCCTACTATGATCATATTGCTGTTGAACTTCCCCTTGATATCTTCCAGTTGTTTTTTTGTAGTTTGTTTATTTGTTTTGTTTTGTTTTGTGTTGTTTTGTTTTGTTTAGTTTATGTATTTGGGTGCTCCTGCATTGGGTGCATATATGTTTAACAGAGTTATATACTCTTGTTGTATCAATCCCTTTAATAATATGAAGTGATCTTTCTTATCTCTTATTAGGGCCTTCAATCTGAGGTCTATTTTGTCAGATATAAGTATTGCTACCCTAGCTTTTTTTTTCAGTTCCATTTTCCTGAAAGATATTTTTCCATCCCTTCACTTTCAGTCTATGTGAGTCTCTTTTTTGAGGTGAGTCTCCTGTAGACAGCATATATATGGATCAGGTTTTCTTATTTATTCAGGCACTTGATGTCTTTTGTTTGGAGCATTTAGTCCATTTACATTTAAAGTTATTATTGATAGGTACTTGTTTGTAGCCATTTTTATTTTTTTGTGCCTGAGTTCCTTCTCCCGTTTTTTCTCTTCTTTTTACAACAGAACCTTTAGCACTTTTTTTCTGGCTTGGTAGTGATAAACTCCTTTAGTTTTTGTTTTTGTTGTTGTTTTCTTTTTTGTCTGTGAAGTTCTTGATTTTCCCTTCATTTTTAAATGATAACCTTGCTGGATAGAGTATTCTTGGATTCAGTCCCTTGCTTTGCATCACTTTGTATACTTCCTGCCATTTCTTTCTAGCCTGTTGTATTTCTGTTAAGAAATCATTTGACAATATAATGGGAGCTCCCATGTAGGTAACTTTCTATCTCTCTCTTACAGCCCTTTATGATTCTCTCTTTGTTGTTAACATTTGCCTTTGTAATTACTACATGTCTTGGTGTGGGTTTTTGTGGGCTAATCTTGTTTGGGACACTCTGTGCTTGTGTGACTTTTTTCTTCCCCAAATCAGGGATGTTTTCTGACATTATATCTTCAAATAGGTTTTCTAAGCCTTGCTTCTCTTCTTGTCATTCTGGCACCCTTAATATAAGCATGTTGCTTCTTTTCACATTGTCCCAAAGCTCCCCCTGGCTCTCCTCCTGTCTTGATTTTTTTCCCCAATTCCAGTTCAGATTGGGTGTGTTTTGTTTCCCTGTCTTCTCATTTGCTAACTTGGTCCTCTGCTTCTCCTAGTGTACTGTTGAAAGCTTCCATGTTGTTGTTTTTTATTGTAGCTCTATCACTCTTCATTTGCTCCTGATTCTTTCATAGGTTGTTGATTTTCTCATCTGTTCAGTTTATGAACTGAATGATCCTTATTCTGAATTCATTTTATGAGTTATTGCATGCCTCAATTTCATTTAGTTCATTTTCTGGTGATTCCTCATTTTTTTTTTCAGGCGTTGTTCTTCTGTCTCCTGATTTTCTCTCATCAAAGGATCTAGGTGTTGAGTCATGGGGTGCCTGTGGCTGCATCAGTGGGTTTGGTGGTGGGTTGTGCATTCACAGGCAGTGCCTACTCCTCTGGCAGTCACAGGGGGTGCCTGCTCCTTGGGCGGTTGCGGGGTGGCTGCTCCTTACTCAGTTGCAGGGTGGTGGTTGCTTCTTGCGGGGAAGTCATGGGGTGGCTGCTACTCCAGTTGTCACAAGTGGTGGCTGCATGCATGCCTGCTTTAGCAGTTGCAGTGCCTGGGAATGTTACATAAAGCTCGGCTGTTTGCATGTTTCCTGAGCTTGGGGCTGCTTCATAAGGCTAGGTTTTTCATGCACTTGTGGGTTGTAGCTGTTCCTTCAGTGGTTGCAGATGGTGGCTGCCCACATGGCTGCTGGAGTGGTCGTGGTGCCCAGGGCTACTGCCTAAGGGTCAGCTGTTCATGCACTATGTCATGGAGTCTGGGGCAGCTGCCTAAAGCTCGATTGTTCACACATGTGTGCATGGTTGCAGTGCCCAGAGCTAAGGTGTCTGGCTGGGGGAGGGGAGTGAGCTCTGTAACTCATAGGACCCCTCAGCTTGGGAGGCTGGAGTCCAGATGTCTGTGGGTTTGCAGCTGAGACAGCAGGTCTCTGGCTGGAGTGGCTGTAGGATCTTGGGTGGTGTCTGAGAGCACCCTGGGTGGAGGTGAGACTGGGCTCCCAGTCACAGTAGCACTCCGCTTAAAGATGGCACAGCCTCTGTGGGCAGCCGGCCATCCCAGGAGAGATTACAGCAGTAACAGAGGCTACCCGGCTATGCAAGGCCAGTATGTCAGTCCCCCAAGGTCCTCTGAGATCTAGCTGTCACACACACACACACACACATTTTTTCTGACTGGCTTATTTTGCTTAACATAATGCTTTCCAGGTCCATCCATGCTGTTGCAAATGGTAAGAGTTTTTTTAATGTTAAGTGATAATGCTCATCTCACAGGGTTATTGAATATTGAAAAAGATAATGTATGTAAACTAAATAGCATGACATTTAAGGCATATAAAGAACTCAGGAGAGAAACCAAGATAGAGGCATAGGTAAACAACAGAAATTGCTGCCTTCCACAACAACTTCAAAAATAAAATGAAAAGACAAAATGGACATCATCCAGAACTACAGGAAGGCTGGCTGAGTGGAAATTCTACAACTAGAAGGAAAGAAAAAAGCACATTGAGACTCAGAGGAGCTGCGGAAGTAAAGTGCAGAGGTAAGAAGGCTCTAGCACGTGTGGAAAGGGGCTGGCTCCTGAGGCCGTGGTTGTCTTTTTGAATTGGGAGTTAGTCACAAGCTCCCGACTGCTCTGAACTCCAGTTCAGGGAAGTCTCTGGGGACCCAGGACTCATATGGGGAGAAACTGGACGATCTGGCAGCGGGTGATCTTGAGGGCGGCTTTCCCTCCGAGGTGCTTGCAGCTGTTACTGG
>NW_006288610.1:30888-34187 GCF_000327345.1 Myotis davidii
CAGGAGGACATCTTAAGGGAGCTTTTGGACAATGTGAAACATAAACAATATTAGAATAGTAGGAGTGCCAGAAGAGCCATAAAGGGAAAAGGGGATAGCGAACGTGTTTTAGGAAATAATGTCAGAAAACTTCCCTAACCTAGTAAAGGAAAAAATCACACAAGTCCCGGAGGTACAGAGAACCCCAAGCAAAAAGAACCCAAACAGACTCACTTCCAGACACATCATAATTAAAATGCCAAAAATTAAAGACAAAGAAAGAATATTAAAGGCAGCAAGAGAAAAGTGTTAACTATAAAGGAGTCCCAATAAGTATTGCAACTAATTTTTCATTAGAATCTCTACATGCCAGAAGGGAATGGCATGAAGTACTCAATGTAAAGGAAAGCAAGGTTCTGAGACCAAGATTACTATATCCAGCAAGGCTATCATTCCAAATAGATGGTCAAATAAAGAATTTCCCAGACAAAAAAAGATAAAGGATTACATCACTACCAAAACAGCATTACAAGAAATGCTAAAGGGATTGATGTAATGAGAAGAAACAGAGAGAGAAACCTAGCCATACAGAATTAAAATGGCAATAAATAGGAACATATCAATAATAACCCTAAACGTAATTAGATTAAATGCTCCAATCAAAAGGCATAGGGTAGCTGAATGGATACAAAAACATGATCCAACTATATGCTGTCTACAGGAAACCCACCTCCAAACAAAAGCCACACTAGGTACGAAGGTGAAGGGATGGATAAATTTATCAATGAATGCAAATGGAAAAGAAAAAAAAAGCTGGAGTAGCAATACTCATATCTAACAAAATAGTCTTTAAAATGAAGGCCATCATAAGAGACTACAAAGGTCACTACATAATACTAAAGGAATCAATCCAACAAGAGGATATAACCCTGGTAAACATATATGCACCTAATATAGGAACACCTAAACACATATATATATTTAAAAACCTTCTGGAAGACTTTAATGGAGAGATTGACAGCAATACAGTCATAGTAGAGCACTTTAATACCCCTCTGACTTCACTGGATAGATCTTCCAGACAAAAACTGAACAAGGAAACAGTGACCCTAAAGGACACACTGGATTAGATGGATTAAATTGACATTTATAGAACAGCTCACGCCAACATAACAGAATATGCATTCTTCTCAAGTACACAGAGATAATTCACAAAGATAGACCATAGCTAGGACACAAAGTAAGTCTTTACAAGCTCAAGAAGGTTGAAATCATATCAAGAATCTCCTCAGATCACAGTGGAATGAAATTAAAAAATCAACTACAGTAAAAATACCCCCAAACATTCAAACACACAAAGGCTAAATAGCGTGCTATTAAACAATGAGTGAGTTACCAAAAAGATCAAGAAAGAATGAAAAGACTTCCTGTAAACAAATGAAAATGAACACACAACAACCCAGAATCTCTGGGACAAAGCAAAAGCAGTCTTAAGAGGGAAGTGTATAGCACTACAGGCATAACTCAAAAACAAACAAACAAGCAAACAAACAAAACAGAAAAACAAGCAATAAACTATTTAACCCTACAACTTAAAGAACTAGAAAGAGAACAAAAAGAAAAGCCCAGAGTAAGTAGAAGGAAGGAAATAATAAAGATTAGAGCAGAAATGAATAACATATAGACTAAATAAATAGATAGATGATAGATAGATAGATAGATAGATAGATAGATAGATAGATAGATAGATGATAGATAGATAGATAGATAGATAGATAGATAGATAGATAGATAAAACCAACAGCTTGTTCTTCGAAAGGATAAACCAAATTGATAAACCATTATCAAGACTCATCAAGAAACAAAGAGAGAGGACCAAAATAAATAAAATCAGAAATAAAAGTGAAGGAATAACCACTGACTCCACAGAAATACAAAGGATTGTAAGAAAATACTATGAACAACAAGTTGGACAATGTGGATAAAATAGACAAATTCCTGGAAAAATACAATCTCCCAAAACTGAATCAGAAAACCTGCATAGGCCAATAAGACCTAAGAAAATAGAAGCAGTAATCAAAAAACTCCCATCAAACAAAAGCCGTGGTACGGATGGCTTCACAGGGGAGTTTTACCAAATATTATTCAAAGAGAACTGACACCTATACTCAAACAATTTCCGATAATCCAAAGAGTTTGGAACATTCAAACTCTTTATATGAGGACAACATTATCCTAATTCCAAAACCATATAAAAAATTACAAAGAAAGAGAATTACAGGCCAATGTCCCTGATGAACATAAATGCTCAACAAAATATTAGCAAATCGCATCCAGCAATATATTGATAAGATCATACACAATGACGAAGTAGGATTTATTCCAGAGATGCAAGGCTGGTACAATATTTGCAAATCAATAAATGTGATCCATCACATGAACAAATTGAAAGACAAAAATCACAAGATAATATCAATAGACACAACACAATAGAATACTACACTGCAGCAAAAAAAGGAGTTCTTGCCATTTGCAACAGCATGGATGGAACTGGAGAGCATTACGCTAAGTGAAATAAGCCAGTCAGAGAAAGATAAATACCACATGATCTCACTCATTTGTGGAATATAGGGAATAACATAGACTGATGAACAGGGACAGATCCAAAGACAGGGAAACAGTGATCAGACTATTAATCCCCAGAGGGAAAGTAGGTGAGGGTGGGGGTAAGGAGAAGAGATGAACCAAAGGACTTGTATGCAATGGACTCGGACAACAGTGGGATGATAGCATGAGAGGGGAGGGGCGAGGTTGGGGATTAATGGGGAGATGAGGACACATTTGTAATACCTTAGCCAATAAAAAAATTTAAAAAAATACAACACCCATTTTTGATAAAAACAATCAGCAATGTGGGAACAGAGGGAGTATATTTCTATATGATAAAGGCCATATATGACAAACCTACGGCTAACATCATACTCAATGGGCAAAAAATAAAATCATTTCCCCTAAGAACAAGAACAAGACATGGAAGCCCAGTTTCACCACTCCTGTTTGACATAGTACTGGAAGTGTTAGGCATAGTAATCAGACAAGAAGAAGAAATAAAAGCCATCCAAATTGGAAAAGAAGAAAAACTCTCATTATTCACACATGAGATGATATTGTACATAGAAAACCACAAAGAAGCCAACAAAACTGCTAGACTTAAATAAATTCAGCAGTGTAGCAGGATACAAAATTATCAGCCAGAAATCTATGGCATCTTTATTTTTTTGGTTTTTATTAATTTATTTATTTTTATTGCTTAAAGTATT
>NW_006288611.1:0-276 GCF_000327345.1 Myotis davidii
CCTGTGCTTGTTTCTATGTATTGGGTAGAGCTGTTATGTTTCCTGGAATTGGTAGAGTGACCTGTGGAGTAGGTGTCCTGTAGGCCCCAGTGGCTCAGCCTCCCCAGTCACCTGAGCTGGGCACTGTAGGTACACCCCTGTGTGGGCTATGTACACTGTCTTGTTGTAGTTGAGCCTTGATTTCTGTTGGTGTCACTGGGAGGAATTGACCTCCAGGCCAATTGGCTGTGAGGATCAGTGGCAACTACAATGGAAGAGCTGCTGTGCAGGAGATAC
>NW_006288612.1:0-489 GCF_000327345.1 Myotis davidii
GGCGGGAGGGCCGCAGTGCAAGCCAGCCTGCAATCCCGGGCCCCACCATGGTAATCCAGGGCGGGAAGGCTGGAGCGCTGGCCATGCATCAACCACAGACCCCTGCCATGGCAATCGAGGGGGGGAGGACCAGAGCCGAAGGCCAGGCATCAACTCCTGAACCTGACCATGGCAATCGAAAAGCAAGAGGAAATAGATGCAGGAAGAGGGTGTTGTGTTAGTTCTGGTGGAGTATAATAATGAACATGATTTCCTTTTAAGATGGTAGAATATTGAATATTGTTAAACATTAGAAACGATGGTCAGCTCAAGATGTGAAGTTTTATGCCACACTGGCACAGTTTTTCCGTTAACACTTTGGAATAGAACAGCCTTGTTGGATATTGGAGATACTAGAGAAGTGAAGTTTCGCTCTGTTTCACTGATGATTCACTTCATATTCCATTTGCCCCATACCAAAGTAAAATATTAGTAATAAGGGAAAGTGGG
>NW_006288613.1:0-215 GCF_000327345.1 Myotis davidii
TATCTTTCAGGCAAATGGAAATGAAAAAAAATTGGGGTAGCAATATTTATATCTGAAAAATTGAACACAAAGTGAAGGCCATAACAAGAAATAAGGAAGGCCACTTCATAATACTAAAGGGATCAATACAACAAGAAGATATAACCCTGATAAACATATATGATCCCAATGCAAGAGTGTCGAAATACATACAAAAACTCCTGGAAGATATCAAG
>NW_006288614.1:0-819 GCF_000327345.1 Myotis davidii
ATTTTCTGATTTTTCTTGCTAATTCCTTTTCATTGAGTTATAACAAAACAGTAACTGTTGGCATAAAACCTTCTTTCTATGCATAACCATGCCCCAGACCTTCTATTCTAAACAGGCCTTTCCCAGCTTTCTACATTTGAGGTTTGTACTACCCCTGAATTGGGCATGGTTACGCAGGTCTGCAAGACAGTATACAGGCTGCCAACCGTCAGCTGTCTCTCAACAGAGACCAAAACCTGATGGGCACCCTTCCCTACCCAGTTGGGCACCTGCCCTCTTGGCAGCTAGACACCCTTTACTTTTGGGGTTCACCTCACACAGTCCCCTTCCAGGATAGCCAATATACATTCAAACCTGCAAGAGAATCAAAGGTCAATATAACATATTAATACAATGAAACATAATATTGGTATCATGGCCGCTTCAGGCAGCCAAATCTTCTACTAAACATGTGACCCTATAAATGGCCCTTGTCTCTTTGGAGCCATGTCCATGAAGATGCAGGCATTATCTAAGTGTAAATGGCCACTCCAGGCAGCCAAATCTTCTGCTACTAAACATGTGACACTGAAGTCTACTCTTGACCTTCCTATAAACTGTCCTTGTCTCTCTGGAGCCATGTCCATGAAGATGCAGGCATCATCTAAGTCTATTATATGGTATTGTGGGGGCTCCCAGTAGCAGGAGTGATTTCGAGCAAGGTTACCAGCATCAGGCAGGTAGAGCACGCCGTAGCTTGAGCTTGAGCGGGTTGCGTTGATCTCGATCAACGCTCCATTTGGTGACGAAGTCTTCCCGGATCACGGATGGGGCCGCTGA
>NW_006288614.1:919-1503 GCF_000327345.1 Myotis davidii
GAGCATCAGGCAGGTCGAGCACGCCGTAGCTTGAGCTTGAGCGGGTTGCGTTGATCTCGATCAACGCTCCATTTGGTGACGAAGTCTTCCCGGATCACGGATGGGTCCGCTGACCGGACGTGAGTGTGATGGACCCAGGTCGCGACGCCATCTACCTTGAGAGCGGTGGGGGTTGTCAGCACCACAGTGTAGGGACCCTTCCAACGTGGCTCGAGGATCTCCTGGCGGTGCCTTCTGACGTAGACCCAATCTCCTGGTCTGTGCTGATGAGGAGTGGGAGTTGGGCCGGTCTTGTAGATGGCGCAGAGGCGTGGCCAAATGTCCTTGTGCGCCCTCTGGAGCCCTCTCAAGGAAAGAGATAGTTCTTGATTTTCAAACTCAGCAAGAAAGTCAGCTTTAAGGTTAGAAATGATAGGGGGTGGCCTGCCAAACATGATTTCATCCCAGGGTGTAAGGGGAGTTCCTTACCCGGTAAAGGGCATATGGTAGGAGAGCCACCCAGTCCCTGCTAGTCTCCATGTTTCCTTTCTACCTGCCCTGAACTCTGGGGCCTATAAGAATTTCCAATTTGCCCCAATAGCCAT
>NW_006288614.1:1722-3689 GCF_000327345.1 Myotis davidii
GCATTTCTGGCTGAGCAGCAACCAGGCTTCTTTCAAGGGAGTGTGCTAGAAGGGGATATCAGCCCCTCCTTTGCTAGCAGCAACAGGTATCGAACCCTTTTAATACATTTAACCAGCTTTATTCCCAGCCATTTTTACAGATTCTAGGGCTCGTTGCCTTCCTTTAACCAGCAAGCCAAATTACACTGGCCTGTATTTTTTAATTCAGCACAAGCAGGGGAGCCCATAAAATCTCTGCCCTGAGGAATTGTGAGCCCTACCCCTAAATGTCCCAATCAGACTAGAAAAGCCACAAATACCTTTTAAATCTACCCCAGAATTCCAAAATCCCAACCCAGCACAGAATATCACATAGCAAATCAAAGTTTCCAGCAAACAAACAGACAGAAATGTTTAATAGTTAGGCGGGCTGATTCCACCTCTGACAGAGAGCAAGCACCCTTGGGGAAAGATCCCAGCGGCTGCTCAGGGCATTTTGTGATTGGTCAGAGTACTCAGCCTTAATGAAATCAAGCATGTGGGTTTTTTTGTTTGTTTGTTTGTTTTTTTCCGCAGACTTCCACATTTACATGGACAAATAGCCTCAAATAAGCAATACATTAAATTTTACTAGCTAAACAATTTTAAACAACAAAGATATATATTTAAGCAATAAAGACAGATAACATTTCCCATTCAAAACTTTGAATCACAACAAGTCCCTGAACAGAGGCAGTCAAAAAATCACAAAGGTATTGACCACGCCCTAAGGTTCGGAATGAGGAACCTAGTTTTAAACACATTATCTAGAGTCCTTGGGTAACCTAGGTTAAAGTTAGGCATGTTATCTAAACCACAGTTTCTACCTGAATAATCGTACTTTACATTAGAAATTGTATTACTGCTATTAGTCTCTTTTAAAGACTTTGACATATTAAATAAATCCGTGAGGCAAGCACACTTCCTGCCCCATAAAACTCCGCCTTAAAGTTCCACCCCTAAAATTCCATCCTGCCTCAGTGAGACATTGCTAAATCAGAGGGAGGGGCCTTTGCTATTTCAAGATGGCGGCCCCCAGGGGAGCGGCAAGTCATGTGGCCGTAATTGTAGACAAACAGAAATCTTATTAGCTATATATACCTTTTATAATTATCTTAAAGAATATCAATTAAATTTAAACTGGTCCTTGCATCAAAAATCTTCAGTTGAGGTCACAAAATCAATCCTCCCTTCTCAATCAGACCAATAAGCAAAGGCATTTAGCTACCACAACACACAATTTTTCCCAATTCAATCCGTACCTTAAACTTTTAGCTGGCAAGTCAAATATTCAGCATTTCTCAATCAGTAACATTTTTAAGAATAAACTTCAAAAATGCAAGACATTTTAGCATTTGTTCAATTTACCAAACTCCCAAAGCCTTGGGCTGCCATTGACTGGAAACAGGTAACCATTAAAATGCAAAGTAGTTACATTCTTTCTCCCAAGGATGAGAAACTGGGTAGCAAACCTGTCTTCAGAAGTTGCCACTGGCAGGAAATTTTTGCCTACCTCCTTGTTCTGTTGGGGGAAGGGAGGCTAGACCTTCCTCCATTAGAAATTGCCTTGGGAAGCCAGCTTTAATCAAAGTGAGTAGCCATCTTTTACCTGGGCTACTTATATTTTTCTTGAGATTCAAATCCAAATTATTGAGCAGTTTTTATCATTTGATTTAGTAAACTTTACTTTTTACTTTCAAGTGGGTCTGGAAAACCGCATTTGAGCCTTGCAAAACAGGTCTTTTCAGATGTAAATTCACCACATTCTTTAAGATTTTGCTACATGTGGGAGGTGACTATTCCCTTCCTTCATTAAGAAAAGCTTTCTTAATTAACAAAGGACCAGTGTTTTGTTTTGTTTTTACCTTGGAACAACCTTTAAATCCCAGATGCATTTACTTGGGCAGGGGGGTGACCTGTTTTCACAGATCCTCACTCAGTAAATATTA
>NW_006288614.1:3840-4131 GCF_000327345.1 Myotis davidii
TAGAGACTCCAGCTCAAAACTCTATAGAAAATCGCAGTATGCACGCATTAGTTTTAAGCCAGCTTTTCTCCTTACACGTGCACAGAAATCCCAGACGCATTTACTCGGGGAGGGGGTGACCTGTTTTCACAGTTCCTCATTCAGACGCCCGCCCAACCGAAGTCGTGGAGCCACACAAAGGAGGGGAGAGGGCAGGCCCCCTCCCTCCACACTCACACACTTTCACCAGACATTCATTCAGAGTTTAAACAATCCATCCAATTCCTAACAATTTCCCCATTCCTGAAGGAG
>NW_006288614.1:4506-6635 GCF_000327345.1 Myotis davidii
AAAACACCACCAGGGACCCAGCCGAGTCCGATGCAAAAGCAGAGAGTCTTTATTCAAACTAGTTTGGGCCCCCCCGTGAGCCACATTCGCTGATGCAGTGGCAAGCGGCCAAGAGAGCGCATGAACCCTGTGGGAAGAGGGGTTTAATAGGGGGGTTGGAGTAAGGGGAGGAGAGATGACTGTGGGCCCTGCCAATTGGCCGGGCGTAAGTCGGTGTCTCTGGAGTAAGATGGAGGGCATAGCCCTTGCCCTTTCACTTGAGTGGAGGATTCTGATGAGTGAATGATCTGAGTAAGGAAAGTATAGTTATTGTTACATTTGTCTTACTGTGAGAACCAAACATGAATTGCACAACATTGAATCCTGGAGAGTTACCTTAGGAACCCATGCTGGCCAATCAAAAACAGTTGTGAGGGAGGGTGGATGGGGTGGAAAGTAATCAATATATGCATAATCCATGGACACAGACAACAGGGTGCTGGTGAGGGAACAGGTGGGGCTGGAGGGGATCAATGGGGGGAAGGGGGACATGTAATTCTTTCAACAATAAAGAATTATTTAAAAAAAGAAACAGTTTTGCCAGATGTTATTAATTATTGCACAAAAGCTCTCTTTTCCTCCTCAGAAAATTGACTCAACTCTGTCAGCACTTTCTGTTTGCCTTCATGGCTGATAAGAATGGTGAGGCCTGGCCTACTTTTATACCCTCCCCATGAAACAATTTTTATCCTAGCAGGGTAAGTTGTCTTATTCCATTGAACTAGCTAGTCCTTAACAAATATTAAATCCTGAAGATGTTTCTAGGTTACTCCCAATACTTCCTCCTTTATATTCCCCCAACTTGCTGTACTCCACCCTGCTTTGTATCCCAATCATGAATAAAGCAGCTGATCAGAAGCTGTGATGTCGCTGAGTGTGAAGGACCAACCCATGGTCAAAGGGAAGGCTGAAGAAGGGTGCTGGCCTGCCAGAAATTCAAAAGGCTTGATCCTTCCATTTGCTCACCCCTTTTGATAAGTCACTCCATTTTTCTGGGCCTCAGTTTCACCATCTGTCAAATGGGAATAATAATAATTTTGCTGCTCTCATAGTATTGCTAAAGATAGATATAAAAACTTCTTCAAAATGGAAGTCCTTAGTATATATAAAGTATAATAACAGCAATCAATGTTTATTGAATGATTTATTAAGTGCTTACTATAAACTAGGCATTCTATTAAGCTCTTTATATACTGTATCTTATTTATCCCTCAAAACATGAGGGAAATAAGATTACCATCTTAAATGCATGGAAGAAGTACCTGAGGCTCAGAGAGGTGAAGTTACTTTACCAAAATCATATGGCTAGTAAGTGCTGGGTTTAAAGCCAGAAAGTTGGACTATAGGGTCAATGCTCCTAACCACTTTATATACTGCCTCTGCTGTTATTGGAACATTACTCATGCCTTTTCATCTGCTAAAGTCTAACTAAGCTCCATCTCTTCAGGAAGCCTTGTCTAACCACCCTAGCCAGTTGTAAATATTCTCTCCTCTGAGTTGTTATTTTGGTATATGACTAATTTGATATCTAGCCCTCTTGCCTTACTACCTCTAATGTTATTTAGGTTTTCCATGATCATTAGACTCATGTCTTCATATATATTGTAAGAACACTCATCGTACCTCATACTTTCCTATCTCCTGTTAAAGGACATAATCACATTATATAAAGATAGAATCACAAACACTTAGAAGTAAAAGGGATCTGAAATATCTTTTGACTGAAACTCTTCTTTCCATAGTTTTCTGACTATGGCAAGATTTTTAAAAAGTAATAAAATCACAAAGATTACCTTCCATACTTCTGAAGATGCATATTTTTTAATCAATCCAGCTTGTGGGTTATTCATTCATTCATTCATTCATTCAGCCAACAATGCTGTGGTATCCAGTGCTATAATAAGCAGAAAATTAAAACAAAGTCAAAGAATCAAGGAGCTTACAACTTAACAGATGAATGTGCAATTTATATGTTAATATGGGAGACAAAATATTTAAGAAAAAGTTTAAGCATTTAAGGAAGTGTCCATGGGTAGAGTGGAAGAACAAAGAAGAAGAGAAGAAGAACTAGAAGAAGAAGGAGGAGGAGG
>NW_006288614.1:6741-12603 GCF_000327345.1 Myotis davidii
GGGAGGTCAGTTCCCATTGGGACAAGGGGTAATGCAGTCATGGAAATCTTTCTGGAAAAGATGAGGCTAGAGATTCATTCTGACCATTTAATACATGTTTTTTAGAAGGCCAAGGTGAGGAGGCTTTTCTAGTAGAGAAAACAGCAATATAGCTGTTTCACATGGAAGTGTTAAATCCATGCTAAATAATTTGGACTTTATCCTCCTATAAGCATAAGGGATCCAGTAAAGGATCATTCTAGCAGCACCTTAGAGAATGGACTAAAAAGAAACAAGGTTGCAGGAGGCAGGGAGACAAATTAAAAGACCATGCAGATGAAAGAAGAACCAATTAGAATATGTAGATGAAGGTCTTAATTGAGCAGCACAAGGCAGATGGGGAAGAGAGCATAAATAGGACAAATATTTAGAGAAAATAAGTAGGGCTTAGTTACTAGCTGGACATATAGAGAGTTAGCAAAAGGGAGGAACCTAAGATTATTCACATACAGGTTTATATTGTGGTTTAGGTACTCAATAATTGAGAGTGTCATTTATTTACACCAAGAACACAGGATGAAAAAAATTGGAGAAAATAATTATGAGGGCATGTCTGGACACAGCAAGTTCAAGTTTCCTAAGGGATATGTCCAGTAAGCAATCCGTTATATGGCACTGAAGTAAGGATAAAATGTTGGGTTGTGAATTTGGAATTATTATTTTTAGCTTTTATCGAGCACAGTGCTTATTATATGTCTAGTACTTAACAAGCATTATCTCATTTAATCCTCACTAAGATCTAATTATTTAGGAAGCATACTAGTCTCCTTTTTATTGATGAGGAAACCAAGGCTTAGAAGAGGTTAAGTAATTCACATAGATAATAAATGGCAGAGCCAGGATTTAAACCCAGGTAAATCTGTATTTAATGCCTGCATTATATTCACTGCTGTAAATGGAGTATTGACAGTATATAAGATTGTCCCAGATATCCATATAAACTGAAGGCCAATGAGTAAAATCTCTAGGCACAACAATCTTTCAGGTGTATGAAAAGGAGAATGCTACAGAGGGCACGGAGAAGAAATGATCAAAGAGGAACTAGGTGAAGTAGTCATGAAAGATATGGAAGAAGCCAAGAGATGATAGAATTTCATGAAAAAGAAAGTAGACAATAGAGTCAAAGGGGGGCCAGATTGCTGCAAAGAGACCTCTGAATCTAGCAATAAAGGGATTGTTAATGGTCTCTACCAGAGCACTCTTAGAGGAGTTGTGAGAGTGTGAACTGGAGTGCAGTGGGTTGTAGACTGAGGAAATATGGAGATTGATATGAGACTCCTTTGTTGAGCTACTTCCCAAAGAAGGAAAGGAGAGTGACAGGGTGACAGTTTGAGAGGGATTTGGGATAGAGAGACTTTTCTTTCAATTGAGAAGAAGTGGTGAGGTGGAGTGGGATAACTGATTTGAGGAGTGCATAAAGATATGGAATGCCTGAGTGGGAAATGGAAAAGGGGACTGACAAGGGGCACATTAAAAAGATTGCCAAGTGTAGTACTGAAAGCTCATCTGAGAATGGAGCACATAGATTTGCAGGTGCCCTAATGTGCCTTGCTACATGGTATTTGTAGCTTCACAGCTCCTAGTATATTGTGGAAAGAGAGCACACAGCAAAAGTTCTCAAACTTTTCCCATCCCAACACTCCTGAAGGGTGTGGCAAGAACAATAATTATCTGAGCAATTCACATATCCCAGTCACTCTTCTAAATGCTTTGCATATGTTCATTCATTTAATCCTTGCAACAATTAAAGGGTTTAAGAGTCTATTTTCATTTTATGGGTAAAGAGAGTGAAATGTAGAGGTTAGCTATACTGCTAGTAAACTGAGGAGCCATGATTCAAACACAGGTGGTCTAAATATAAGTCCATGTTTGTAACTACAACATTATAATTATAGCCCATTGTAGGGCAGTGATTATCATCCCAGGCTGGGGTAGGTTTGGAATAGAATCTCTTGAAAAAACTTGTATGACTTTGAGTATTCCTCCCTCGCCACACCCTGCCCCCTATCTCAGCAATTTGGATATTCTGAGATGATCTGATTGAAAATCACTTATCAGGGTGGGTGTGAGTAAAATACAAGGGAATTACAACATTAAACCTATTGTTAATATGATGTATTGTGGCATCTAGGCTGTATAGAGAAAGAGGTAGAGTCATAAAGGGTTAGTGGACCAGAAAGAAATACCAGGACTGGAAATGATAAAGAGAAGGGAAATGCATTGAGTGAGAACAAGGGGGAAATCTAGAAGGATACTATGGACCAAGTGAGATGATGTTATTTAAGATTGTGTAAGTGGATCAATTCCAAGTGATGCTGATAAGGTCCAATGGGTATCCTTACATCAAGATACTACATGTTTTTAAAAATCATATCACATTGCCTATTCATACTGAACTTTCTGACAACTGAAACTCCCAAGTTAAAGTTTTCACACATATGGGGCTATGCCATGCCTTTTTCAGCCTGAACTAGAATAATTGTATTTTTTTATTCAAATTAAGAACTTTACATTATAATCATTATTACATTTGTCTTAATTAGGTCAGCCTATGGATATATTTTTTTGGATTTTCCCTTTGTCATCTAGCTTATTTGTTCTTCTTTCTAGCTTTATAACATGCTCATATTGAACATACTTCCAGATCTACCTCCAAGTAGGGATTAAACAAATATTAATTGAGGAAGTTAAAGAAAAAAGTTCCCAGTACCCTCTATATGCAAAGTCCTATACTAGATGTTACTGAAGGGTAGAAAACAAATAAATATTCAAATATACTAATTAAAAATGTGATAAGTTTCACTCTGTGGGTATTGACATTTGAGTGCCTACTATGTGCTAGGCAGTAAGCTAAGAAGGTTACCTATGTTAGCTAATTTAATTGTCACATAGCTACAAGTAATGTCTATGAAAACTGAGTCTCACAAGGGATTAAGCATTTTAAAGTCTCAAAAAGACCTAAAGCAGCACAGGAGCTTGAGACTAGTTATTTCTGGCTTCTAAAGTCCATCTTTCTTCCATTGCAGCATAAGAGGGAAGGTAAAGTCCCTGTTCTTGGACATCACACAGCAGCCTAGTTGGAAAGATAACTGCTCTGTAATTATTTCACATAAATATCTTAAGTGATAAATTCCCTCTGCCCAAAAGGAATTGGCACCCATATTTGTCAAAGTAGGAGTCAAGTGTAGTGATTAAAAACACTGATTATGAAGTCATACAGTACTAGATCCATACATCAGATACAAGTTAAGCGCTTACCATGCATATATATATATCCATAGCTGTGAACACATATATGAAATCCCTGGTTTTATGAAGCTTACAGTCTGGGAGGGGAGAAAGGCAATAAATAAGTAAAAATTAAGACACTTTCATAAATGATATAAATTACAAAAAATAAGGATCAGGAAAAAAAGGGTAATAGGGGTGTGAGCACAGGAAGCTATTTTAGATAAGGTGGACAAAGATTTCAATTATGTGGAGGAGTCAACCATGGAGAATAAATTTGAGGAAATAGAGTTCCTGGCAGAAGGAATAGCAATTATAAAGACCATGAGGTGGGAACACATTTTATTTCTTTAAGGAAAACAAGAAAGCCAATTAGATGGGGCAGGATGAAGGATAAGATATGTGATATAGGCAAGATTTTATTTTTCCACTTCTATAAAATGGGATAATAATAGTACTTATAAGAAATAAATGAAATAATGGATATTAAAAGCTTGCTACAAGGCTGGCACATGATAAGTGCTCAAAAACTGATACATGTCATCATTGTTGTTATTATGAGGTTGACCATGACTAGTTTTGCCACACAAATGGCAAGGTTTAAATTAGAGGCATGACTCAGAGAAGACGACTCTCTTGTGAAGCAGGCAGAGACTAGAGCATTAGCAGGGATGAGGCAGCCAGAAATAGGAAGTCAAATCTGCATCCTTCACTGGCATAAACAGACTAAAGTGGTTTTAGAATGGGGGAGAAACACTGAAACTTTGGCAATGGGGCTGATGGTTGATTCACAGAGAGAAGTGCACTGGCCTGAGAGTTAGCAGGCTTTATCTTCTTATCTATAAAATAGGAATAGAAGCTACCTCATAGAATTGTTAAGATGACATTTAATAGGGGCAGAAAACATTTTTTTTCCTTCCTGCTTCCTCCTGTCTTCCTGTTGGAAAACAAAGGCCAGTTGCCTATTGTTAAGAACAGGGGCAAAGAGAAGTCTATTGTCCATACTATATGTGCCCCACAGACAGAAGTTATAATTGCTACATGACATTCAGGACAATTGCTCCAGACCTCTTCTGTTCTAATCCTTATTTGTTTGTTAAATTCATATTCTTCTATTGTGACACCAGCTGATTGGCTCTGATCAGAGCAGAATTCAGAATTCTTCCATACATCGTCTTTCCTGCATCTGGGCTCCTGACTTGATTACAGTTTGGCTTTGGATATCTCTCTGATCCTTTGTGCTTCCTTATTGTTTATGGGAAGGATTATAATTTCCTGGACCTTGAAAATTTATCCTCCCTCTTTCTATTTTATTTCTTTTTTTTTTATTGCTTAAAGTATTACAAAGAGTGTTACATATGTCTCCTTTTTTTTTCTCCCCTGGACATTCCCAGGCACCTCTACCTCCCAGTGTCTTATATCCATTGGTTATGCTTATATGCATGCATACAAGTCCTTCGATTGATCTCTTACCCCCCTTTCCAGCCCCACAACCCTCCCCATCCTTCCCGCTGTAGTTTGTCAGTCTGTTCAATGCTGCTCTGCCTCTGTATTTTTGCTCATCAGTTTATAATGGTCTTTATTATCCATAAATGAGTGAGATCATGTGGGATTTTTTCTTTCATTGACTGGCTTATTTCACTTAGCATTATGCTCTCCAGTTCCATCCATGCTGTTGCAAATGGCAAGAGTTCCTTCTTTTTTACCGCAGTGTAGTATTCCATTGTGTAGATGTACCACAGTTTTCTAATCCATTCATCTGCTGATGGGCACTTAGGCTGTTTCCAGATCTTAGCTATGGTGAATTGTGCTGGTATGAACATAGGGGTGCATATATCCTTTCGGATTGGTGTTTCTGGCTTCTTGAGCTATATTCCTAGGAGTTGGAACACTAGGTCAAATGGGAGTTCCATTTTTAACTTTTTGGAGAAACTCCATACTGTCTTCCATAGTGGCTGCACCAGTCTGCATTCCCACCAGCAGTGCACCGTGGGTTTTCTCTTTATTTTGTTGATGGTTTCTTTTGCTGTGCAGAAGCTTTTTATTTTGATGTAGTCCATTTGTTCATTTTCTCTTTAGTTTCAAGTGTCATAGGAGCTGTATCAGTGCAGAAATTGCTTCGGCATATGTCTGAGATTTTGTTGCCTTTGGATTCCTCTAGTATTTTTATGGATTCCCGCCTTACATTTAAGTCCTTTATCCATTTTGAGTTTATTTTTGTGCATGGTGTAAGTTGGTGGTCTAGTTTCATTTTTCTGCATGTATCTATCCAATTTCCCCAACAACATTTATTGAAGAGACTATATGTTTTTAAGGGTTAGATCCTCCTGTTGTATTGATCAGTTTAGTATTAAAAGTGGCCTTTGTTGTCTCTTGTAATGGCCTTCACTTTGAGGTCTATTTTGTCTGATATAAGTATTGCTACCCTAGCTTTTTTTACATTTCCATTTCCCTGAATGGTATTTTTCCATCCCTTCACTTTCAGTCTGTGTGAGTCCCTTATTCTGAGGTGGGTCTCTTGTAGACAGTATATATATATATATTAATCCATTCAGCCATTCCAAGTCTTTTGATTGGAGCATTTTTGTCTGTTTA
>NW_006288614.1:13356-16893 GCF_000327345.1 Myotis davidii
TGCTGTGAGGTGCTGCTCCCTGGGTGGCAGTGACTCCTCGGTCTGTGGTTGCTCTCCGGGCAGTTGCGGTAGCAGCTGCTCTTCAGTTGGCAGCAGCTCCTCTGGTGGGTGATATTCACAGCAGTGGTGGCTCCTCTGGCTAGTGGGGGTAGGCTTCACACACAGCTGCTGTTCTTCAGACAGAGGGTGTGCTGATCACGAGGCTGCTGTTCCATGGATGGGGGTGGGCTACATACGCAGCTGCTATTCCTTGAACTGGGGCTGACAGCTCATGTGGCTTCTGATCCTTGAATGAGACTGGCTGCACGCTGCTGTTCGTCCTCTAATGTTGTGGCTGCTTGTGGGGCTACTGCTCCTTGGACTTGGACAGGTTGATTGCAAGTCTGCTGCTCTTCAGATGGTAGTAAGTTGCACGTGTGGCTGCTCCTCCTTGGTCGGGGACAGGCCACTCACCTGGCTGCTGCTCGTCAGACAGGTGCATGCTGTGTGTGGTTGTGCTCCTCAGACTGGTGCGTGCTGCATATGGCTGCCGCTCCTTGGACATGAGCGGTCTGCTTGTTTGGCTGCTGCTCCTCTGACTGGTGCAGGATGTAGGCTGTCCGCAGCTACTGCTCCTTGGATGGCGGCGGGTTGTGCAAGGCTGCCACTCCTGAAATGTAGGCAGACTGCTCGTATGGCTGCTGCTCCTTGGATGGGTCGTATTGCTTGCTTGGTTGCTGCTCCTCAGATGGGAGAGTGGACCGCTCACACAGCTGCTGCTCCTTGGACAGCACAGGCCACATTAGGCTGCTGCTCTTAGGCCTGAGGCAGGCTGCTCATGGGGCTGATGCTCCTTTGACAGGAGCATGCTGCTCCCGTGTCTGCTGCTCACGTTGTTGCAGTGCCCTAGACTAAAGCATTGGGCTGGTCAGAGGGAGCGAGCGTGCTTCAGAACTCACAGGAACCTTTGCCCAGGGTGGATGGAGACTAGGTGACTGTGGGTCCACAGCCGAGGTATCAGGTTCCTGGAAGGGATTGCTGTAGAGTCCCAGGTGTTACCTGAGGGAACCCGGGGTGATGAGGCTGTGCTCTCAGTTACATCAGCTCTCCCCTTTGAAAAGGCGAGGCCTCTGAAGAAGAGCTGGCCTCCTGCTACTGTTTGCAATGGTTGCAGAGGATGCCTAGTTAGGCTAGCCTGGTTAGCCTGCCCCTGAAGGTCCTATGGAGTCTAACTGTGTCACCCACCTACACACACACACACACCCCACACACAACCACACACTCCTCTTTTGTACCCTAGCTGCTGCCTTCTTCCTGCCTCTGTAGTTGGCTCTAGGGTGTAATTGGCCAGTTTGTTAATGAAATTTCCTCTCCAGGTGTCTAGTTATGTGGCTTGCTTTCTAGCACTTTAGCCCTACAGGATAAAATTCACCTTAACAAGACATGACCCAAAGGGAACAAGGCATGAATGTACTCATGACACCGATAATCCCAATATAAGTGACCACCTGAGAAAAGAGAATTAGAGGAGAGACAAGAGAGCACAAATGATATCTAAGAGAGAAAAAAGATAGGAGAGGAAAGAAAAAGGAGAATATATATATATATAAAATACCACAGAACCAATAGATAAACCAAAGAAATACAAACACCAAACACCCAGTAAAGAGGGTGGGGGCAGAATCTGTAGAGGCTGAGCTGATATACAGGAAATAAGGCTAATAATTGGATAAATATGGGGAGGACCTCACTTCAGTATGAAGGAAGTAGAAAAGGGACGAGTGGATTTGAAGAGACAGAAGGGGAACAAAATAATATATTTACTAAAAAAATTGACTTAAAAATGGTATAAAAATAGAAAATAACAAGTAAAAACAAAATAAAATTGAATGATGAAAAAATAATGTGAAAAGTAGAAAATAAAGCAACAAATAAAAAATGGAAAACAAAAAAAGAAGCAAAAAAGGAGCTAACAAAATAATAACAAAAAATAAAAATGAAAAATTGACATGTCATTACTTTGGCTGGCTTAAAATACCAGTTTTCTGGAATGTCTGTGATTTTCCTTTGTTATTGTAGCTGGGCCTGAAGGCTCCTCTATAGACCAGACCCTGTTAACTCCCAGGGACCAGTCAGCTTTGTTTAATCCTTCGTACCATTCAGGGTGGAATCTGGGTGTGGCTGTATTCGTTGCCTGGGGACTGGAGGGAGGAAGGAGTTATATCCCCAGGAGAAAATGGTTGCCTGGGTCCTGGGCTCAGGCATGACTCAGCACTCAACTTGCTTCCACCTCTCTTGGACCCCCTTCTCTCCCCAGCCTCTCCCCAGATTCCACTTGTCCGCATCTTCTCCCACTCCTCAGCACAGTTGAGTGTCTGTATCCGAAATGTCTCCACCTCTCTTGGACCCCCTTCTCTCCCCAGCCTCTCCCCAGATTCCACTTGTCCGCATCTTCTCCCACTCCTCAGCACAGTTGAGTGTCTGTATCCGAAATGTCCTATGAACAGGGTTCAGTGAAAACAAACAAACAAATGCCGGGTGCAGAAATGGGGAATACTGAGTCTTTGTAAGCTCCTCTCTTACCAGCACTGCATGGTCTGGTCATCGCTTCAGGCTGCCTTCTCTGGGCTCAGACTTCCCTGATTATGGAACCCAGATCTCAAATCCTCTGGCACCAACAGTCCTGCGAATTTCCTTTCCCCAATCAGAGGCTGTGCCTGTCCCAAGGTACATGGCTGGGTGCTGTGTGGTTTCCCTCTGTCCCTGTGGGCTCAGAGATTTGGCAAACATTCCTTCCCAGATCCCTGGTTTTTACCTTTCCAGGGGAACTCTGCCCTCCCTGGCTGCAAACTGTCTCACCAACTGAGTATACTTCGCCAATTTGGTTTCACACAGTTTCCCAAAATCCCTAATCTCTGATATCTCTCAGTCTGTTCTCTATCTGTGAGTCTGTTTCTTTATTTTTTTAAGCTCCTTATTGTTGAAAGTATTACAGATGATCCCTTTTTTTTGTTGTTGTTGTTTTTTCCCATTGACTCGCTCCTCTCCTCCAGGCCCCTCCCAAGCCTTTACCACACTATTGTCTGTGGCCATAGGCACATATAGTCATTTAAGAGCCCCAGTTAATCAAACCTCCCCGATCCCCCCACCTTCCTTCTGAAATTCGTCAGTCTGTTCCATGGTTCTACATCTTTAGATAAACTTGTACTTTGTTGATGGTTTCTTTTGCAGTTCAGAAGCTTTTTTTTCAGTGTAGTCCCATTTGTTTATTTTTTTTAGTTTCCTTTGCCCTATGAGATGTATCTATAAACATATTGCTATAAGAGATGTCTGAGATTTTGCTGCCTATAGTTTCTTCTAAGATTTTTATGGCATCAGCTGCCAACCGTCTCACCAGCTGAGTATACTTCGCCAATTCAGGGTTTATTTTAATTTTTTCAGCTGCTCATTCTATTTGCTCTGGGACAAGGCTTGGGACATGTCCGTCTATTCTGCTGCCATTTTGTCTCTCTTATCAGGTACTCTTAACTGCCCCAATTGCAGCTAAAGATTCAGCAC
>NW_006288614.1:17074-17631 GCF_000327345.1 Myotis davidii
GATAAACTTGTACTTTGTTTATGGTTTCTTTTGCAGTTCAGAAGCTTTTTTTTCAGTGTAGTCCCATTTGTTTATTTTTTTTAGTTTCCTTTGCCCTATGAGATGTATCTATAAACATATTGCTATAAGAGATGTCTGAGATTTTGCTGCCTATAGTTTCTTCTAAGATTTTTATGGCATCACGACTTACATTTAAGTCTTTTATCCATTTTGAGTTTATTCTTGTATATCGTGTAAGTAGGTGGACTAGTTTAATATTTTTGCATGTATCTTTCAAATTTTCCAAACACTATTTATTAAGAGACTGTCTTGACTCCATTGTATGCTCCTGCCTCATTTGTCAAGCATAATGCCTTGGGTCAATTTTGGGGTGATCTGTGTTCTGTTCCATTCATCTATATGCTATCCTATCTAATAATAGACAAGCATGGTAATTGACCATACCTTTGCTATGCCTCCCATGGGCTAATCAGTGCAATATTCAAATTAACCACCAACAAAGATGGTGGCTAATTTGCATACTGTAGGCAGGGCAGGACAGCACGAGCCGCCAGCGA
>NW_006288614.1:17708-21921 GCF_000327345.1 Myotis davidii
TCTGTGTGCAGCCCTGGGTGGTGGCGGGGCTTGGCGGCATGAATGAGCCGCCTAAGCCCTGCCCCCAGCCAGGACCCCCGAGTGTGGTCCTGGGTGGCAGCGGGGCTTGGCAGCATGAACAAGCTGCTTAAGCCCAGCCCTCAGCTTGGACCCCCATCTGCGGTCCTGGGCGGAGGGGCTTGAGAGTGCGATCGGACGGAGGAAGCACTATTCTTGCAGGAATCCACCTGCAATGGGCTTCTAGTATATCAAAAAAGTGTAAGTCCTTCCAGACGACCTTCTGGATGAAGCCAGGGCTGTGAGGACCAAGGCAGCTGCCACAGTTGCCTCAGGCTGGGGCAGTGAGGGCCAAAGCAGCCTCCACTGTTGCCTTGGGCCAAGTCAAGCCACTGTGGCTGCGAGGGAAGCCTGAGAAAATCAATATTCCATTTCTGTTTTTGTGCCAGTACCAGGCTGTTTTTAATACCCTGGCTTTGTAGTATAACTTGATTTCTGGTATTGTGATTCCTCAGCTTTGTTCTTCCTCAAGATTGCTGTGGCTATTTGGGGTCTATTTTGGTCCCATATAAATTTTTTGATTGTTTGATCTAGATCTGTGAAAAATGGCATTGGTATTTTAGTAGGGATTGCATTGAATCTATAGATTGCTTTGGGTAGTATGGGCATTTTAATGATAGTCTATCAGGCCATGAACACAGTATATGCTTCCATATGTTTATATCTTCCTCTGTCTCTTTATTCAACTGTAGTTTTCCAAGTCCAGGTCTTTTACCTCCTTGGTTAAGTTTATTCCTAAGTATCTTAATTTTTTGTTCTAATAGTGAGATTTCTTTCCAGTTTTTCTTTCTGGGAGTTCATTATTGGTATATAAAACTGCCATGGATTTCTGCATATTACTTTTGTATCCAGCTACATTGCCCAATTCATTTATTAAATTTAGTATTTTGGGGTGAAGTCTTTAGGGATTTCTATGTACAGTATCATATCATATGCAAATAACATCAGTTTCACTTCCTCCTTTCTAATTTGGATGCCTTTTATTTTTTCTTCTTGTCTGATTGCTGTGGCTAGGACTTCCAGTACTATGTTGAATAAAAGTGGTGAAAGCGGACTTTTCTGCCTGGTTACTGCTCTTAAGTGAAATGGTTAAACATTTTGTGAATTGAGTATAATGTTGTCTTTGTGTTTGTCATATATGGCTTTTATTATGTTGAAGTATGATTCCTATATTCCCACTTTGCTGAGAGTTTTTATCAAAAAAAGGTTATTGGATTTTGTCAAATGTTTTTTGTGCATCAGTTGATATGATCATGTGATTTGTGTCTTCCAATTTTTTTTTTCAAATTTTATTTTTTATTACAAAGGGTATTACATATGTGTCCATTTTTTTCCCCCGCCCTAGACAGTCCCCTAGCCTCCCCTATTCCCCAGTGTCTTATGTCCATTGGTTAGGCTTATATGCATGCATACAAGTCCTTTGGTTGATCTCTTACCCCACTACCTCCCGCCCCCGAACCCTCCCCGGCCTTCCCGATGCAGTTTGACACTCTGTTTGAGGCAGCTCTGCCTCTGTATCTTCCAATTTTTTTATGTGATGTATCATAATCATTGATTTCCAAATATTGTACCAGCCTTTCATTCCAGGAATAATTCCCACTTGTTCATGATGTATGATCTTTTTAATGTATTGCTGGACTCAATTTGCTAATATTTTGTTGAGGATTTTAGAGTCTATGTTCATCAGGGATATTGTTCTGTATTCACTATCTTTGTAGTGTCTTTATCTGGTTTTGGAATTAGGCTAATGCTAGCCTTGTAAAAAGAGGTTAGAAGTGTCGCTTCCTCTTGGAATTTTGGAATAGTTTCAGGAGTGTAGGTGTTAGTTCTTTGAGTGTTCGGTAAAAATGCCCTGTGAAGCCATCCGGACCAGGATATTTGTTTACTGGGAGGTTTTCTGTTTGTGTGTTTGTTTGTTTGGCTTCAATTTCATCAGTAGCTATCAGCCTATTCAGATTTTCTGATTCTTCCTGATTGAGTTTTGGATGGTTGTATTTTTCTAAGAATATGTCCATTTTGTCCAGGTTGTCCAACCTGTTGAAATAGAGTTGTTCATAGTAATTTTTTTACAATCCTTTGTATTTCTGTGAGATCATCTCTTTTGTTTCTGATTTTGTTTATTAGGGTCCTCTCTCAGTGTTTTTTAATGAGTACGGCTAAAGGTTCACCCATCTGTTTATATTTTAAAGAACCAGCTGTTGGTTTTGTTGATCCTTTTCTTTCTTTTAGCCTCTATGTCATTTATTTCTGCTCTGATCTTCATTATTTTCTTCCTTCTACTTACTCTGGTCTTGTTGTCATCTTTCTGATTCTTTAAAGTTGTATGGTTAGGTAATTCATTAACAGTTTTTCTTGTTTTTTGATGTAGGCATGTAGTGCTATGAACTTCCTTCTCAGGACTGCTTTCACTGTGTCCCAAAGATTTGGGGTTGTTGTGTGTTCATTATTTTGTTTATTTCTAGGACGTATTTTCGTTTCTTTCTTGATCTCTTTGGTAACTCATTCATTTTTTAATAACATGCTATTTAGCCTCCAGGTTTTTGAAAGTTTCTGAGTGTTTTTATTGTGGTTGATTTCTAATTTTTGCTATTGTGTTCTGATAAGATGCTGGATATGATTTCAATATTCTTATACTTGTATAGACTTAGTTTGTGTCTTAACATGTGGTCTCTTTATACAATTGAGAAGAATGTATATTCTGTAGCTTTCGGGTGAAATGTTCTGTAATTACTAATTAATTCAATCTGATCAAATGTGTTGTTTAGGATCACTGTTTCCTTGTTGCTTTTTTTGTCTAGAAGATCTATTCAGTGATGTCAGTGGTGTGCTCAAGGCCCCTACAATGGTTGTATTGCTTTCCATATCTCCCTTAAAATCCTCCAGAAGTTTTTTTTTAATATATATTTTGATGCACCATATTGGATTCATATATGTTAACCAGAGTTATATCCTCTTATTGTATTGATAACTTTAGTATTATGAAGTGACCTTCATTGTCTCTTGTTATTTATGTCCTCTATTTTTTATATTGAATTTTGCAACTCTTTTTTAAAAAAAAATGTTTTATTACTTAAAATATTACAAAGGGTATTACATATGTCTCATTTTTTCCCCCGCTCTGGATAATCCTCTGGCCTCCCCTACCCCCCAATGTCGTATGTACATTGGTTATGCTTATATGCATTCATACAAGACCTTCAGTTGATCTCTTACCCCCCCTTACCCCTCGCTCTCCCCAGCCTTTCCGCTGTAGTTTGACAGTCTGTTCGAGGCAGCTCTGCCTCTGTATCTATTATTGTTCAAAAGTTAATAATGGTCTTTATTATCCATGAATGAGATCCTGTGGTATTTTTCCTTCATTGACTGGCTTATTTCACTTAGCATAATGCTCTCCAGTTCCATCCATGCCATTGCAAATGATAAGAGTTCTTTCTTTTTTACAGCAGCATAGTATTCCATTGCGTAGCTGTACCGTTTTTGAATACATTCATCTACAGAGAGGCACTCAGGCTGTTTCCAGATCTTAGATATGGTGAATTGTGATGCTATGAACATATGGGTGCATATATCCTTTTGGATTCGTGTTTCTGGTTTCTTGGGATATATTCCTAGAAGTGGGATCACAGGGTCAAATGGGAGTTCCATTTTTAGTTTCTTGAGGAAAATCCATACTGTCTTCCATAGTGGCTGCACCAGTCTGCATTCCCACCAGCAGTGAACGAGTGTTCATTTTTCTCCACATCCTCTCCAGCACTTGTCGTTTATTGATTTGTTGATGATAGCCACAATGTCAGGTGTGAAATGGTACCTCATTGTTGTTTTTATTTGCATCTCTCAGATGATTAGTGACTTTGAGCATGTTTTCATATGTCTCTTGGCTTTCTGAATGTCCTCTTTTGAAAGGTGTCTATTTAGGTCCTTTGCCCATTTTTTGATTGGATTGTTTATCTTCTTTTGTAAAGTTGTATGAGTTCCCTATAAATTTTGGAGATTAGGCCCTTATCAGATATGACGTTGGCAAATATGTTTTCACACGCAGTGGGCTTTCTTGTTGTTTTGTTGATGGTTTCTTTTGCTGTGCAGAAGGTTTTTATTATGATGTAGTCCCATATGTTCATTTTCACTTTAGTTTCAAGTGCCCTAGAAGCTGTATCAG
>NW_006288615.1:0-513 GCF_000327345.1 Myotis davidii
CTCCACCATTCAAGAGGCTACGAATCAGTCCACTAGCGCCTGTGCCACCACAGAGATCACGGACGACTCGGAGGACATCTCCACCAACTTGGGGACAGTTGAAGAAGCTGACAATGGAGGCCCAGGCCATGGTCGTTCACCAAGGAGCACAATGAACTGCTGAGACTTTGTTTCTAGCCATGCTGTCAATTTTGGCTGTTCAGGTCTTACTGCTTGTGTACCTCCTCCTTACCTTCTCCTTATTGGAATTGTAGATATTGTACGTAAGGGCAACGTGTATACAATTTCTTGTACTCATTGCAACTTGTCTAACTGTGTGTTTAGATACAACTTTGGTTATGAGGTGATTGTATTACATCAGCCTTCCCTTGTCATGCTCCCAGTTAATATTACTGGACCTTGGTACAGGGATACAGGCTCCCAGGTATTAAGAGAACTGAATGATTTGCTAAGCCGCCCTAAGAGGTTCATCGAAGTGCTTATTGCTGGTCTCGTGGCTCTAGTCTCCCTCAT
>NW_006288615.1:4612-13160 GCF_000327345.1 Myotis davidii
GTCCCTTATGGATCTGAGGAGTTGTAATCTGGATGTTCCTACTCTGACCACTGGGTACACTGGCTCTTGGATCTCTAAGGAGGTGCTAATCCAGCCTCTGCCTGAGGCTACCCAGCAGGAGCTTAGCTGTGAAGCAATGCAAGTTGCCTTGGGGCCTTGGGCCAGCTGGCAATTTGTTAGGTAATTTTCAGATTGCAAAGGGCCAGGGCATTCATATGCAAAAGCCTCTGCTGCAGCCTGGGTGGGGCGGTGTCTCAGGGAATCAACAGGGCGGAGCAAGCAGCTATGGCTGATTCTCAGCCCTGCCCTAAGGGGCCTCACGTATCAGTGTCTCATCGCTGCCAGCACCTCTGAGGGAAAGCCACCCTCAAGCTCCAAGTTCTTCCTGCTGCCAGACAGTCCAATTTCTCCCCGTATGAGTCCTGGGTCCCCAGAGACTTCCCAGAACTGGAGTTCAGAGCAGTCAGGAGCTTGGGACTCCCTCCCAATTCAAAAAGACAGCCACGTCCTCAGATGCCAGCCCCTTTCTGCACGCGCTTGAGCCTCCATACCTCTGCACTTTACTTCCTCACCTCCTCTGAGTCTCAGTCTGCTTTTCTCTTTCCTTCTAGTTGTAGAATTTCCACTCAGCCAACCTTCCTGTGGTTCTCGATGATGTCCTCGTTCTGGATGATGTCTGTTTTGTCTTTTCATTGTATTTTTGAAGTTGTTGTAGGAGGCAGCAATTTCCGGTGTTTACCTATGCCGCCATCTTGGTTTCACTGTCTTTCTTTCTTTTCTCAATTCCCACCTCCCTACCTCAGCCCAGCTCAACCTGTCAGGCTGGCCCTGACATTACGCTTTGATCGGTTAAATCGCCAACCAGTGAACTGGACACTTAGCATATTAGGCTTTTATTATATAGGATAGTTTGCTTTTGTTTCTTAATTTTGTAGATAACTTTGAAGATTTTTTTTAAAAGACATTCAACATTGTTTTCCAATTAAGGTTTCATCCACCAGAAACCATTTGTTGTCTATGTTATTATTATAGATTCTCAAGAAGTTACTTTACCTCTCTCTGCGGTCAGGGATTTTTTTTCCACCCCATGTAATGAACCTGCATGCTTAGTTTGAGCCTGATCCTCCTTTGACCACAGAATAGATAAAACAAAACAAACAAACAAACAAAAATCTGGCAAACACAAGAAATCAAAGAGCCTTTCAGGTATTGACTAATAGTTATCAAATTACCTCTTAGCTATTTTTTCTTTTCCAGAGCAAGTTTTTTCTAAACTTTATTATTATTTACACTTCATTAGTTCTGTCTGTTTCTTTGCTTTGCTCTTGCCCATTTCTTCCCTTTCCTGTTTGCTTCCTTCTCACCTTAAACACCCTGGTGCCTTACCAGAGCTTCCAGAATTATTAGGGTGCCTTAGGAGGCCTGCCCTGAGGTTTGCAGAGGTGACCTCTGGCTTCAGTTACTCCTCTCTCTCACCATTTTCCCCCGCTCCAGCACAGCTGCCTCTCTCTCTAATAAATGTGTTCCTAGCTTAGAACTTTGCACTCACTGTGTGTATCAGTTGGAATTGGACCAGATAAAAAGAAGCCATGCTAACAGTTGTTTTTTAAAGGAGAGAAAGATTTAATTCAGAGAATTCGATGCATAACAAGAAAGGGTTGGAAGAGGTGGTTGATCTTAGCTTTGCAGGGATAGCCCAGCACCAGATAATCAGGGAGTCTGGAAACCGCTGCTGATGGGCACAACTGCTCAGGCAGCTGACCTGGGGGGAATCAGAGCTGTGGCACCTGCAACACCAAACCCTGCATTTGCTAAAGCCCACACATCCACCTGTACCTGAATGGTGGCCTCCTCTCATACCACCATTTCTCAGTGATGGAAAAAACACTTCAATGAGTGATTCTGGAAATACAGTTCCCAGGCTTCTAGCCCTGGTGCAGGGGGAACCCAGAAGCATGGGAGCGAAGGAAACTGACCAGAAGAGCAGATTCTTCTACCGCCACCCCCACTACTTCCCAAGATCAGCTCTTTCTAGAGGTCGTTTAACCACTCCTCCACCCCATACTCCTGCTCACATGACCTACTTCTCTCATCGCTAATAAGCGATCAAGGTATGATCCTTACCTAAAAGGATCACATTGTTTACTTGTTTATGTTTGATCTTCTACTACTAAACTATAATTGCAGTGATAGCAAACGCCTCATGGCTGTGGACCCTACACTGCTAGTGTAGTCCCTACACACATAGTGTAGACCCTGCACTTACAGGGTAGACCTGTACTCACACTGCAGTCACATATAGACCCTGAACTTACAGTGTAGACCTGCACTTACAGTATAGACCCTGTACTCACAGTGTGGATCCTATACTCACAGTGTAGACCAAGCATGTCAAACTCACGGCTGGCAGGCCACATGCCTTGTTTATTTGGCCTGTACTCATTTTTGAGTTTGACATGCTTGGTGTAGACCCTGCACTCATATAGACCCTGTACTTACATGTAGACCCTGCACTCACAGTGTAGACCCTGTACTCACAGTGTAGACCCGATATTCACATGTAGACCCTGAACTCCCAGTGTAGACCCTATATTCACATGTAGACCCTGAACTCCCAGTGTAGACCCTATATTCACATGTAGACCCTGAACTCCCAGTGTAGACCCTGCACTCACAGTGTAGACCTTGTACTCACAGTGTAGATCCTTTGTGGTAGTGGCCACACAGCCTAACCAGTGTGCTGCCTAACCCTTTACGAGAAAAGTTTGTGACCTGCTCTACAGTCTTAACTTCCTTTAGGTTATTTTGTGGTTTACTTGATTGATTAGAACAAAACTTTTTTCTTAATTAAGAAAATATTTACTATTATTGTTTTGGGAGAATTTAAAAAACTGATAAAAATGGGATGCACAGTCCAGCCAGGTAGCTGCAGGCCTTCACTGTGTTTATCTCCGTCATGTCCTAGGGTTTACACCCTTTGGGGTGTGTCTGGAATACAGAGATTAGCTAGAAATGTGCCTTAATGGCACCTCTTTGGGGACATTGCCTGGATTAATAGCTAACAATTGATTGTGGGGAATTTCCAAGGTAATGTTTATAGCTTTTGCCACCTGGCTCCGGTTCAGCTCTTTCTGATAAAGGAGAAGAGGAAGGAGGACAGCTGCTAGTCCCCTCCAACCTGGCCTGGCTGCAACACTCAGGAGCCGGGCTTGGTCTTGTCAGCTCCTACAGATGTTCTTCCTGCCAGATGTGTCCTTGTTACTTGAAAGAAAAATTTTCTGTGGACTCAAGTTCAATAGGAGTTGAGTTAATCAGGGAGAAGTCTTTCATACAGACAGCTGGGCCTGGGTTCATGCAATGTTTAATTTTAAGTGTTAACTCTGTTCTTCCAAAGGTTTTTCTAGTCACTCCACCTGGGCCTGCTCTATACCCTTTGCTCCCACAGCACCCGCCCCTCTGTCCCTCTTTGCTCATGTGTCTGGGACAGTTTGTTGGTGTTGTTACTTCATACCTCTGTGTTTGGTAGAACATTTTAGTTCTCCCATAAACTTTCACAGACAGACTCTTTAAGATGCTCAGCAGCCACCAGGTCCTTCAATCTCATGGGTTTCACCCTCCTTGGAAGGCAATTGTGGTTACAAAAAGCAAAAGATATATTTAGGTTACCATGGTGAAGTTGGGATGCTGTGGAGAAGAAACTTAGAGCAGAGGGATCCTACCCTGGTTTGTGGGTCAGGGAAGAAAAGAGCCGAGGGCTGAAGTCTGAACAGGAACTGGCCATGAACGTAGGGGAGCAGGAGCCATCCAGGAAAGGCGGGAGTAGGTGTGGAGACTGAGGTAGGAAGGTTCTGGAATTAGAAGAATCAAAATAAAGCTAGAGTATGTGG
Organism: Myotis davidii; assembly: GCF_000327345.1. Taxonomy (NCBI): domain Eukaryota; kingdom Metazoa; phylum Chordata; class Mammalia; order Chiroptera; family Vespertilionidae; genus Myotis; species Myotis davidii. Next base: position 8,500 of record NW_006288615.1, read on the forward strand.
GTTGTGGAGAAAGGATAGGGAATGACTTGTAATGAGACTGCAGGGTTGAAAGGGGCATGTCTTGCCCAACATTATAGGATCTGTTGGAATTCTGAACTTTCTTCTGTGAGTGGTGGGTCTGCTCTTAGCAGGGCAGTGAGGGTTCCATTTCTTGCTATGTGGACAGCGGATTGGAAAGGGATAAAGACAGAGATGGAGAGATAGTGAGGATGCTGTTCTGACAGATAAATAGGTGGAGTGGATTGGATTTAGGTATGGCAATGGTGATAGAAAGAAGTCAATGGATTGAGCATATTTCCACAAGGGGACTTACAGGTTGGTGATGGTGTGGTCAGGAATTGTTCCAGGTTCTGAAGGCCAGGTGTGGGAGGAGCAGCTGTGTGGCTGGGGGTGTTCTGGGTGAGGGAAAGACTGTAACTTTGGGGTGAGTCATGTAGAATGGGAAATACGATGTCCATGGAGACGTCGAGTAGGCTGTTGAAAAGACAGCCTGAGATTCAGAAAAGGACCAAAGAGGAGGAGGCCTCACAGGAGCCACAGGAGAGGAAAAGCAGAAAGCTGTGCAAGGAAAGGGGACATTTCAGGAGAGAGCAAACAACTCTAAGAAGACAAATCATGCTAAGAGCTGGGGGTGAGGAGTCTGGACCTGGTGCACTGGACTTAACAACATGGATCTTGGGCAAGAGCCGTGTGGGTGGAGAGTTGGGCTAAAGAAAGAAGGTGAGTGGTGATTTGCTATATTTAGATTTCTCTTGGATTCTCCAACCAACAAGAGCCCCACTCAGGCATCAGGGAAAATGTCTTCAGGAATCACTTTGAAACACTAATGCACTTACCTGCTTGGGCATCCTCTACACCTTAGGAGCTGGCCTGGAGACCACGGAGTTGTTGGGTTTCTAATCTAATGTCTTTTACACATGAACCTGGGAGCCCTGCCCTTTACCATAATGGACTCAGGAAAAAATTTAGCAGAGTCATTGAGCTCAGTGCAGATAGCATCTCTGTGGTAACCGCCACCTTTCTGAGCCCCTGGGGGCAAAGGTCAGGTTTGTTCCCGCTACTGGGCCAAGTGTCCTTTGGTCAGTGAGATCAGGATAAGGGGGTGGGGGGAAGAAAGAAAGAGGCCTCTTTTTACAGAGGTGACAAAGACGGACATAGAAAGTGTGCTTAAAGGAATATCAGGAACGTCGGCCACCCCAAACATCTCCCCACCCGCTGCTCTCTAGTGGGGTCACTAGGTTTGCCAGCAGAGCTTCATTTCCCTGGGGTCAGGGATTATGCCCCATTAAAAACTGGGTGCACCTGGAAGGACAAAGGACAGAGAAGGCATAAAGGTTGGCAGGGAAAGTCAGAGTCCTAACCAAACAGGAACCCCAAAGAGGAGATAGGAAAATATGGACCTGACTTCCTTCTTGAATTTGCTGGGTAGTGACCCACATGGGGTGTTAAAGGCACAGTCTGAGCATTCAGGCTCCCTTCTGAGGAAGGTATTCTCTCAGGGCTGCTTTGCAAGGGTGTTGAGGCTGTGCACTGCTCACCTTCGGGGCACGGTGTGTATCTCCGCCCTGATGGCAGTTTGCTGAAGGTGAGGTGAGCCTGGGTGAAGGGTGGAGTCATTAAAATGTATATTTCCGCATGGCAAAATGAGTCTTTTTCATTCTTTATTTGTAACATGTAACCCAGGACAACACATAACTGAGTGTTTGGATGATTTTTACAATGTCGATGGTGAAAGTGTCTTTTATTCCAGTTTCTTTATTTAAAAACCAATAGAATAGAGGCCATGCTTGGATCAGTGAATATGGGAATTTCAGAGTCAGGGCACCTTGCACCTGCTTAAGGGATGGAGGGCAGAGGCCTGGCTGGGGACCTTCTCTGTCCGTTAGAAGGTGTGTGAGCAAGACGAGCAATCTTACATGGGACTGAGAGTACAAACCCAGGTATGTTTGACATACGAAGACAAGTAGGTATGTTTATTGCCTCACATGGCTTGCATATGTGAATATGTGTGAGTGTGTGCGTGTGTGTGTGTGTGTGGTGTGAATAGACAACACAGAAAAAAGAATATGAAAATAGCAGACACAAGAGGGCAGTGTGTGCTCAAACATCAACCTGGGCCAGGAAAAGGAATTCAACCTTCTCCAGAAACTCCTAGCTTAACTCCTAGACCTGAGAGGGATTAATAAAATGCTTGGAAGGGGCAAGATTGGCCCTGGAACCTAATCGAAGGGGCCGAATGTAATTCCAGTGTGGAAATTCCAGTGTGGAAAGGGAGCCTGTCGGGAGCAGAGGAATTTTTTTTTGGCGGAGGGTCGGGGGAGGGTTCAAAACTGTGAAGCAAACTATATAGCAACCTGGACTAACAATGTACTTGTCTGTCAGGACACTGAGAAAAGACAGACTTTAAGACTGCAGAGAATCAGAAGCTGTCTTGAAAAACTGTATTCTGGCCCTGGCTGGTTTTCTCGGTGGTTAGAGCATCAGTCCATGGACCAAAATGGGTCATAGGTTTGATTCCCGATCAAGGGCATGTACTCGGGTAGCAGGTTTGATCCCCTCCCTGGTCCTGGGTGTGCAGGAGGCAGCCAATTCATGAGTCTCTCTCATATCAATGTTTCTCTCTCTCCCCCCTTCCTCCCTCACTCTCTCACTAAAGAGCAATGGAAAAAAAAATATCCTCAGGTGAGGATCTAAAAAAAGAAGAGAAAAATTTACTTAGTACTTGTTATGTGCCAGGGATGAGTTTAAGGCAGTGGTTCTCAACCTGTGGGTCGCCAATCTGTGGGTCGCGACCCCTTTGTGGGTCAAACAACCCTTTCACAGGGGTCGCCTAAGACCATCGGAAAACACATATATAATTACATATTGTTTTTGTGATTAATCACTATACTTAGTTATGTTCAATTTTGTAACAATACAATTGGGGGTCACCACAACATGAGGAATTGTATTAAAGGGTCATGGCATTAGGAAGGTTGAGAACCACTGCTCTAACAAAACCTTCTCATCCTCACAGATCTCTGACTTCCTGCTGCTCCTTGCACTTTCCAGGGTCCATTCTTATGATTCTCAATGGAGAATGAAAACATAGATTCATAATGAAAACCAGCCCCCATCGGCCACTGATTCTCAAAAGACGGAGGCTGCCCTTACCTGTTCAAAATGCCCCAGGTGAAACATCAGAGGAGGAGCCTAAAAGGCCCCCTGCCCAAAAAACAGCCTGGTCAAGCACAGGCCTCCAATGAGGTGGCAGAGTCCATCTCTTGCAAGTTTCCAGCTGGGACGGCCTTGTTACCAGAGAGACTATGAGACCTTAGTTCTTGTCTTCCTGAAGGAAAGATTTCAATCACAAGACAACGTGTAGAAAAGCAAGCTAGAATTTATTGGCCGCAGCAAAACATACTAAGGACGGTGAAACAAGGAAGGACATAGAAGCATCAACAGGAGAGCCCAGGCTGGGCTGCTGTGGCTCATTGGGAAGTCAGAGAACAGGGAAGCCAGGTTCAGGGGGTTAGCCTGGGATGAGCTGCCACTGTCCATTGCAAACGTAGCATTTGATCGTGACCTAGGGCAGTGGTCGGCAAATTCATTAGTCAACAGAGCCAAATATCAACAGTACAACAATTGAAATTTCTTTTGAGAGCCAAATTTTTTAAACTTAAACTATATAGGTAGGTACATTGTTATTAACTTAATTAGGGTACTCCTAAGCTGGCCTTTGCTAAAAACATCCTCAATTTGAGGGGTCGACCTCAGCGAACGTACCCCCACTTCTTCTAACGCCACTTCTTCAAAATAGACTCGCCCAGGCCGAAAACCAACCTCTGCGCATGGGCCACGAAGTTTCAATCACACTGTACGTGTGCGCCTGCACATGGTATTTTGTAGAAGAGCCACACTCAAGGGGCCAAAGAGCCGCATGTGGCTCGTGAGCTGCGGTTTGCCAACCACTGACCTAGTGCATAACCCAGCACAATTTGTCAAAAGGCCCAACAGCCACGCGCCTGTCCCCAGGCTGGTGTCTTCCATGTGCTGTGACAGGCTGTTCTGCTGCCAATCTGTCTTGCAATTCCTGTCACTTCGCTCGATCTTGCATTTTCTGCCTCGGTGGCATTCACAGGTCATCACCGGGGCACAGGGAAGCATTGTGCAGTGAAAAATGCGTCCTGACGGTACCCTGTTCCTGACCCAAAGTGGGACTCTTGAGTTTTGTCAGTCAACTCAGAAGAAATGGGGGGGTGGGGGGGCTTCCTCCGTTAATTTGATGGGGACAAAAACTGGATGCAAGGACTTGGATTAGCTGACGACGTTGACAAAAGAAGGTAGATAATCATCATTCTAAATACACTTAGCTCTTTGCTCCATCTCAATTCTGGTGAATTGTCCGTATTCTGTCAGGCGTGCATGTCTCCGTCTGCCAGCACCATGTCTCCTGCCAGGATTCTTCATTCTACCCATCAGGCGTACTTTTTCAGACTTTGTCTTTCCTGTCAGGAAAAATTAAATCCATTATTTTCCTCAGGCCTTGAGAGAGTTTTTTACTTTAGAGGAAAAGGAGCAGGGGGGGGGCGGTAACTTTATGACAAAAAAAATTAATAATAATATAATTTTTAAATTGCTAATTTTAGAGAAAGTGATACATACCCATGGAATTTTCACAA
>NW_006288615.1:13215-25611 GCF_000327345.1 Myotis davidii
CTCTAGGTGCCCACATGCTGTTTCCCAGGCCCCTGGTTCCTCTCAACGGGGGCAGCCACAGGTGCCAGGGTCTCTCATCTTCCTAGAGACAGTCTCTGCATAAATAAGCAGGTGTTCTCCATCTGTCCTTTATTGGGTGTGAATATAGCTATTCATTTATTGCATGTATTGGGGTGATATTGGCTAATAGGATCATATAGGTTTCAAGGGTACATTTCTGTGATACATGATCTGTATATCGCATTGTTTTTACCACCCAAGGTCAAATCATCTTCCATCACCGAATATTTGTCTCACTTTATTCCCCATCCCACCCCCACCCCCACCCTCTTCCCTCTGGTAAACACCATATGTCCTTTGAGAGTATCTTTTTCGATTTCTAAATTCAGATGAATTTTCTTTTTTAAAAAAATATTATTTGTAATCGTTGACAGCATTACAGATGTCCATCATTTCCCTCCCCTTTGCCCCTCCACCCAGCCCACGCCCCACCCTAGGCCTTCACAACACTATTGTCTCTGTCCATGGGCTATGCATATTAAGATCTCTGTTCAGATGAATTTTTGTTGATGTTGTTCAGATGAATTTTCAAAGCAATCCTATGTAATTAGAGGGAATATGCTAATTGACCCTAATGCCATCACAAAGATGGCGGCGCGCCCACAGACAATAAGGAGGGAATATATTAATGACTGTCATGCCCTCAAAGATGGCAGTGCCCACAGCCACACGATGTTGGTGCCCCACCACATGCCTGCCTCCTGAGCCCCCCAGTCTCCATAGCCCCCCAGCTTCCCAGGGCCGGCCCAACATGCCCAGTCCCCTCAGCCCCACCAGGGCAGCAGGCTCGCAGCAAGGCCAGGCCTGCCCCCAGGAGGACCCGGCTGCTCTACGTGCCTCCCTCCGGAGACCCCCAGTCCCTGCAGCCCCCCAGCCACCCAGGGCCGGTCCAAGGCACAGGCAGGCCTTGGATGGCGGCTACCCAGCCACCCAGGGCTGCCCAGGGCTGCCCAAGGTTTAGGTAACCAGGGCCAGCCAAGGCTTGTGCTGCCAGCAGTGGCAGCAGCAGAGGCATGATGAGGTGTTGCCAGGTTGCCTCCTGCCCCTGAGGGCTCCTGGACTGTGAGGGGGGGCAGGCCGGGCTGAGGAACCCCCACTCCAATGCATGAATTTTCATCCACTGGGCCTCTAGTATATTAAATATACATGAATATATGCTAAATGTACTAAAATTGTTTGCCCAGTTAAAGCCCTGATGCTAAACTAACGTAATTTGATGGGTTTTTCTTAAATGGCTCTGACAGAAATGTGACTGAGCTTGTAATCAGTCTGGAAACATGTTAGGTGTCCTGGAATCTGATACAGCATGTTCCTTGTCCCTTTATATCCAGCTCATCGTTTCTTGGTTATGGTGATTAGTCATTTCCCTTTGCAATGGGGAGGAGGGCAACAAAGTTTGAAAATGAGGAAAAAGAGATCTTTAATACAAGACCTTTGGCTATTGAAGCCTCAGAGGAAAGCTAATTGGGGATCCAAATGGCCACAGCCCAAGAGGTGATACTTGGTCATTTTGGGACACATTGGACTGTCCAGGGAATGCTGGGTCTGTTATGCTCTCAAGGCTTGGAGTTGAATGGAACTACAGCAGCTGGTCAAGTGGCCAGATCTCAATGAACAGGCTTAGCCCAGCCAGAGCAAGCACAGCGGGTCTGACAAGCTCTTCTTCTCTTTGCCCTGCTCCACCTCATACCACCACCAAGGAAAAGCTCTCCAGTCCCAAGAGTTAGTCAAATTCATCTTTTTACTTTTCTGGATGCTCTAGAGGAGTACCCTGTACAAAGTAGGGCCCCCTAAGTATTGACTGAAATGAGGAAACAAAAAAAAACAAATTTCTTCTCTTATTTCTTCACTTATTTTATTGAAGTTTCACTTTTGAATTAAAATTCTTCACTTTGACCTAGCCTCAAAGATACCTGGACACTTCACCTTGTTTTTGGTTGATATCTTTAGATGTCTGACTTCTGTGCTAAGGAACTATCAGAAATAGATTTCCTTGCTAAGGGATTGTCAGGAGTATCCATATCAGCTTTCAAATTCCCCTCCTCAGCACACTGAAAGGAGCGGTGCTTTTGTGTGTGTTCTCTGTTGTGTTGAAGCTGTGAGTTGGTGATCAATCAAATGTTTCTTTAAAAAAAAAAAACACCTCAGCTTCCTAAATCCTAATCTCAGTTTCCTCATCTGGCTTTGTCTTTACTGTCTGTCTCCCCCTCACTAATTTTCCAATGGCTCTATAGTTCAGCCATTTATCTGACTGAAATTCTTTACTTATAGGTTGACATTCTTGGTGCCCCCGGGGCAGCCAAGTAGGTCTCCCACATAACAGGGATACACTTCCTCTTCGCTGCAGGCTGTGTGGCTGGAGAAGGATTCTGGAGATAGGAGGATAGGATTTTGTTTCAGTTGATCAATGCTATAGATTGTCTGGATTCTTCATGGGTGACAGGTTTCCTTCCTCCTCATCAGTCCCATTGGCCACACAGGAAGAGGTGTATAGGGCGTACAGGGGAGAAATTACTGAATGCAAAGATGTCTCAAATTTCATTCAAGCCCAACATTCCAGGGCAGTGACTCAGCCAAGCCATCCCACTCTTTAAGGAGAAGAGACACAATGTGGAGAGACTGCTCCTGAGACCCTGGGGACCGGGTAATCCTTGAGGTTCCATTCTGGCTGCATTTCTGACTCATCTGATTTTCCGTTCACAGGCGAGCAAAGGCAAACAAACCTGCCAACTCCTACCTCAAGCCCACAGAGAGAGGCACAGGAGTTCTCGTGAAATTTCATGGGAGCTTTATTTTTGTCTATTGTTCTCTTGGCAGAATATCCTTTATGCAGATGAATTTATTTGTGCCTAATCTAGTTTGCATGTTAGTCATTATGGAATATGGAAACCAAGCCCAGGATCTGACACTGAACCCTTAGCTGGGTGTGCCCATATCAGCCCGAGCCCTCCAATCCCTCCTCTCATTTCTGTTAACACCATTCCCACCCAGACAGAGGAGTTAGAGTGAGGCATTCTCCCTGGTAACCAGGTAGAGTGGGAATTCTCTATGCGAGGGAACCGAATGAGAGAACACTTGTGTATCCTTACCTCAGGTGTGTCTACTCCTATTCACCTTGCTGAGCCCCACATCTAAAGTGCCCCTCCTGCTGCCCCTCACTCTCAATCTCAATGCCCTCATCTGGCTTTGTCTTTACTGTCTGTCTCGTCCCCCCCCCCCCCCCCCCCACAAGCTCCCCCCCCCCCCCCCCAGAATGTCAGCCCTCAAGTCCAGATTGGCCTGATTCTTTACAGAAAATGTTTGCAGACTTCTGTTGTGGACAGTAGTTTCAAGGTCACCTGGCTGATATACTCCAGAGTCAGGATTTGAACCCACGCTGGGCCTGGGGAAGCCTGCGCCCTGCCTCCTGCAGCAGCAGCTGAGAGGGTGCAGTGGGCGTGGTTCTTTTCTTTTGCTCAGTTCATGCTCTGTCCTGTGGGCAGCTGTAGTGGGGAAATGCCGAGTCATAAATAATTCTTACGTTAATGCCAAGGCAGCCGGAAGGGAAATGTCAAGAGGAAATGGTATTTCAAATAAATACACACTTCATAGTTCCGCCAAATTTTAGACTATTTCTTACAGCAGTCTTTCCTTAATTCGAGTTATGGTGGAATGTTAAATGGGGGAGAAGCTTATGTTCATGTGGACATTTGGCTCAGATATACACATGATGTAAAGATGAAGGCATTCTCCTGCCATTTGGAATGGGCTAAATGGACCAGCGCAGAGAGAGGAACAATTGGTCCTATTTACCAAAAATGACCCTTGTATCATTAAATCACCCGATATAATTACAGTACTGTGACATTCTCTGTTTGCGCTTATAATCGAGAGGCTCCAGGAAGCTTCCATTCCCACTGAACAGAATGGCTCACTCGTGTGATATTCTCCTTTCAGGAATGTGTCACACAAGCCTGCCCTCACTGTCAGCTTCACTGCTGTGAATACTCTCTTCTGAGAACCAGGGGGTGCAAATGCTGGTGCCGCAGGCCCAGGCTGGGGGTTAAAGAGCGAGGCAGGTCAGCTGGAGAGAGATGCCCCTCCCCACACCAGCACAGTGTGGCCATGAGGAAACAGGCTAGCTGTTCCCAGATCTGCTTTTTCATGAGAAGCCGGAAAGCCAGATTTGATCTAAAATTTCCTGATTTCGAAATCTTGGCAATGAATAATAATAATTTAAAAACCTATGCCAAACTTTTCTTTTTTTCTTTGTGTATGGGCTAGGTGCAGCCACGGGCCCCCAGTTTAAGACTCCTTGCCCTGGTCAGGCTACATTGCAGAGCTAAAGGTCAAAACTCGTGTGAATTTATTTGTGCTCATCATAGCACATTTCAAACACTCGTGTGAACGTGTGTGGTCTGCACATGTGCATTTTTGTGGCTATATCTGACCCACCCAGTCTCATGCCCAATTTCTCTCTTCCCTTTATTTCTGGATACTGAAATTCTTGGGGTTCTCTAAACCACGGCTGTTGGAAATGTCAACCTCTGAACCACATGTTCCCAAGCAAGGGGTCAGGCTGGGTTAGGCCAGCAGGAGGGACGGCCCTAGATTTTTCTGACATTGTTTTCTAACCCTGGAGCGAAGCTTCCCAACTCAATCTCTGTCGCTCTTCACTTAGGAGTTGCCAAGGAACAGAAGGATACTAAAAGCTTTGCCATCTCTCTGTTCTTTTGTCTTCAAATCTTTTGACTACTAAATGTCTCTAATGGAACTCCTGAATCTCCATTTGTTTTTCTCATGTGCTCATTTATTCATTCACTCGATGAACATTTATTAAGCAAATGAAAGCCTTAGTACTCAACATATTGACACCATTATTTTTTCAAGAGAGATGATCCTAGTTTTTCATTCAATTTGAACGTCCTTTTTTTCTTTTTTCAGTGAAGAACAACTATATTTGCCAAGCAGATTTACCAGCAAAAGAAGCACCTTCAATCCAAACTCTACTGGATTTTTTTTTAGGAAACCCCAATGAAGAAAAGTGTCCTCAAAGAAACATTTGGAAAACAGCTTTTATATGAAATGTTTGGTTTCACACTTAACCTAATTGTTTAGAAATGCATCAACCTGTATTTTATTTTGTTATCCAAATAAATGTCTATAGATTCATGGTTTGAATGGTCTTCCAGGATTAGGATGGATAAAGGTTTGCCTTCAGCCTGCTCCATTTGTAATTATGATTCAGAAACTAAGTAGGTCTGGAATCAGGACTCACTTGTCCTCTAGCACCTGACCCAGCCAGAAATATGGAGGTGTGTCAATGAGCTGGGGAGGTCAGGGCCTTGTGTAAGATTAAAGAATAGTCTAACTATGTTACATGTTGAGTTCAAGTATGTCCGGGTTTGGGCATGGCTAATGCAGCAGAACCCAGATGAGAGAACTTGCTCCCTATGAGAGGAACAAGATGGGATTACTAACCAGGATCATCACAACCCCGGTCACTGGCCCGGACACAAGGCAGTGCTGGAATCTGCACACCAAAGACCATCCTCCTGTATCTGAGACACATCTACAGACCGCAGGACACCAGAAGGAAAAGGAGCCAAGATCTAGGATAGGCCCTGAGGCCCTGCAGTGGTGTGGGTGGGAAAGGGAAACCGAGGTATTGAAATGCTGAATTAACAATTACTGTGACCTGATTTGTACCTGGGGAGTCATGAAGCTATCTTCTCTCAGCTCCAAACCTACCCTAAGGCACTCTGCTTTGTGATTGTGAGGCTGGAGCTCTGCAAAGTACACCTTTGCTTTGTAGCTGGCTCCCTGTAAGGCCCTGCCTCTGGAGGAAACCAGCCAGAGACTGAAAGGCTGGAAACGGAGAGGACCTGGTCCTCCCTGACCCCCTCCTGTTCCTGGGAGTGGCACTGGGCAGGGCTTCTCCACCCTGGCAGCAGCAGCTCCATGTTTACGGAGCTGATCTCTTCACACTCCCTGAGAGACAACAGCACCAACCAGCTGGCACCCTACTGAAGGGTTGCATTCAGTTCTGTGAGGCTCTTTCTCCAAGCATCTCAGTTTTCGTTTCAACTTTCTCTTGGTTCCCAAGCCCTAGGGGTGATGATATCTGCTTCCTACAATTGGTACTTCAATGGTAATTTAGTACTCTCTTTTCTTTGCCATTTCTGTTGCCTAGTCAACAAATTTTACTTAGCTAATAAGTCCTCTCTGTTAAAATATTTCCTGACTGGCACGCACCCAAAGTTTGCTCTGTTGCTGTATTCATTCAACAAGCATGTCATGGGTTCCCACTGCACTAAGCGCTGGGGATGCAATGATGGATAAGTCAGACAAGCTCCTTGCTTTCATGGGGAAGAGGGAAACAGACAACAAGCACTTGGAATCTTTTAACCCACCTCCATTTACTGGAAAGAGAGATTTAAATTCTCATTCTCTAATGTAAACAGTTCTTGCTCATTTAGCTTCTCAATGACTTGTATCATGAAGTAGCCAATGCTTCCCCTTGACCAATGCCCTTGTCGGGCTGATGGCCATGCTCCCAAAGGCTCTCATCCCAGCAGCTGAGACCCAAACTGTTTATGAGGCAGCTGTGTCGCTCCCAATCCTGTGCCTGCCAATTGTATTTATATTTCCAATGACATTATTCAATGAAATAGTATGTCAGCCATTAAGACATCAGTGCACATTATTTTTATAAAAACTACATTGCATGAAGGTTACTATCAACAGTGATGCAAATAGACATCATGTGTCTGAGCAGGGCATTTCATCTCTGTGTTCTTTCCAAAAGCCCATACCTCCAGTTGAATCAGGAGAAAAACAGCAGCTATTTGGAGGCACTCTACAAATACCTCACCACTACATCTCAAGACTGTCAAGGTCAAGTAAGAGAGAGAGAGAGAGAGAGGAGAGAGAGAGAGCGAAGAAAGAAAGAAAGAAAGAAAGAAAGAAAGAAAGAAAGAAAGAAAGAAAGAAAGGAAGGAAGGAAGGAAGGCAGAAAGAAAGAAAGAAGGAAAGAAAGAAAGAAAGAAAGAAAGAAAGGAAGGAAGGAAGGAAGGAAGAAAGAAAGAAGAAAAGGAAAGAAAAGAAAAGGTGAGAACCCATCATTGAACAGAAGAGATTGGGGAGACATGAGAACCAAATGCAATGTGGCACCAGGCATTGGATCCTGAAGTGGAAAGAGACAATAGAAAAAGGAGTACATTCAAACGAAGCCCGGAGTTTAGTTAATAATTATGTACTGATGTTAGTTTTGACAGATGCAGATGTTAACATCTGAGAGAACTGGGTGAGGGTTATTCAGGACTTTTCTGTACCATCTTTGCAACTTATCTGTAAATCTAAAATTACTCTAAGATAAAATGTTTGTTTTAAAAAAACAAAATTACATGCTTTAGAAGATTTGATGATGGTAGGTTGCTTTTAAGCAATGCTGTTAAATTAGGCGTGGGCAAGACTTAATTGTAAAAGATAAGGAAATATTTTTTTAATCTTGCTTTGCAAGTTTCCTTATGTTCATGCTTCACGTTAAAGGAGCCAAAACCAGAAATTGTAGATGATGGTTTATGGCTATAGCTTATGCAAGAAAGATGTGGCTGAACCTGAATCAACAGACCCATATTCAGGCTGACGGTCTTACCTCTAGGTTAAAATCAAAGCAAATGAATGTGCATTTATTTATACTTTCACAACAATATTTAACATACTCATATATCACTTTTTATGATTCCCCAATTTTAGTGCCTGATTTTTCATTAATTTACCCACTACTGGTCTCCATTGCATTAAGTAAGACTGCTGCTACTATAACCTAAAACAAGACAGCTGGGGTAACAGAGAGTGACAAGGTGGCAGGGCTGCCTGGGGTCATCAGGGAACTCTGAGGAAATGACATTTGAGCTGAGGTTAGAATATGGCTGAGGGAATGGGGGTTGACGGAATTTAATGAGGGAGAACGTCATGCAAACACACAAGTGCAGCCGTGTCCTGGGATGGATGTGCTGACAGGGAGCCGCGGGGACAGCGGGGGGTGGTCCTTTCCAAAGGGGAATGTCAGAAGGGCTGTCAGTCACAGAGGAGGCTGCCACACAGCTGTGCTTTGGGGAGAAGAAGGCGTTTCCCAGCAGGAGGGAGCAGATAGGATTCAGGCAGTGGGAGCAACATCATCCCAGCACTGAGGTGTTCCCTAAGTATAACAGCATGGCAGCTGTTATACTTAGGGAACCGGAAGTAGCTTTAGGTAGGGGAGCAACCCAGTCAGACACACATTTTTGCAAGGGTATTTAGCAGAGTCCAAACCCTGCTACTTAAAGGGTGGTCCAAGGACCAGCAGCATCAGCACTTGTCCTGGAAGCTGGTTAGAAATGCAGAATCTCAGGTTCCTCCCAGGCCTACTGAATCAAAATCTGCATTTTAATAAGAATCCTAGATGATTCAAATGTACATCATAGTTGAAGAATCATTGCCTAGAGCAGTGGTTCTCAACCTTTCTAATTCCGAGACCCTTTAATACAGTTCCTCATGTTGTGGTGACCCCCAACCATAAAATTATTTTCATTGCTACTTCATAACTGTAATTTTGCTATTGTTATGAATCTTAATGTAAATATCTGTTATGCTACACGTGTTTTCCGATGGTCACGACCCACAGGTTGAGAACCACTGGCACTCTAGAGGATGGATTGGAGGGGTGGATTCTAAAGTCAAGAGAGGATTTAACAAATCAAAGTATTCTGGGCAAGAGATGGTGTCCAGAGCTAAAGCACTAACCCCGAAGAAGGAGGACAGATGTTACAAGACCTAAGGGTTGACATTATAAGACCTGAAAGCTAACTGGGTGTGGCTGGAAGGAGGAAGTGGGCGTGTGTGATCTTTGAGCAGGAGATCCCATGCTAAGGCTGCATGACCACTCAAAATTAAATTATATACATTTACAATAAAATAAATTACATTAAAAACCAGGGTAATAAATTCTAAAAAGTCATCACTTCCTAATTATTTCAGTACATTTTACTGTTACCCAAGCTCTTGAGGGCACTTGCACCTACTGCATCTGTTTGATGGAAATGCTATTTAATTATGTGTGTCTGCCCATCTCTTTCTAACTCCATGAGCAGTGATGGCACACCACTAGCTTGACATCTGCCACGGTGAGAATACATACACCATGGAAATGGGCCAAAGCTACAAATCAGGGCTTAATTTCTTGTTCTGTTGATTTTTTCTAGCTCAGGGGTCAGCAAACCTCTATTATAAAAGGGCCAGATAGCAAATAGTTTAGCCTTTCTTAGCCGTACAGGCCTTGTCACAACCATTCAACTCTGTCATTGTAGTGTGGAAGAAGCCATAGACAATGCAGAGATGGGGAGTGCGGTTGAGTTCCAATAAAATTGTATTGATAGGGCCCTGGCTGGGTAGCTCAGTTGGTTAGAGCGTCATCCCAATACAACAAGGTTGAGGGTTTGATCTTCGGTCAGGGCACATACAAGAATCAACCAATGAATGCATAAATAAATGGAACAACAAATTGGTCTCTCTCTCTCTCTCTCTCTCTCTCTCTCTCAAAATCAATCAATTTAAAAAAATCTCTCTCGGTCTGTCTCGCTCTCTCATCAATAAATAAAAATTATTGATAGAATCAGGCAGCAGTGTGGATTTTTGGTTCTATTTTTTTTCCCCACCAGCCATAGTTTGCCAACTCATGCTCTAGATTTAAGAATGTGTTAAATTTTAGAGGGTTTCATGTCTATAGCCATTACATTGTGAATAGCATTAGAACTGCAGGAAATATTCTTCCAGTATTTAACTCTATTATCTGATTCAGCTAAAAAGTCATTCACATCATTGATAAATGACTGAAGTTACAATATACAACTTCCTTTGCCTTACATTCACTATTTTAAATGAAAATATTGACCAACATTTGTGTTGGAGCTACATTCGTTCATCAGTTGCATCAGAAGATGTTTACAGTTACAAGAGGTCAGTAAAAATCAATTAAAGCATTCTGTAGGAATCAATAGGCTTTATGGAATTTACAACAAAGATTATTTTATATTTTATAATATTTGTAAATTGTATGACTCACATTCTATCAGTAAACATTCTTTCCATCAGTAAAACTTTAATCAATGCATGTGCATCGACGGAACTTTTTGGGTTTATGGAGAGCTGGTTGTTACATATTTATCCGCACAACATTGCTCAGATTCTGGTTTAGGTGAATAGGGGTGGAGGAAAACAGAAGGAACAGTTTTGCAAAGAAAATCGAGTTTAGCCCAGAGTGGGGCATGCAGAAGGCAGCCGATCAAAGATTCTCTCTCATCATTGATGTTTCTATCTCTCTCTCCCTCTCCCTTCCTCTCTGAAACCAATAAAATATACTAAAGAAAAACACACAGGAGAGCTCTTTCTGGAGTGCACCTGTGCCTTCCCTCTTCTTTCTTCAGGCTCATAGTTTTGCTTTTTTTCTCCTAAGTTATAAAGGTTTCCAGATACTTGCAGCCATGGGAGCAGTAGGCAGCAGCAGCTAATATGGGGATAACCCCCTGAATCTGTCTCCAAGGCCCTCTGTTTGCCTCTGTAACTTGTTTCCTGAGCCCACCCAGCCCAGCTGGCTCACTTCTTCTGCCTCTGTGACTTTCTTTCTAAAAGGCCAAGGCAACTCTCAAGAAGCCCGCTCAAATCTTCTCTTCAAGTGTACTTTATCTTTGAAAGCTAAATAAATTAACTTCCTCTTGGCTCTGAATTCTTTCTTTGCCAACATTGCCACTAACACATTTAAATTTATTTCAGCAAATCAGTAAACATTCTTTCCATCAGTAAAACTTTAATCAATGCATGTGCATCGACGGAACTTTTTGGGTTTATGGAGAGCTGGTTGTTACATATTTATCCGCACAACATTGCTCAGATTCTGGTTTAGGTGAATAGGGATGGAGGAAAACAGAAGGAACAGTTTTGCAAAGAAAATCGAGTTTAGCCCAGAGTGGGGCATGCAGAAGGCAGCCGATCAAAGATTCTCTCTTATCATTAATGTTTCTATCTCTCTCTCCCTCTCCCTTCCTCTCTGAAACCAATAAAATATACTAAAGAAAAACACACAAAAAACCCCCACAGAGAATCAAACAAACAAACAACAACAACAAAAAAACATTGAGCAGTTGAGGGCTTATATGCCATTTTTTTTCAGTCTTTTTTTTTCTGCAATGTCTAACATGCCATGTTATAGACCGAATGCTTGTGTCCCCTCAATTCCCAAATTCCTATGTTGAAGCTCTAGCTCCCACTGTGGTGGTATTAGGAAGTGGGGCCTTTGGGGGTTGTGAGGGCTAGATGATTTCAGGAGGAGAATAAAAAAGAAAAAGAAAAACACACGAAAAACCCCCACAGAGAAACAAACAAACAAACAACAACAACAAAAAACATTGAGCAGTTGAGGGCTTATATGCCATTCTGCACTAAGGAGAAGGGGCCAGCATCCTGAAATTTCAAAGGGAAAGCAGGTAATTCACAGGTAGATGAGAAAGAGCAAATGTGATAAATAAATTCCCTCTGGGTCACCCTGAAACAGAGGGAAGTCCAACAAACAGGCTTTGCTAGATTTCTCCCTGTCTGCCACATTGAGTTTATATTAAGATGCTAAGGTGATATTCTCTTTCTTTAAGCAGGTTTTTCTATCTGAATTCCTTTAGGCAGGTAAGGAGGAGGGTCAAAGGTTCTTTCTGTGTCTTTTGTTTCTTAATAACCTGCCTAAAATCAATATCCCAAAAAAAGAAGAGTTTATGTGGAAAAAAGTTTCTGAGGTTTGAAATGCTCCAAGTTAAATAAAGTTCATGATAATGTTAAAAGCATTTTCATGAATGCAGAACATGTCAGAGCCATGTGGATTGTGACTCTCACACAGGTAAGAGCATACATCATTTCTCTACTAACTTGATCTTAGAATCTCTTTTTTGTGTACATATATCTTTTATGACTGTTGTCAGAAAGACACTTTGACAAACAGTGCCCAGGACATCCCCAAAAGGAATGAGAAGTGGCTTCTTCCATTAGTCTGGGCACATTTCTCCCTTAAGGTAAAAAATGTTTATTCTAATATTTTACTCTAATACTATACACTGTAAGGAAAGAAAAAAAAACTTTTCCTCTACTCATCTTAGTTTCTCCAGGTAAGACCCTATACCTTAGCCTGACCAAAAATGGATTAACAAGAAAAAACAAATAGAAGTTTGTTAACATGTACATCATGCATAGGTGTGGAAGCACCAGCGACGAGTAACTCAAAGAGGTGGTTTGAACTCAGGCTTATCTACCATTGTAGGCTAAACAAAAAGGGAA
>NW_006288615.1:25636-38306 GCF_000327345.1 Myotis davidii
TCTTGTGAGTGAAAACAGGCTGTGAGAAGGCAACAAGGAAATGTATGGTAAACAAGGGTTGTTTAGTGACACCTATTATGGCACCTTCTCCACTGGTAAAATTGTCGACAGTCCTCTTCTTCCTGGTACAAAAGGAAACAAATATACAAATGAAAATTTCCTTTATGAAGGGAAAATGTGTGCCCTGTTTTTAGAGTGTTTCCTGTGTCTGGTGGTTCTCAAAATAATCCATAGGCCAAAGAGGCAGATTTGGGGGGAGGATGGATTCGGGGACCCATCAGCACTTCTAAACTTCACAACCTGGGCTGGCTTTTGACCAGCCATTTCACTATAAGGGAAAGCTGCATGAGGTCTTACCTGGAGCTTGAACTGGTCTCATACATTGTCTGGGATGGTTCTCTTATGCATTTCTTGATTATATGATAAAGAATGTTCCCACGTTAAGCAAGTCATTTTTAAGGGCAGAATCTGTTAATTTGAGAAAGATTAAAGAATCTACAGGCTCATTCACACAGATATGATTACTGCCTTCTAGATAAAAATATTTAATTACCTAGAAACTCCTAGGAATGTAAGTTAAGCAAACGAAGTATTTCCACCTAGAACTCTATCTGTACCCTGTTACCATACATACTGGCAAAGAGTTTTATGCATACTCCCAGGAATTACGGGGGCTGGAGGGGAGGTTTCTGTCTCCCAGTAAGCTAAAACCACAATGAGAACATTTCCTTTTATTAAAAGTAACACTATAGACAATGAGTATGACATATTGTCAGTTTGGGGAAGTGAAGAGGAGTGAAATAGCAGGAATTAGGGGCAGGAGAGAGACCTGTGTTCCATACCAAAGGCATTGGATGTTAGGATCACTTGGTGCAACCTTTCATATTGCAGATGAGGAAACTGAGCCACAGGTTAAGAGCTTGCGCAAGGACTGCCGGTTCATTTGGTAGAGCCAGGAGGAAGGAGAGCTGCCACATTTCCAGTTCATTTCTCTGTTAAGTCCTGGCCCCTGGAGGCAGCCTACAGCCTCATTCTGCCTTGCTAATGTGGGTCAGGTCCAAATCCACACTAACAGTCTTTCACTCCTGAGGTTTGGGAGCCAATTTCTATGGCATTTGCTGACCCTAGCTGCTCACCTCCCTTCAAGCCTTTGGTAATGCAATGTAAAGGCATCAGAATGGCTTCGCCACAGGAAACACTCTATTTTGCAATCCCTTTCTAAATTGAGTTAATAGCCAAGCTCCTGTGGGACACAGAACCACTGCAATCCTATTATTTAGTGATCAGAAAACGGCCCCAGCCCTAGTTTTCCCTTTCCTTTGAAGCAACCAACATGCTTTCTTCTTTTTTCTTTCTTCATTTTTATATAACATAAAACATAGGGATTGTTTTTTATGTCAGAGATGTCTTTTATTGGCATAGATAGAAAATGTTTGCAGCTCTTTAAAAAGCAAGCAAGATCTGAATAGGAATTTACATGTCTCTTTGCAAACTACTTAAAATACATGAGATAAAATGACATAATGGAGAGAGTGAGCTTGTAACAGTTCAGTGACAACCTATTGAATTTCATGCATCAGATTAGGCAATCAATCAATCAATCAATATGAAACCATACCCACAAACACCAGGAAATTGGTTTCTATGACTTATTATTTGAGTAACTATTTTGCAAAACAATACCAAAACACTTTTTTTAAAAAAAAATCAGCTTTATTTATTTAGGTATGCTTCAATAAGTATTTTGCAAAACAATACCAAAACACTTTTTTAAAAAATCAGCTTTATTTATTTAGGTATGCTTCCAAACAATAAAATTCATGCGTTTAAGTTTGATGTCCTTTGACAAATAAACGTGTTCATGTAACATTGTAGCCACCACCACCACAGTCAAGATATGCGACATTTTCATCCGGCAAAAGAGTCTCTGCTGCCCATCGAAGAGTAAGTTGCAGATATGATGACCTTTTACTCCCTAAATGTATTTCCTAAAACATCGATTCTCTTGCATGACTGCAAGACGGCGATCAACATCAGGCAATGAACACTGAAACAATACTATTAATCCAATCTACAAACCTTATAAAGATTTGTCGTTGTCCCAATAATTGTCCCAAAATTTGAATTCAGTCATCTTGTCACTTCAGACTCCTCTGATCTGGAACAGTTTCCTTAGTCTTTCTTTCTCACAACATTGGTATTTTTGAAGGGTACAAGCCAGTTGTTTTGTAGACAGTTCATCCGTTCGTGTTTGTTGGCAGTTTCCTCACGACTAGGTTGTGCACTTTGGACAGGAATCCCATGGGAGTGAGGCTGAGTTCCTCCCAGAGCATCCTATCCGAAGAAACATGCTGTTGATTAGCCCCATTGCTGCAAGGCCACCTTTGCTCATTTGGTAAAGGTGGTGTCTGCCAGATTTCCCCATTGTCAAGTTACCATTTTACCCCCTTGGAACTAAAACTATTTGAGTGGACTCTTCCTGGAGATTCTCTATGTTATTCAACGTCTACATCATAAGCATTCTTCTCTCAAGATAGTAAAATCCCAGAGTAAATGGAGCAGAAGTTGTCCTTTGCTAAACTGTTGGTGTGCTCCCTACAGCCTGGTGAAAGGAAAAACTTAAAAAATCTTTCAAAATTAGCACCAGGAGTTTCTCTCTCCACAGGGATTCTCCAGGGTTCACCTGAAGTTCAATCCTGGTGTTCAACCCTGGTATCATGGTAGTCAGCCCCTATCACAGACGTTTTGATACCTCCATCTTCAAGAGGAAACTCAACTGTGATCATTCTTCTGTGCTTAGAAAGTCAGGAAATGTTCTTGTAAGAGTTTCTTGTAAGAGTTTAAACAATAATGCTGAAGTGCTAAATTAGAAGATTTCCCATTCCCCTCTTAAACTTAAATAAAAGCTCTCTGATTAACTGAAGTTCTCTAGCATATAAGGAAACCCTGTTCCATCCTTGACAAGTATATCCCTAATACAAATATAATATTAATTCATATTTGATATTTTTATGTTTTTCCACATACATGTGAAATTGTATTCATGGAACTTTAGATTTTTACCATAATAATTCCCCTTGTTGTTTAACCTCTATGGGTTAACTGTTTTTAAATGAACATTCCCAGCACCAAATCATGTGGTAATTCATGGGCAGGAATTGTGTTCATTCTCTAAAATCATCTCCTCGAATATTTACTTATTTTGTTGTTTCTTTAGAAGGAGTGTGGGAAAATGTGCTACATGCATTTCTCAAAGTTAAACGGTTACCACTTAAAAAAAACACCAAAGCGACCAGCTTCCAAATGCTTCCTCACCACCAGGGAAGCTTTCACAGCTTCACATTTACTTAAGTGCTGGGCCTCTAGTTGCAGATGCCTTGTTTACATTTTCTTAAATGAGAAATGAAGACTAGAGAGAATATACAGCATTGAGTGTGACTGAGTCTGTAGCTTTCTGTTCATTTGCATCCACGGACAGACCAGTGGAAGCCGAAGAAAGATGTCCTTCTTTCTTTCTCAAACAAAACTAGAGGTAAAGGAAAGAGAAGCAACCATGAATTGGAAGGTGGAGGTGTCTGGCATTCTCATCCTTCATGTCCTTCCTGACTCCCACATTGGCTGGGAGCTGCTCTCCTGTTGTCCCTCCCCAGCACACATGAGGCCTTGAATAACCAATCCAGTGGACTATGGCTGATGTTACCACTAAACTGAGAACTCTCTCTTATTGTTATTTGTATCTAGGGCACCTAGATAAGTTCCTGAGACATGTTAGGCAGTAGCATGGACAATTGAATGCTTCAGAGGTTTGATTAACATCATATAGTATTTTATAGGTGGAAAGAGACTTTCAATAATGTAGCACACAATGCAACTTTCTGTGGAAGAGGAACGTGACTATGAGTAGTTAAATGATTTGCCATCTATTTAGTTGAAAGAACAGGACTGGAGCCCTGACTGGTTTGGCTCACTGGATAGAGCGTCAGCCTGGGAACTGAAGGGTCCCAGGTTCAGTTCCGATCAAGGGCATGTACCTTAGTTGCAGGCACATCCCCAATGGGGAGTGTGCAGGAGGACTGGAACTTATCTGGTTGTTTTTCCAATGCAGTTTATGTAAATAACTTACAGGTTTGGATAAAAACAAATTAGAGAGAATGTAGAGACTACTTTACCCATGTTCTTTACTTAATGTTGACATTGTTGATGTCCCTGGAAGAATTCACCTTTTGAAAATAACAGCCTTGAAGTTCAGAGTCAATGCCTTGTGATGGATAACCTCTGTCAACCTTCATGTCAAAGCAATGTTCTCCAGGGAAATCATCTGGAACCTGTTCCACTTAGTGATGTTTTCCATTTTAGAATCAAGTGCATAGATGACTCTAGGGTCATATCAATACTGGATATTTGTTCTTTTCAAGACTGGCTTGTTTCACTCAACATAATGTTCCTAATAGTTCCACCACTTGAAATGAATTCTTCTACCTACTGAAATGTTTTCAAGACATGGGTAGATCTGGAAATAAAAAAATTTTAAGTGAATAATAAAGTTGCAGAAGGATGTGTATAGTATAACAACATTCATGCAAATTTTATTCTCTGCTTTTTAGTCACATACAGTAAAATTTACCCTTTCTTTGGTGTACAGTTCTATGAATCTTGACCGATGCATACAGTGATGTTACTACCACCACAATCAAGGTACAAAACAGTTTTACCACACACACATGCAAATTCCCTTATGGAATCTCCTGATAGTCAAACCTCACCCTGTTCCCCAAACCCCTCCACTCTCTGGCATCCACCGATGTGTAAGCTGCCACTGTGGCCTTCTCCAGAATGTCATATAAATGGAATAATCTGTAACCTTTCAAGACTGCTTTTTTTTTTCATGCAACATAATGCCCTTGAGATTTGTTGAAGTTGCTGTGTGGATCAGTACTTCCTTCTTCACTGCTAGTAGTATTCCAGTTTGTGGACAGACCTTGGTTTGTTTATCCAATCCCAAACTGAGAGACATTTAGATTATTTTGCATTTGACATTGCAAGTGATGCTGCGATAAACATTTCCATACAAGTTTTTATGTGAACATAGATTTTCATTTTACTGAGGTAAAAATGTAGAAGAGGGATTGCTGGGTTGGATGGTTAGTACATGTTTTAACTTTATAAGAAACTGCTATGCAGTTGTCCTTAGTGATTATAAGAAATGTTTAGGACACCCACGGAAGGGTGGAGGTCTGGGGGAAGGAAACAAACACAAAAATTGAAACTAGCATAAAACAACAACAAAATACCAGACTTGTGGCTGTAGCAGTAACAGATTAATTAGACTTCAGAACAAAGAAAGTCACTAGAGAAGAAGGGAATTAAATAATGATTTTAAAAAGGCCAATTCAACAAGAATACATAGAAATCCTAAATGTGCACACACCAAACAATAAAACTGCAAAACATGTGAAACAAAAAGTATTAGAATTAAAAGAAGAAACAAATCCACAGTTATCGCTGGAGACTTCAACACTCTTCTCTCAATAAGTGATAAAACAACTAAACAGAAAATCTTCCTAATATAGAACCGAACACCAATAACCAACTGGATTTCATTGACATTTGAAGAATACTCTACCTAAAATATCATAATACACATTCTTTCCAAGTACCAATGGAACATATACCAAGGTAGATCATATCCTGGGCCACAAAACAAGCCTCAAAATTTTAAAAGAATCGAAATCATACAGAGTGTGTTTTCCAACCGTAATGGAATCAAACTAGGAAAAAAAAATGAAAAGATAACATGAAAATCCCTAAACACTTGGAAACTAAACAAGGCACTACTAGATAATTCAAAAACGGAAGTCTCAAAGGAAATTTAAAATTGCATTAACATGAATAAAAATGGAAATACAACATTTCAAAATTTGACCCAATGAAGATTATGTGATTGTTTACATAGAAAATCCCAAGAGAAATTAAAAAAAAGACTCGTAGAATTAATAAGTGTCTTTAGCAAGGTCCTAGGATATAAGATAAACATACAACAATCAATTATATTTCTATATGCTAGCAATGTGGACACTGAGATTAAAAATATAACATCATTCACAATAGCTTAAAAATAAAGTACGTGGGAATAAATCTAATAAAACATGTATAGAACATGTATGAAGAAAACTACAATGTTGAATGAAGAAAAAAATCAAATTTCTATTTCTTTGACAGGCATACTTTGTGCATGGATTGAGAATACTGAACATAATACTGATGTCACTTCTTCCAAAATTTCTGTAAAGCTTTAACACAATTCCCATCAAAAGCCCAGCAAGATTTTTTGTATGTATAGACAAGATTGTTCTAAAATTTGTATGAAAAGGGAAAGGAGCCAAAATAGCTAAAACAATTTTGAACAAGAAGAATAAAGTAGGAGCAGGAAGCAGTCTACCAATTTTAAGACTGATTATATAGCTACCGTCATCAAGCCTGTGTGGTATTGGTGGGAGGATGCATGCATAGATCCATGGAACAGAATTTAAAAACCCAGAAATAGACCCATACAAACGTGCCCAACTAATGCTTTAACAAAAGTGCAAAGCAATTCAATGAAGGAAATATACTCCTTCCAACAAATGGTGCGGGAGCACAGGGACAACCATCCACAGGCAAAATTATGAACTCCAACCGAAGGCTCAAGCCTTATAAAAATTGTTCCAGGTAGATCATAGAAATAATGTAAATCTATAAAACTTTTTAAAAGAAAACAGGAGGAAATCTTCAGGAACTCAAGCTAGACTGAGTTCTTAAATTTGACAATAGAAGCACAATCCCTAACAGGAAAAAAAAATGGTAAGGTGGATTTCATAAAATTAAAAAACATTTCTCTGCAAAAGATCCTGTGAAGAGGATGAAAAGACAAACTACAGAATGGGAGAAAAAACTTGCAAACCAGATATCTGACAAAGAATGAGTATACTATAGAATACATAAAGAGCTCTCAAAACTCAGCAAGAAAACAGATAAACAACTAGAGAATAGGCAAAAGACATGAAGAGGCAGCTCACAGAAGAGGATGGCAAGTAAGCATATAAAAAGATGTTTGCCCTAGCCGGTTTGGCTCAGTGGATAGAGCGTTGGCCAATGGACCCAAAGGGCCCAGGTTCAATTCCGGTCAAGGGCATGCACCTCGGTTGCAGGCTCCTCTCCTGCAGGAGGCAACCAATTGTTGTGTTTCTCTCACATTGATGTTTCTCTCTGTCTTTCCCTCTGTCTTCCACTCTCTCTAAAAATCAATGGGAAAAAATATCTTAAAAAAATAAATAAGTAAATAAAAAGATGTTCAATACCATTAATCCTTAGTGGAATGCAAATCAAAACACAATGAGATATCATTAAACACCTATCAGAATGAACTAAAAAAAATAGTGATGACCCAAGATGCTGGCGAGGATGCAGGGAAACTGGACCACTCATCCACTACTGGTGGAAATCTAATATGGTACAGACTCCCTGGAAAAATGCTTGGCAGTTTCTTAAAGAATTAAACATGTAACTCCTATCACCCAGTATTCAAAGTCCTGGACATTTATTCCAAGGACATAAAGACTTACGTTCTCACCAAAACCTATACGTGAATATCTTTAGCAATAATAATAATGTTTATTAACGATAGCCCCAAACTGGGAACAATGCAGATGCGCTTCAATGGATGACTGGCCAAGCAAACTGAAGTGCATCCGCACCATGACTATTACTCAGCAATAAAAAGAAATGATCTACTAAATACTTAACACAACAGCTTGGATGAATCTCCAGAAAAGTATACAAATCCCAATGGTTGCATACTGCATGATTCCATTGACATGATGTTCAAGGAATGATAAAAGTATAGAAACAGAGAGCAGATTAATGGTTTCCAGGTGTTGAGGAGAGGGTCACGGTGGGAAAGGTGTCAGTGTGCTGGTAATGGGGCACCAAGACGAGTCCTTGGGGTGATAGAAATGTTGTGTGTCAATCAATGTCAATATCCTGTTTGTGATATTGTATTGTGCTTCTACAAGTTGGGGGGAAACTAGAGATCACTCTGTATTACTTCTGACATCTGCATGTGAATCTTCAATTATCTCAAAATAAAAAGGTTAATTTAAATACTAGACCCAAAGAGAAAATGACGACATGTTAGTATTTATAAAAATAGTTTGGTGAGTATATGAGTGCTTCTTATATATTTTTCTGTACTGTTATGTGTGAAGTTCCTTTACTTAAAAAAAAAAAAATGCTTCAAGATTTCAGGTCAAGAGTCACCTCTACTCAAGGATACTGCTAGTTAGAACTACATTAATTTGTCTTGCTCCACAATTCTATGGACATAGATTCAGAATCAGAGCATCATAAGTCTAACGCCATGTTATTCATCTTTATTATATCTCTTGCCATAACCCCATATTTAGCCCAGAGCCTTGAGTGCAATTGCTATTCTTATGGATACTATTATATTTATACATTTAGCTGGGTCCTAGAATTCTAACCTGAAAGAAAGAAAAAGAGATCATGCAATTTGAGTCTTCATTCCATCAAGGGAAACAACAACAGCAAAACAAGCCAAAACAAATATGTTATAGAAATTCAAAGAAGCCATAGGGCATTGAAGAAGTAC
This sequence comes from Myotis davidii, assembly GCF_000327345.1. Taxonomy (NCBI): domain Eukaryota; kingdom Metazoa; phylum Chordata; class Mammalia; order Chiroptera; family Vespertilionidae; genus Myotis; species Myotis davidii. Next base: position 34,284 of record NW_006288615.1, read on the forward strand.
AGTGTGCTTTTTTCCAAAGCAGTTTCTTTGCCCAAGGACAAAATACTGTTTGGGGAGTAGAAATTGTTTTGTGAGGAGACTTCGTCAGACGCCCCAGGAAACCTCCCCTCTCTCCTTGGCTGGCTCACCCATCCTTGAATCAGCTGCTGGCCCAGGGCATGGGATTCAGGACAGACCAACCAAGTCCCCTTCCCATCCTGGGGGTTTGGCTGCTCCTAAGGATCTGAGAGTTGTCCTGAGCAAAACGGGGTCAGGAGGGGTGATGGAGGCTAATAATAAAGTCCATTTGCTCTCCCTTTCTGCCCTCTCTCAGGCTGTGGCTTTTATTCCTGCCTCTCTCTTTCTGTAAGTTACTGTTTCATTTCTCTTAATGAGGTCATACCAGGGGTTTAAAATCCCGGGCTGGCTTGAATTTAAGAAAAGAGAAACTTTCTTCCACATGTTTTATGTCCACGATAATACTGGATATATGCTAAAGGCCTCAGGCTAAGCCCGATGGGGCATGTTACTGACAACAAAGTCACAGGGAGGGAGCCACAGGCCTGTGGAGATGACTCAGGAGGAGCTCTGATTCCAAGCAGCTAGAGAGCCAGAGAATAGAAGGAAGGTAGGGGTCTGTCACCTGGTGGGAGGCCCTTCGTGGCTTGGGTGAAGCTGGTGAGTTTTCCTAAAACTAGACGGGAGGCAGCCAGGATGAGTGACACAGAGCCCAGGAAGGAGAAGGGCGGGGGAAGCTAGATACAGTAGTGCGTTTCTGGTATGTGTTTAAGAAACACAAAGGTTAAAGGTAGGTCCAGGGAGAACAGGAAACCAGCCAGTAAGATAGCCTAGGAGAGGGATAGATTCCTGCTTTAGGATTTCAAGGGAATATCGAGGCTAAAGCATTTGAAAGCAGCCAGATATTCAAGGATATTGGACCACAACACTCAGGTCTGTGTGTCGGCTAATGAATGTCCCAGTTCCTTCCACACAGTCTCCAAGGATTTGCAAGATCAATGTTAGTTTAAGGCTCCACTTAATTTCACTAAATGAAGCCCTTTTGGTAATTACAGAAAAAGAGCTACAAAATTCAAAAGGAACTTGGGAACTTGGATTAAAAGCAGACAAACATAGAAGCACCGAAAGCTGGAGAAAATGTCATTTAATGTCCGCCACTAATCTAAAGAGATTATTTTCGCTAATTGTCTGTCTAATTCATTTGGGAGAGTTTAAAATATTTATGGGACTGGCCTGGCAAATATTTAGGGGTGACATAAAGTACTGTGAACTCTGGAAATAAAAATAAAATTAAAAAAAGAAAGAAAGAAACTGGGACACAGAAAAAAAACTATTTTTTTTTCTGTTCTCTCTGAAAATTTCTAGGAGAACACATGAGTTACTATTAATAGTGCTTATTTCTGGGCAATGGGGCTGGAGGTTGGGAAGGGAAATTTTCACTTCCATTCTGTGCTGTTGGCATTTTTTTCATTCAGCATCAACTTACATGGCTACTGTAATTTGTGCAAGTTAAGTAAAATTAAAGATAACGGAAAAGAGTTTATTAGTAACCCCGGCTTATAGAGAAAGTCAGGACCTGATTTATCCATTCTCGGTTCTGTTATGATCAGTGCTATTGTCTTTGCTGGGATGAATTCCTGATTGAGTTATCCTGGGCAGCCTCACTCAGAGGGGAGGAATTGGGCCACTGATTTTAATAACAATAAAATGAAGATTTTTAGATTGTATGCTTTGCAGAAAGCTTTGCGTACTAAGTATCACCATGAAGCCACCACTGAGTCTGAGCTGCACCATTCTCATAGATACCCCAGGAAATGTGTAAAGATCAGACACAGTTCCTGAGGAAATGTAACAGACTGGTAACTGAGCACTAGTGATAGATTTTAACTCCAGTTAGCGCAATAGTGCAGAAAAGCCTAACCTTGATTCTGTTTGGGGCGAGGGAGTGGGGAGAATGTCATACTCAAGGCACCATTTCAGGGGAGGGATAACTCCTTCATAGGCTAAAGAGACAATGTCTTTAATGTTTCAAATGTACAGTTATTGTTCTGCTGCTGATATCAAAAAAAACACATACGTATTTAACAAAGATTTGAAGTGGTTCTGGCTTGCTCCTCACATTTTCAAAATGTCTGAGCTAACCTGTAATGTGGAACAGCTCTTTAGTCTTTGAAAATATTAACTCAAATTAGATTCCCCAAACTAGAATCTCTAAACAAGTAAAAATATTATGACATGTGATAAGCTTAACCTGATGCCTGATGTATTTGTAATACTGCTTACTTAATTTTATTTTTTATAGTTTTTTGTTAATCCTCACACCAGGATATTTTTCCATTGATTTTTTTAGAGTGGAAGGTAGGGGGAGAAACAGAGAGAGAGAAACATCGATGTGAGAGAGACACATCAATTAGTTGCCTCCCACATGCTCCCTGACCAGGGCCTGGGATTGAGCCTGCAACCTAGGTATGTGTCCTTGGCCTGAATCAAACCCCAGACCCTTCAGGCCACAGGCCAACACTCTATCCACTGAGCCAAATCAGCTATGGCTGCTTACCTTTTTTTAAAAAAATATATATGTTTTTATTGATTTTTTAGAGAGAGATACAGTGATCGATTGCCTCCCAGATACACGCCAATTGGGAATGGAATTGGCAACCTGGGCATGTGTTCTGACTGGGAATCAAACCGGAGACCTTTTCGTGCACAGATGATACTCAACCAATTGGGCCACACTGTCTAGGGCAGTGATGGCGAACCTTTTGAGCTCGGTGTGTCAGCATTTTGAAAAACCCTGACTTAACTCTGTGCCATGTCACATATAGAAATTTTTTGATATTTGCCACCATAGTAAAACAAAGTTGTATATTTCTGATATTTATTTTACATATTTAAATGCCATTTAACAAAGAAAAATCAACCAAAAAAATGAGTTCGCGTGTCACCTCTGACACACGTGTCATAGGTTCGTCATCACTGGTCTAGGGCCTGCTTAGCTTTTTGATGCTAGTATTTCAGTAACGGTACATAACTAAATTGTTTTGTCATTTTTTTCTCTTTGTAACCCCCTGCCCCAACACACACCTCTGTAGCACTGAAACTTACATTACAGATGAGACTGACACCAGGGCTTAATGCCATAGAAAGTTGGGGGTCCAACAGCCAAATAGGAAGCTTATGTGAGCCAAGGTCCTCTCCAACCTGCAGAAACACAACTTGGATTTATTTATCTCTCTCCTTTCCTTTCATTTCACGTTTCATTTCCTTACCTTGCCCTTACTCTATTTCTCCATTCTACCTTATATTCTCTTTTCCTTTATTTAGTTCCTAAAAATGAATGAATGGTGGATTTGGGGGATGGTGGGAGGATAGGGTATCTATTGAATACTCTTGAGATATTTGCTTGTTACTGAAAGCTTTCCACCTAAGGTTTTAAAGCTCCACTGTCCCTATACAAATTAATTCTCAAAAAATATAAGCTTCTGATTAACCATAGGGCTCTAATGATTTAGGCAAGTTTGATTTTTTAAAAATATATTTTATTGATTTTTTTACAGAGAGCAAGAGAGAGAGGGATAGAGAGTTAGAAACATTGATGAGAGAGAAACATCGATCAGCTGCCTCCTGCACACCTACTGGGGATGTGCCTGCAACCAAGGTACATGCCCTTGACCGGAATCGAACCTGGGACCTTTCAGTCTGTAGGCCGATGCTCTATCCACTGAGCCAAACTGGTTAGGGCCAAGTTTGATTTTTTTTCTGAAGCATTCAATGGTTCCTTCTCCTTACATCTCTAGAATATAATTTACTGGATCTGGAGTCTAATGAAATTTAACACAGTTTAACTCTTAAAATAACTGGAAAAGGCACTCTTGTTTCTCTCTGTGTTATTAATACTTGCTTATGTTCAGACTAAGAGCCAAAATTAGTAGGAATTTTATCTGAATAGTTTATTTCAGAATAACACGTGCTCCTCAGAGCCACGGAATTGACTCTGTGTGCAGCTGGGTGAATAGTTAAACAGCG
>NW_006288615.1:38350-47911 GCF_000327345.1 Myotis davidii
TGAGGAAAAGACCAAAACCAGGACTTCTCAGTCTCAGCACTATTGACATTTGGGGCTGGAGAATTCTTTGTGGGGATGTGGGGGCCTGTCTCCTGCAATGTGGAATGTTTAGCAGCATCTATGCAATAGATACCAGGGCACCCTCCCCTCCCCCAAGTGGTGAAACAAAAATGTCTCCAAATATTGCCAATGAGGCCCCTCAGTTAGGGAGGGTGTTTGGGGAGGGAGGGGGGGTTCGGGAGGGACAAAATTGCCCCCACTTGAGAACCAATGACCTAAATTCAGCAGCATAACAGTTTTATGAACAGTCTCAGGGAGTTATTTCAGAAACTTTCAAAAATTAAAAACCATAGCAGGGTACATTTTTACATGCCTCTGCACTTTCCTTGGTCACTTGCCAAGGAGGTGGGTCACAGTCTCTCCCAGGGGCCTTCGGCCTGCTCCAGGAATGGACTTGGATGATCTAAGAGATCTTTCTCCTGTCTCAGTATTCTGGCTAATGACAGCATAATCAATGTGCTGATGCAGAAATCATGCTGAGGAAACAATGGGAACAGGGTCAGGTTCTCCTGAAGAAAGATTTTTTCAGTAGCCTGGGCCAATCACAACATTCTGGGGTATGTTTTTCATAAGGTAGAAAACAGAGATTTAAGGCAAAGTAAAAATAGCGGCCTTTTTATTGTATTCCAGTACACACTGGTGTATAGATGGAGCTAAAATGTAGTTATCAAAGGAGAAATCTTAAAATTTGTTAACAGGTGGCTTAAAAATCACAGCCAAATCTATATGTTGAGTTTGGCAGTAAAACACCTTCCCTTTTTGGGAAAAATATCACACTATGCCTCCTAGAGTCTGCTGAATTATGAAACACAGAAATTGAGAGTCGGGAACAACAACAAAAAAAGCCATTTTCCCCCTCTCTCCCTCTTTTTTCTCTCCTGTCTTCCTTTTTTTTTTTCCATTAGTGTTCACACATATAAGAAAAGTTGATTCAACACATCTGGATTGTGCAATCAGGCACAAGGCGCGGTTGTGTCAGTACAAGTATTGCTCACTGTTAATATTCAGTTGCACATTTAAAATCAAGCAGCCGCCTTAGCAGGCTCTGTAAAGAAGGTAGTGTGGGTTTTCCCAGCTTCTCCGTAGCTTGCAGAACCAAGGACAGGTCTTTAGTTGTAAGAGGTAAAACTATTCAATGCACTGCTTCCTAGAGGGAGCCTGGCCCACCGGCTCCACCGCCCATGTCGTTTTATATGTCTGAGAGCATCTGCTCCGGGAGGGAAGACGGGGTCCAATGAGTGCCTGGCTAACTGATAAGAATTTCACTTGATTGAACAACATCCTTATTAATGCTTTCTAAGCCTCAATAATAAAAACTGTCATAAAAAGTCTGATCTTCAAGCGCCCTACACTACAAACAAACTAAAGTCTCTGTTCTTCGTCCAGCTCTTGTATTTCCCCCTTCCAGCTTTAGCCCAGGTTGTTTCTCTGCCTGGGATGTTCTTTCTTCCCAGGGCCACGTGCTCTCCAAATCTTGCCCATCTGAACTGCCACCTCCTCCGTGAGGTCTCCTGAGGAAATCATGCCTCCCTCTGACCTGCCTCAGCACGGATCTCACGGCTCTTGTGACACTTCACTCCCTGCCTCATTTTGCGTCATTTATGTTTCCTTTTCTATTGCATAGAAAACCCCTGGAGGGAAGGATCTGCATGTTGTTCCTCATTCTCTTTATCCTACCACCTGGCTTAGGACTTTGCACACTGTGCTCAGTAGATAACATGTTCAACAACCCTTAAGATACCGTGTCCGTGACTGATAGTTGTTCTACCCCAGTCATTCTGCCTGGAGGGCAAGATAACGCAGTCCAGCTCCTCTCCAGCCCCCTCAGGTGAAGAGAGGCAAAGGCCAGTTTTCACGCAACTCCCGGACGGCTGCTGCAATCATTCCCTCTGCAACTGTGTGTCAGAGTTTTCGCTCCTGTTCTTTCTGCATATCTATGGCTAGCACGCCGCCCAGTAAACGCTGGCTGCTTCTTGAAACGGGCCTGTTACTAAAGACACTGTCATTCTTTTTCTATCTGTTGTACAATGCACCAACCTGTTCTTTCATATTTAGAAACATAGGAACAATGACATCATCCAGCTGAACTCCTTTGTAGGGAAGCCACTGCCGGAGAGAGGTTGAAATGAGACCCGACCTGACCTCTCAGAAAGACCAGAAAGAATATTGCAGAAGTGAAATCTAACGAATGAGGACAGTCGAAATTTGGAGTTCCTAAAAAGCTGTTGGCTTGTGACTTTATATACACCCATGTTGGGATGAAAGGAACTATTTGAGCAGAATATTGCCTCCCACAGAATGAGAGTTAGATTTCTTTAATGTGGCCTGGCCCTGGGCCTGTTTGTCTCCCTTCTTCTGAAGAACCATCTAGAAAAACCATCTTATGCTGTCTGCTAATTTGTGGACACGGCCTCTTTTGCAATATTTGAGATTTATATAAAGTTTATGTTGTCTTCAAGATATTGTGCCATTGGTTGGGTCTCAGACGGTATCGGGGACAAGGTAATGGTACTCTGGGACAGCCTGTGGAAGGACAGCGAGTTTGGAGTCCTGGCCCTGTCACTATTGGCAATTTAGTTTGGGGTAAACCAATTAACCTCTCTGCCTGGCAGTCCTGTATTTGAGAAATGGAGCCTACAACAATACATATCTTCAAGAAATGTTGTGAGAGTGTGGGGTAATGCATGTGAAACTGCATTGAAGATTGTCGAACGCTATATAAACACCAGTTCTTCTTAGATCATCAGACTCTTTGATACCCAAACCATACACTCATTCAAATCAACTGCACGGGGTGTTTATGAGCACGTTCTCCGTGGAGGTACAGGAGATAGAAAGCTGAGCCAGAGGTGCTGACCTTCCTCTCAAAGCATTTCATCTAGAAGTGAAGCGAAGGAGACAAAAGAGTTTAACCACGTTTACTTTGTGAATCTGGAAAAGCAGCTTATCCTATGCATGTTGGCTTCCTCATCTGTGAACTGGAAGTAGAAATGTTTACTTTTCAAAAACAAGACAACGCACATGAAATCTTGAGCCCGGGGCCTGACATCTCTAGTTGCTCAGTAAATGGTACCTTTCCAATAAATAAGAAAAGGTGCCAACCTCATATGACAAGAGTTTAAATGAATACACAAGAACCATTAGATCTGGTTGGAAAAATCTTGACTTTTTTGAATTAAAATATGAATTGAGGCTTAAAGTGTAAATAGATTTCTGCATTTGAACATAATGGTAGCAATGGTTCATTTGTACCATGCACTGTCCAGCGCATTTTACATGTATCATCACATTTAATACTCACCCAAACATGCTTAGTGTTATCATCCCCATTTGGCAAATGAGAAGACTGAGGCACAGAGGGTTGAGGTGACTAATCCAAAGAACTGCAGATAGTTGGGAGCTGAGCAGGGCCTAGACCAGTGATGGCGAACCTATGACACGCGTGACAGAGGTGACACGCGAACTCATTTTTTTGGTTGATTTTTCTTCGTTAAATGGCATTTAAATATATAAAATAAATATCAGAAATACAAAACTTTGTTTTACTATGGTGGCAAATATCAAAAAATTTCTCTATGTGACACAGCACCAGAGTTAAGTTAGGGTTTTTCAAAATGCTGACACGCTGAGCTCAAAAGGTTCGCCATCACTGGCCTAGTCACACAAGCAGTGGGATTCCTAAGCTGCACCTTATACCTGCAGCATAGACTGGGGCCAGGGACAGGGAAGCAGATGGGAGCGGATGGGAAGCACTATAAGAACAGGGAAGATGAATGAAAAACTGAGGAACTTTTTCTCCTGAGAAGAAGTGGCATAAAGAGAAGAAGGAGACGTGGCCAGAGAAAAAACTGTGTGATGGACAACGTTGAGGGATGAAAGGGCAAGAGCGACAGGGTTGTCACTGTGGCCACAAAGATGTCATGGAGAGGGGCCTGCCATTGAGCCCAGTTAGTGCCTGTTGGTTGTGAATGCGGGAAGAAGGAGGGTTCGGGATTTTGCAAATCAGGCCAGAGTTAAACGTGCGGCCTGGGTTTTCTTACAAGGCTGTCCTGTCTAAGACCCCAAGGTTATCGTCTTCTCTGCCCACAAAATGCTGCTGCCCTCTGCCTTTCACCAGAGGCTCTTCTGAAAAGCTTTCCTTTGTTGTCACCCTTCATGAGGGCCTAGCCATTATGTGTCCTTTTTAGAAAGCTTAGACTTGGAATTGTTTAAGCTTGCCCAGAATGTCATCCTGTGCGTGGTCGGCCACGCCAGCATTTGATTGGGAAAAGTACAAAGTACATGGAAGGAAACAATAAACACCTTTAGTCTTTAAAACACCAACGACCACAAACATGCTCATTTTCCTTAAGAAGCATAAAGGCTCAGGGTACATTTACTTTGAAATGTTATCTTGCATGGTATTTCCTCTCTTTTCTCAAATGCTGAGGTTTACACACAGGTTCATTGGGCCTCAAGTGTCAGACTTTCTTTTCCATAGAATCATGACATCTATACACAGCTGAATATTGTTAGCATTCAGATGCAAGCTTGCGTCCTCTGCACAAGTTAATCAGGAGGGTGGATGTCAGTGGGAATACATTACACCGCCTTAGTGTTACCCACGGGCCTCTCATTTCATTACTAGTCCAGAGAGCAGGTCTCACTCAGGCTTTTTGGTTCCTGATCACATGAGCTCACCTCTGCATACAAAATTAGAGCCCCTGCAAGGTAGTTAGCATAAATTATTCCATCCTTCTACCACAAAAACATCTTTCTTTTGGCAAAATATTTATGACTTTTAAGTAACTTCTTTGTACACGCGGTTTTGCCTCTTACCCATTGAAGGAAAACCTAGTGTTCTATTAAGTAATCTAAGCAACTGTTTTTTATTTGTTGTTTTTGTCAGAAAGATCCAAAGAATGGCTGCAACTTTTTTTGTTTTTTGTTTTTTTTTTAAATTACTGTATAAACTACCTGCTGGAAGTTTTGTAAGTCGATGCTATCATCTATTCGGCCTTTCCCACAAGGACACCAATTTCTCCTTGATTTTATCAGAATTTGGCTTTGTTTCCTGGATTTTATTATATTTTATATGAAAAGGATATTTTTAAAGGAATAGAATATTTGCAAATAATGGTTTTTGTCTTCTCAAAGCCAAATATGGGTAAAGCACTCTTTTTTGTAGTATATAACCAACAAAAAATGAGAAATTTATGTTAGAAACTATTTCATGACTTGACAGGAGAGAGAATTTAGCAGGCTTGTGATAACAGGTCTTGGCTCCCAGGCCCAACTTCACAAGCCCAGAAGTTTATAATGGCCTGACTGTTATATAAAACAATGTTGGTCATAAAGGCATTTGATAATGATGTCATATTCATAAAGATAGCCTGCAAATGGTTAAAAAATGTTGTTTACCCCCATTTCTTTACTTTAGAAACCCTTTAGGGGTGGTTTTTGCTACTAATCAGTAGTCATTCCAGAACAAAGGCTTTATTCATTCATTGATTTATTCATTCAACCATTTATTCATCAAATATTAACTGAGCATCTATTAAGTGCCTAGCACTATTTAAGGTACTTAGAATACATTAGTGAAAAAGCAGAAGACTCTTGCCCTCCTGGAGATTACATGCCTGTGGGAGATAGGTAGATAATAAACAATAGACGTAATATATCAGAGAAGGACATAGTACCTGGGAAGTTTATAAGTGATCTGGAAAAAAATAAAAAGGAGAGCAAGATAAAGGGAATGGAGAGCTGGGAGTGTAGGAGTGGGTGGCAGGAGAGATCATTGGGATAGTCTCTATCGAGATGATAGAAGTGAGGGACTTAGCCAAACACCTGGCTTATGCAGGGGCAATGGCTAGAGTACAGGCCCCAGTCAGGAGCCTGGTGTCGTCTCAATGTGACAAGCAATAGGTTAGAGTGGCTGGAGCAGAGAGAAAGGTAGCCTTTCAGAAGAGGACAGAAATGGGGGGCAGGCATGATGGGATTTTGAGTAGCCACATGACACAACCCAACTTAATATTTAAAATATTAAGAAATGGAGTTGAGTGTGGAAGACAAATCAGCAAATCAAGGGGTACCAAGGCAAACAGAAGGTTGGAACATTCCAGAAGTAGTTCTGGAATGCTTGGTGATATGCCATCAAAGAACAGAGTCAAGAAAGGGGGCCAGCATTGGGCTCTACCCTCTATGTAGCTGCTTGATTAAGTAGATAGATAGAGCTCCTATTCTTTAATATTTAGAATGACAAGAGGTGAAATACTGCACCATATCTTACTCTGTCATTATTTTTAAACTTCATGGTGCAATGTAGACTTGTGTCAGTCTACTTTTTTCTTTTTCAAAAATCTAACTCTAGGGATTTAGTTAAAAGGAGAGAAAGAGAAAAAGAGAGAAAGAGAGAGAGAGAGAGAGACCCCTACTACAAAAGAAGGTGTCAAAAACCAAGACACAAGAGCTATCAGAATAATAAGATTGAACTTAAAACTTAAAACTTCTAAAGAACTATCTTCGTAGTCTATGTAAACATAAGTTAGTTATGAGCAAGAATACTTGAGGGTTCTCAATTATTTTACTAGTACATGTTGGAAAATATAGGAGAACAGCTGTTAGAAGAAATCCTAGGAGAGATTACCACCGTAGAAAAGGAGGTCTCCAGGCCTCTGCTGACCAAGTAAAGCCAGCAGAACGTTTAAAGGAGACCACAGGAAAATACCTAATCATGGAGATTAGGACAATGTTGGCAGATCATTTAGCTGTAGGATGGCAAATAGGCTGCAGGCCTCATTGCCAACTGGGAGTAACTTCTGGAGTGCTGAATTGTGAAGAATTCTGAGGCCACACCTGGTGTTGGTTTAGAAATAGTACATTGCAGATGAGTGATGTCTACCCTCGGCAAGGAAACAAGAATGGCGTACAGAGACCACATATTTAAAATTCCTGACTCGCTGGTCCTCTTGGCTCCATGCCTGTCTACATTCAAGTCATCTTAGAAAGATGAGATGCTATTCTATTTTTAAGAGACCTGAAGAAAACATATAAACTTCTTTCAGAAATGCAAAGATTGCTACTTAAAATAGATTCTCCTTGCATGGCCAAAGACCCTGTGGCTTTAATGTCAACTTCTTCTCTTTTGAGTTGGCCTCGGGGGAGAATGGAGGAGTGCCATGGCCCGGGAATCCACTGTGGTGTCCTGGCCACCATCTGTGTCTAAGGTATTGACTGTCTCCTTTCAATGATATTGGCTCCATTCATCCGGGGCTTCCCTTTTCTCAATGTCCTCTTCCCCACCTTTGTCAGTCGTACTGGCAAACTGGGGCAGAGGGAGCCTCAGGGAGATGGTGGGTCGTAGAGAATCTGGGTTCTCGCTCTGGTTCTGCCACCAGATCCCTGAGATCTTTTTTGCTCTACTTTTTGGAACCTGATTTCCCTCATCTCTCAAACAAGAGGGAGTGAACCTGGGTATAAGGACTACCCTAAGTGTATACGGTGGTCCCATGTGTTTAGTGCATAGAAGAGGGAAGGGGGAGGGTTGGCATCTTCGATCCGATTCTCAAAAGGGGATGTAAATCCCAAACTGCTGAGAATCACTGCCTCGGTGATTTCTAATATTCTTTCCATCCGAAGCTTTGTATGTGAACACCCCTGTTCGTATAATCATGCTCACCCCTGGGAGATGTGGCAAAGCGTTCTCAAATGGTAGCTTCCAGTTCTTAAAGAAAATGGACTCACTGCTATTAATGGCGTCAGATTTTAGAAGATGACTAAGGTACAACCCAAAATGTATAAGAAAGAGGAAGTGGGGTTGTTAAAATTACTCAGAAAGCCCACAAGTTATGAAAAAGGAGACCCTGTTCTAGAGGACTTCCTTGCCTTTTATTTTATTATTTATTTATTTTAAATATTTTTTAAAAGTTGATTTTAGAGGGAGAGGAAGGAAGAGGGAGAAAAAAAGAGAAACATTGATTGGATGCCTCACACCCCAAGTGGAGATGGAGCCCACAACCTGGACACGTGGGACCAGCAACCCTTTAGTGAACTGGCTGACGCTCCACCAACTGAGCCACACCGGCCAGGGCAAACTTCCTTGTCTTCAATGGCTTTACATCAGAGGCAATCATTCCAGTCCCTGTGGTCCCCGGGAGAAGCAGCAGCAGCTGCTGCCCTTGTGCTGGCTGTGGACCACAGCCACCTGCTGCCAAGGCCCGGCATGTTGGGTGGCTGGAGTGCAAACAGTTTAGCTACATTCACCAAATGGGGTTGTTGTCCACTGGATGCAATATGTTAGAAATGCGTGTAAGAACAGAAGCAGGTCTGGAAAGGTAACAAAATGACTCTCCTACCGGGAGAGGGGACGTGGATGGGTGAGCTTAGCTTTACTAGCTGTACTTGCTCCTAGGATTCCTGGAACAAACGGGGTGGCTGACAGCAGCAGGAGTGTATTCTCTCACAGCTCTGGAGAAGAGAAGTCCAAAAGAGAGGGGTCAGCAGGGCCATGCTCCCTCTGAATCTTTTAGAGTCCTTCCTCGCTTCTTCTAGTTTCTGGTGGCTCCAGATGTCCCTTGGCTTGTGGCAGCATCACTCCAGTATCTGCCTCTGCTACCACATGGCCTTCTTGACTGTGTGCCTCTGGGTGTCCTCTCCTCTTCTTAAATGACACAGTTCTTTAAGGCCTATTCTAAATCAGGAAGATTGCACCTCAAGATCTCCAGCTAATTACATCTTCAAAGACTCTATTTCCAAACTAGAGGCCCAGTGCCAGAAATTTGTGCGTGGGTAGGGTCCCTAGGCCTGGCTGGCAATCAGGGCTAATGGGGGCCTTCCGGCTGCCAGCTGGGGCCTTCCTTTGTTCTGCGCTTCCCCCTGGTGGTCAGTGCATGATTGATCTCCTGGTTGAACTCCCGTGGGGACAATTTGCATATTAGGCTTATCTGCACTAATAAAAGACAAAGATGCTAATTGACTGTACCTTCGCTACGCCCATCAGCCAATCAGGACCCAGGGAGACGGGCAGGCATCATGGGATCGGGTCTGCCATCTGCCACCCGGGGAGTGGGCCTAAGCCAGCAGGTGGTTATCTCCCGAGGGGTCCCAGACTGTGAGAGGGCACAGGTTGGACTGAGGGACACCCCCCTCCCCCCACTAGTGCACAAAAATGTTTGTGCATAGGGCCTCTAGTGTGTGTGTGTGTGTGTGTGTGTGTGTGTATATATAATTTGCACATCCTGAGGTTCCCCGATGAATGGGAATTTGAGAGAACAGTATTCAACCCACACTAGTATTGTCTGAAGTTTTGTGTGTGTTTTTTATGAGATTGTATTCATGTTTTATGTTAGATATTAAGAAATAAAATGAAACTAAAAACAGGGTGCTATACCAGAAACCAGTACATATGCACACACACACACACCACACACTTGCTTACTTGGGCTGGATTGTAGGGGAGAGGGTTGATGGTTAGGGCAGGGAATATAATCCTATATGATAAAGAGGTAATATAAAAATTGACTA
>NW_006288615.1:48412-49576 GCF_000327345.1 Myotis davidii
CCCCCCCCGCCCCCCGCATGAATTTCGTGCACCAGGCGTCTAGTAATAATAATAATAGCCAACACTCATAGAGTACTTACTATGTGCCAAATACTCTTTTTAGTGCTTTTTGTGCATTAAAGCACTTAATCTTCGGAGCAACTTATGAAGTTGGTGACATTATTATCTCCATTTCACAGGTGAGGAGACAGAAGCTTAAGTTACTTGCTCAAGCTCCTAGGGGAGATCAGGACTGTAGTCTGGACAGTCTGACTCAGAATCCATGCTCGCAACTGCCCTGCCCTGCTGTCTCTCCTCATGCAGGTACATTAGGAGATGCGGGCCTGATGAAGGAAACTTGTCACCACTTCCTAAGCACACACAGACACTCGCACTCGCCCTGCCCCTCCACAGAAAACACAGCAAATGAGCACGCAGCTTCTATGGCTAGATGTGTTTGGAGCACATCATCTGCAGAATCTATTGAACTGCACATTGTCAGGTATTTACTTAGGACAAATATAAACTTGTATGAACTGAGCAAACCATAGTTATTCATGTGCTTTACTCAGGGCTTTGCAGACCACTCAGACCACAAGTGATTTCAGCCAATCAGAGTGCAGCATTGCTCTGGTCAATCGGTAGCCAGATAGATACCTTCGAGGGGTTCACTTCCTGCAGCTTCCAGCAAACCACCGCTAAACTGCAGTTGTGGTTGGCTTGGTATCTTACAAGCAGCACACACAGAGTGAAGGAAAAGGAATTTTAGCTGGCATATTTGCAGTTCTAAGAATGATTGAAGTGCTTACCTATATGCCAGATGCTATGTTGAGTATATTTTTTCATTTAATTCTTCTGAATCATGAATAGCCTCAGGGCTGGAAAGGTGACTAATAATAGAATCAGTGGGTCCATTCTTGTGGTAAAGATGACTATGGGCTTCTTCCTGTAAACTTTCCCCCGGGCTGCCCCAGCTGTGGACTTCGCTATGTGGTTCTATGCACACTCAGGGAGGCAAGTCTCTATGTCAGCGGTTCTCAACCTGTGGGTCGCGACTCCTTTGGGGGTCGAATGGCCCTTTCACAGGGGTCGCCTAAGACCATCAGAAAACACATATATAATTACATATTGTTTTTGTGATAAATCGCTATGCTTTAATTATGTTCAATTTGTAACAATGAAAAT
>NW_006288615.1:50641-54195 GCF_000327345.1 Myotis davidii
TCTAGTTAGCATTTTAACAAACCAGAGAAAAATCAGAGACAGTTTAACAGTCGCTTCGTGTCAATCACAGTGCACTGAATGAACAGGTTACACAGCATTTTGCAGCATACACATGCCTAGGTGTGTTTTTGTTTGTTTTTTTTCATTTTCAAAATTTATTTATTTAAATTCTTTTTTTTAAAATATATTTTATTGATTTTTCACAGAGAGGAGGGGAGAGAGATAGAGAGAGTTAGAAACATCGATGAGAGAGAAACATCGATCAGCTGCCACAACCCAGGTACATGCCCTTGACCGGAATCGAACCTGGGACCTCTCAGTCCGCAGGCTGACACTCTATCCACTGAGCCAAACCGATTTCGGCTATTTAAATTCTTTATTTATTTTTTCAGTTTTAAAGTTTACTGCCTACTTGTATGTTGTGCGTGTCCATAAAAGCGGCAGCTGGTTTTTCCTCTCAGAGCAATTTACAGACAGAATTTTGGCCCTTAAAGGTTTATGCCTCTGCATTTAAAATGTTTTTCTGGACAACCTACTACAAACACACTAAAACTACTCACACATCTACCCATGTAACATCACAGCACAACATGATAAAAAATCACAGCATCCAAAAGAGGGAGGAAGCCAGGGCCGCTGGGAGTTTGGCACGTAAGGCTTTGCACAGTCAGTTCACGTGCTTGGGGTGCAGGGCCTTCGACTGTGAGTTGCGAGGGAAGCAGGCTGGCTCCCACTGTTGCTCATACAGCGTCGCTAAAAGTCAGAGACCCACCTTTGAAGTGTCTCCATCCCACCCCTTCAACACAGGCCGGACGGGAGAGTCCATTTCCTTTTCGGTGGGGCCCGGAGGCTCTGTTGATTTCTTTTTCTTTTTTTTTTTTTTTCCTGATAACTGGAGCAGGTTTCTCTCCCCAGAGGGATCCCTTTCTTTCCCCCGAACCGGAAGAAGAGGTTGCCTTTCTCTCTCTCCAGTGACGGGCGAGAACAACGTTCCATTGACAACGTGAATGGAGCGTTTCTTGCCCAGACTCTGGCTGCTGCCGCGGCGGAGCCTTCCTCTCTCCTCTGGCTTCTGAGGAGGATGCTCCGCGTTCTCAGGCAACCAGGGCCGTCAGGACTCCCGATTCTGGTACAAACTAAAGAAGGGAGGCTGCTCCACGCCAGGCCTTTGCCTCTGTGATCTCTGCCCCTCGGAGGGGGAGAGGGCAGGCTGGCAGGGCCTCCATTTCTCCGGCTCCTGTGGGGAGAGGGAGGCCAGGTGACTGCCCGTCAGCCCCCCAGCACTGGCGCTCTGAGTGTGTACCCAGAAACCAT
Source organism: Myotis davidii (assembly GCF_000327345.1). Classification (NCBI taxonomy): domain Eukaryota; kingdom Metazoa; phylum Chordata; class Mammalia; order Chiroptera; family Vespertilionidae; genus Myotis; species Myotis davidii. The sequence goes on from NW_006288615.1 coordinate 51,956, forward strand.
GCCAGCGTTTCCAGGAAGCGCACGCCAACTGCTTCGGCTCTGTAGGGTTTTTTCCCCCCTTCCTTTTCTATCTCGCTGCTTCTGACAAATTAAAAAGCAAGGCAGGAAGCAATGTTAAAAATAATCCAACCACAGCTACAGAAAGGTGCTGTCAGAAGAAGAAAGGGGTAAAACTCGAGTTGAGTATTATTCCACAGGCTTCTTTCGCCGGCCCTGTGATTACTCACTCTGTGAAACCTGCGGGGGCCTGGGGGCGTTCACGGGGCCAGCACTGCTTTCCCTTCGCATTGCTTTAATGGGCCATAAAAATTAGCATTGGCTCCTCTGGAAAAAGTCACGCCATGCGGAGAGAAGAATGTTAATAAAAAAGAAAAAAAGGGGCTAAACCCACAGCCCTCCTTTGCCTGCATTGGAAAGGCTCACTCAGGCTGTCAGCTCAGTTCCCTCCTCTAATCAAAATCCGGCGGGGGCTGGGGGGGGGGCGGCGAGGAGCTAAGGAAAAGAAAGATCTGAACACCCCAAGAATGGAGAATCGAGATTCCCCAACAACCCAGACGCACTTGCTTGAAACTGAGCGTGGAGAGAGGATGGAGGGGTTTTGAGAGGCTCTGTGCTCCAAAGGTTGGGTTCAGGCGGAGCCCGTGGAGTTGTGGGGGGCCTGCAGAGTAAGGGGCCTCACCTCAGAGAAGGTGCCTGGCCACTTTCATCCTGTCAAGGTTCCCAGAATATTACAACATGAAAAGGTGTCCGAACAGGGCCACAGACTGTGGCATGTATTATGTACTTAACAAATTAGCCCTCTTAATACACAAGCAAACCAAGAAAAAGGCAAGTGTGCGAATCCAGGGCTTATTAAAAGTGTGACTTCCTAGTGCCCTGCAGGTGGCCAGGATGGACGTGCGACACGCATGTGTGTCTGGCAACGTCTTTCTATTTTGTCAGTGGATACGGTGCGGAGGTCAGAGGTATTGTCTGAAGTCTAAATCTGAGTCCTTCGAGAATGGGGAGGCGCCCTCCTCTCCTCGCTCAGGTACTGGGAGCTAGGAAGCCACCGCTGGCCATCTGATGCTGTTTGTTACTGCTTGTCCTGCTTTGCTCTGGAGCAGACAGAGGGCGCGGAGGGTGGGGTGGCACAGGATCAGTTGGCAGCTGGATGGCTGGCTCTATGGGGCCTCTCCAAACACCAGGGTTTGTTCAGGACATTTTCTTGGTGTCGCCCTGGTGATAAGACTGGTGGGAGCCGCTAAGCAAGCCAGGTTTTAGAAACTTACCCCCAGAGATTTGATTTCAGAATTTGCAAGTTCCTTAACACAACTATTGTAGCTTAGAGAGAACTGTAGTCATTCTGGGAACCAAAGCACCAAAGACAATGATAACAAAATGCTGAACCTGCTGCATAAGACCGAGGGAAGCTTTATTCTCTGGCTCCGCATTGCTGCAGTTATTTATTCACTCAACCAGTATGTGTTGAGCCCCTTTAAGGACCAGGCCCCACGCTAAGTGCTAGAGAAATAATGGTGAGCAAACACAGGCCTGGTCCCCTCCCAGGCTAAGCCTGCAGTGCAGTTGGAGGGCTAGGGATCCTAACTGAAAACCACAAAGCAGTGTCAACAGCCACTGCAGTGAGTGCCCGAGAGGAGGGGTGCATGGCACTGTGAGTGCATGTTTATGGGGTCTGACTTGGTTAGGCAGGACGAGGAAGCATCCTGAAAAACAGATGTTGAGCTGGATCTGAGGGATGAGATGGTAAAGAGGAGAGGGAAGGCTGTTTGGGGAAGCAACAATGGCATGTGTAAAGGCCCCGAGATGGAAGAAAGGAGAATCAAACAAACTGATAAGGGCTGGATCAGAGTGGGGGAGATATAGGTGGTGCCCAGGAGACCGGGGGCACAGTGGGGCTGGGGCAGGGTCAGGGAGACCTCACAGGCAGGCAAGAATTAGGCCCCTTGTGCAGGGTGTCTGGGTCTCTCTTTCTTTCTTCCTCCTTTCCTTCCTTCTTCCCTCCCTTCTCCCCCTCCCTCCCTCTCTTCCTTCCTTCCTTCCTTAATAAAATAAAATAAAAATAAATGGAAAAAATATCCTTAGGTAAAGATTAACAAAAAAACAAAAAGAGGAAAGATTAAAATCTCAATCCACAAAAGGCAGATAAAGGAGGTGGGACTGCAGGCGGGAAGAGAAGAAACAGAAAAATATGGAATAAAAGGAAATAAAACTAAATGTATCAGAAATCACAATAAAAG
>NW_006288615.1:54253-57179 GCF_000327345.1 Myotis davidii
AGACTGGCTGCCTCCTGCAGGCCATGCACTGGGGATCAAGCCTGCAACCCTGGCATGTGCCCTGACCTAGAATCGAACCGGTGACCTCTAGGTGCACTGGACGACGCCCAACCAACTGAGCCAGCTTTCTTTCATTTTTTTTTAAAGAGCAACTGGAAGTCACTGAGATGCAGGGGGAGGAGACTAGGGATGCAGAGATATATTAGCATTTTGAAAGGTCACTCTGGCTGCAGTGTGAACATCTTAGAAAGTAATTTCTGCTTTGCAAATCCAATAAGCAGGGTTAGTATTCAGTTACTGGAAAGAGAAGCTGAAGTCTTACAGCTAGATCTGAGTTTGAATCCCAGGTTAATTTCCACCATGGCCTTGGGCAAGCCAGCCTTTTAGAGCCTCAGTTAGCTCAAATATAAAATGGGATAATAATACCTCCTTCTGTCTTGTTGTGAGGGTAAGATAATTAAAGTTAATAAATAGTCTTGCTTGACACAAAACTCTTCGTGGGATTTTCAAAAGTAGAAACCCACTTTGATATTATATACGGTATGAAACAACCAAAGCTCAGGCCAGATGGGCTTTCAGCTCTGCTTGGAGAACACATCTTGGACTTCACTTGAACTTCACCTTAGAAATACCTTCTCCCACTTCTTTGAAATAAGAACAACACAATAATAAAACAACCGTTTATTAAACTGCTTGTACAAGGTACTGCAGTCATGCCTCCTGGTTTGGGGATTTATCAGATGATAGACCATGGAGAGATGAACAAGCCAAAAACATACAAATGACAAGTGAGCTTTATAAGTATAGAAACAGAGAAGCAAGCCATTGGCTCTTGGGTAAGTGGATGTGTTGGTGATGAATAAATGACTGCCAGTATTTTATATTTAGCCAGAGTAGGGCTGGTAGATCAGTCCAGAATTGGACATTTCTCATTCCCTAAATAGCCCAGGGCCCTGCTACAGTGACAGTCCAGTTGATCTTAAGTCAAGGGTGTTGCCCAAAAGACTCGAGAATCAAGTTTAAGAGGTTCTTGTTGGCCAGTGATAAGACCATGTGAGCACCAAGGATATGAAACACATCAAATACACTGGGGCCTTGACTTACGAGTGTCCCGACGAACGAGTTTTTCTAGATACGAGCCGTCTCTCGGCCGATTTTTTGCTTTGAGTTGCGGGCTAAAATTCGGGTTACGAGCCAGCTTCAGATACCCCACCGCTAGTTGGCGTAGCGAACGTCACAGTGAACGCCACAACCTCAGCTCAGCATCACGTGTCTCACTCGTTCACTTTATGATTTGACATACGAGTAATTTGAGTTACGAGCTCCGTCACGGAACCAATTAAACTCGTAAGTCAAGGCCCCACTGTAAGTTGAAATTCTTGAGTTTATAATGACACTGAAAAAAATATTAATCACTATTGCAAGGCGATATGAAACCAATATGAAACCTGGATGCTAATCCTACGTTCCCATTCACCAGCTGAGTGCCTTGGAAACTTCCCTCTCTGGTTCTGAGGGGCAGGAAGGGTTTCTAACATCCTGCAGGCTGTGGATTCTCACAATGATGAAGAGATTTGGGTCCTGCAACCTGACTGTCTGGGTTGGAATTTTAGTTTTCCCATATGTATCCTTGGGATATATATCTAGATTTTGTAAAACGTAAAGAATGCTTACTTTAAAGGGTTCCTGTACTGAATGCAATCTATAAACATTGAACACATAGCCTCTGGCTCAAGGGGTGGTGAGCTGTTTGGAGCCTAAAGGTAGATTCCTAGATAACACATAGTAAACACCAAATAAGCAGCAGGCTTTTAAATAGCTAGAAGTATGAAGAAAACACCTCACAGCACACGTATGGAGAGCAGCTTTCCAGGAAGGTGGGCTGCAACCTTAAATTGGTTGACTGGGCTGAGGGTAGTTGCCTGCCATGGCGGCAGGTGTGATGCAGCCTTCCAAGTGCTTCTCAGCTAGGTTGACTCACCTCCCTCTCCCACGGTTCCCCGTTTGGCAATGTCTGGGGGTTTTTGGTTGCCACAACTGTGGGAGAGGTCTTTCAGGCAAAGGACAGAGCTGCTGCTTAGAATCCTACAATGCATAGACGTCCCACAAATCAAAAATGACCTAGCTCAAATGTCAATACTAGTGGCAAGTTTAGAAACCCTGATCTAGAGAGAACAGCAAGGGCAAGGGTCCTGGGCCAGAAGGGAGTTTGCTGTGGTCAGGGTGAGAATGGAAATCCAGTGTAGCTGAGTTAACCAGGAGGAAGTGATGGAGGCTGGGCTAGAAGATAGAACGCTTTTTAAAGTACAGTGTGGAACCTGGAATTATCTCCAAAGCAGTGAGCAGCTCTTGGGGAGTTTTAAGTAGGGGAGGAAGGTAACCCATGTAATGCGCTATGTACATCTAAGAGCTTAAATAAATATTGTCTATTATTATTTTTTAAATAAATATATTTTTATTGATTTCAGAGAGAAAAGGAAAGGGAGAGAAACATCAATGATGAGAGAGAATCATTGGATAGCTGCCTCTTGCATGCCCCCTACTGGGGATCGAGCCCTCAACCTGGGCGGAATTGAACTGGGGACCCTTCAGTCCACAGACCAACACTAGGCTATATATATATACATACATATATATATATATATGTATTAATTTCAGGATGGGAGAGGGAGAGAGGTAGAAACTTCAATGCAATGGTGAGGATCATTGGCTGCCTTCTAAAAGGCCCCCCACAGGGGATGGAGCTGGCAACCCGGCATGTGCCCTTAACCGGAATCGAACCCGGGATCCTTCAATCTGCAGGGTGACGCTCTATCCACTGAGCCAGACCGGCTGGGACAAATACTGTCTATTATCATCATCCCTTGTCTATGCTCCCTCCTCGGCCGCAGCGAGAATCCCGGTCTCAGCGTGGCCGCAGTGACTG
>NW_006288615.1:58064-67280 GCF_000327345.1 Myotis davidii
TGGGGAGAGCTGGGTGGGAAGAAGGCATCGCCGGGAGCTGTGTCATCCGGACGTGGTGGCGGCGTCCGCACGGGTTCCCTGCCCGGACCCGGGTGTCGGTCGGGCTGCGCCCGGGAGCGGGGAGGCGCAGAGACCCGGGGACCACCGGCTTGACGTCCTGGGGCGGGAGGTGCTTGTTCTCTTTGCTTCAGTAAGCTTTATTTTGGTAAGGTTTTTGTTGCTGTGAAATTCCGTTTGGAAAGTTTGCAGATGATTTGGGAACTGACAGGTTGCTTCTCTGCAGTAATTTCAGTATGTATAGATTCTAAGCAAGTCAATTGACGAAGTAGTGCTTACTAAATATTAAGAGCTTTATTGCTCCAAAACACCTCGTTCTTTCGTTTGTACTGTTCTTTCAAATAATTTGGTTACTCCCCTCTCTCCAACTTACACACACACACACACACACACACACACACACCCTTTGTCATATTAATACTGAGACAGAGTACATGGCATATGAGAAAACATATTTGGAAAATGCAGGACATGTCCAGTAGTGTACGATTTACTTTTATTTTTAAGTTGGGCACAAAGAGGCTTTATTAGTCTTCTAAGACTTATTTCTTCAACAAACATTTACTGGTGCCTCGTAGGTTCTGAGTGAAGGTGTAGGGTGTTCTTACAAATACAGCGAAGTTCTTGTTCTATGGTGCTTACATTCTAGTGGGGGAAATGGTAATTAGTGGAGAAAAATGTCAGGGGTAAGTATGCACTAAAATAGTATGATAGGAGAGACCTCCTCTGAGGTTACTTGTAGATTGGCAGTCAGGGAAGCACGGAGAATTTGACAAGTAGTGATAGTACTAAATTACCCCAGCGTGGTCGAGCTGGGGTGGTATCTGAGATTGTCTGGTTCATGATTGTCATTTACAAATAATTAAGTGACTTATGTTGGGCAACTTTGGTTCTAAAAATGAAGTCAATAGTCCAGTTCTTTTTAAGGGTATTTGGCATTTATGTGCATAATAAGTATGTCTTTTACTTATAACACAAGGTCCTTTGATATATTTTAAGTATTTGGTTTGAAAAATATATGTATTTACTGTTCTGGATTTTGACATTTCTTTGTAGCCCTTTATAAGTATAGTGGGGAACATTTAATTTATTGCAGCAAATGCATACTATCAAGAAATACTTAGAAAATTTCCTAGATTCCACGTTTCAGAAACATTCTGTGTAAAAGTATACCTCAGTGTGATCACAATTGCTTATTTTAGTGGGGTTTAATCTATAATAGATAGTGCTTCATATCTCTGTTTAGTGGTGATTCCACACATACTTATTGGTCACTTGGCCTGTGTCAGACACTGGGAGGCATTGGTGTTAGGTGGATCCTCCTATCCTTAAAGGGTTTGCATTCTAAGTATATACATTTAGTTATAATACATTATAACATTTCCTTTCTTTGAATGAGCTACCCATGAAATATGTAAGTGATAGAGAAAATTTCATAGAGGACTTGATGCCTGAGCAAAGACCTTTAAACCCAAGATCCATTTGGCAGGTAGGTTCATGTAGTTGAAAGATCAGGTATTTATGAGCTAGATAAACCTGGTTTTGAATCCTGGCTCCACTACTAGCTATGTGGTTTGGAGAATGCCACTCAGCCTCTTTGAACTTGAGTTTCTTCATCTATCACATGGTTTACCCTGTAGATTTTGGATGTAGATTAGGTTTCAATATTTGAGATAATGTGTCTGTAACATTTCATACAATGTCTGGTTCATGATAGATGCTCAATAAATGAGAGGCATTGTTGATAAGGTGGAGAGGACATTTCCCAGGTAGGGAACAATATATGAAAGACATCAAAATGAGAATAACTTTATAAAAATCTCTCAGGTTTGATTTTTTAGATATAACTCAAAACCTGACTCAAATTGGTTAAAAAATATAAAGGGGATTATTGTTTGGTTTTAAGTAAGACTTTATCCAATGGCTTAATGAGGTTGCCTAGATTTCCCTGGTCCAAAGATGGCTGCCTCCAGCTCCCAAAGCTGCATATCGTCCTTCCAGCTTGTCCAGACGTTCTGCAGTTCACTCCTGGTTAGCTTGAAGCAGTGCCTTTATTGGACACCTGTTCTATGCTGACTTCATTGGAACCACGAGGATCCCCAAATAGAATTCCCAAGTCAGAAATCTGGTATTCTTGGGAATGGATGCTGGATCAAATGTCTACTGCAGAAATACTGAAGGGACTGTAAGCTCCTGGGATTCTTTTTCTTTCAAAATCAATAATGCAGGAAAATAATTTAACGGTAAAATAACTATTGAGTTTAATAATAAATATTTATTATTTATTTATGGCATAATTGAAAGAATGTGAATTTTGAAGTCAGATTTTTGACACCTCTGCAAGCTTTATGACTTAGGGCAAGTATTAGCCAGGCCATAATGTGTGCGGATCGGCCTGGAGCCATCCCCTCAGCCTCAGTTTCTTCATTTGTGATAAGAAGATGATAGAAGGTTGCTATTCATTGAACATATACTAAATGTGAGGGCAGGACTTATGTAGTAGATACAAAACAGGGGTGGGCAAAAGACCAATACAGTTGTTTGTATGGGAAATCCTATAAAATAAAAGGCTAATATGCAAATTGAACAGTAGAATGACTGGTTGCTGTGAGGGCACTGAAAACCACAGGGCAGATGCTCAATGCAGGAGCTGCCCCCTGGTGGTCAGTGTGCTCCCATAGTGGGAGCACCACTCAGCCAGGAGCTGGGCTCAAAACTGGTGAACTCAGGGGCGGTGGCAGGAACCTCCACAGCAGTCAGACATCACCTGAGGGCTCTGGACTGCAAGAGGGCACAGACTGGACTGAGGGATCCCCCTCCCCGCCGCCAAGTGCACGAATTTCGTACACTGGGCCTCTAGTAATACAATTATTAGTAATAATAAAAGAATAAACTGTGGTTCATGTACTCACAAGTCTAAACCTGCTTTTGCCCACCCCTGTATTTTAAAGAAGGCATGCTAACTGCCATTCAGAAACCTTGATGTGCCTAGAAAATTCCCATACACAGTAAATGGTGTACACTATCGGAATTCTAAACTTTAAGATAGTCACATCTTTTATCATTAATTTAACAATATCTTTGTTTAAGTAAATTAAATGCCAATATTACTAGACTCAGAGCTAATATTTTCTTTATTTTCAGAGGGCTTTCTTGTATTTGTGTATGATTTTCATTCAGAGTACATAATTCATTTCAGATTGTGAAACTTAAAGATAGACTTCAGATTTAGATATAGTTAAACTTTTCTTTATTGAGGCAGAATGGGGTGATGTAGCAGATTGATTTGTCACTGTCAGGTTCTATCAACAGAAATACTTCTGTTACAACCAATAATAATAAAATGTTAAATACTTAATTTTAGACCAAATTGTTTGTTTTGTGTAGACTAGCATTAGTATAACCAGTGAATAATATAAGAATTGTTCTATCCTTAAAAAATGATCCATAGCCCTGGCAGGTGTTGCTAAATGGTTAGAGTGTCGGCCTGTGAACTGGAGGGTCTCGGGTTCTATTCCCAGTCAAGGGCACTGCCTGGGCTGTGGGTTCACTCCCTGTCCCTGGTCAGGAGCATGCAGGAGGCAACCAATTGACGTCTCTCTCACATCAGATAGTTCTCTCTCCCTCCCTCCCTCTCTCTCACTGTCTGTTAAAGAGAAAAATATCCTCCAAGTGAGGATTAACAACAACAAAGTTACCGTTTTTCAGAAAGTGTTTAGATAAAATAAAAAATAACATTTGAGAAATATGTACTTTGTTTCTCTTAATATCAGCTATTTTATGTGCACAGTACATTTAAACCTGGAATTTTACCGGTGGATAAATGTAGCTGGATAGTAACTTAAACTCTATTAATTTTGTGTGCATTTTGACTTGCAGTGAATCTTGCAAGAATATTAACTTTTTAAAATTAAAGTTGAACAGATGAAAAGAGGCATTTTAATTATTTTTATATAGTTACTAGAGACCTGATGCACGAAAATTCGTGCAAGAGTAGGCCTTCCTTCCCCCGGCTACCGGCACCGGCTTCCCTCCGGCACTGGCTTCCTTCTGGCACCGGTTTCCTTCTGGCACCAGGAACCCGGGCTGCCTTCTTCCTCCTGCTGCCCACAGGCACCCGACCCGGGCTGGCTTCCTTCTGGCCCCGGCTTTGTCAGGAAGAACATCCAGAATGATGTCGGAAGATGTCTGGTCTAATTAGCATATTACCCTTTTATTGTTATAGATAGATTAGCAGTAGATTACAATCAAATATCCTTTAGGAGTTCTGCTTATATATAGAATTTATTTCCTCATGAGGTCACAGTGGGCAGTGACTTATATCCTTAAATTCCTGTTCACTTAAGAAAAAAGTTTTTATTGATTGCAGAGAGAGGGAGAGAGAAACATCAGTGTGAGAGAGAAACATGTATTGGCTGCCTCCTGCACATCCTCTACTGGGGATCTAGCTGCAACCCATACATGTGCTCTGACCAGTAATCGAACCCAGTGACCTCTCAGTTCATGGGACGATGCTCAACCAACTGAGCCCCTCCTGCTGGTCTCCTTTTCACTTTTTTTAGTGCCATAACGTGGTTACATTCAGGGAGATATTTTGACAATGTAGTACAATTTAAATTTATTGTAAGTGGGAAAACTATTTGATACATTTTCAGTTGCTAAATTTTGCAGGCTCTATGATGGGGGAAAGTAGGAAAATCAGTACAACTAATAATATGAGAAGATATGAAAATTCTTCCTCATTTCCCTCTTCAAATCTTTATCTCTTACTCAATAAATCTTGGTGGCTCTAACTTGGAACACTAACTTAGAACAGTTGTGTTCAGTAGGTATGTATTTCTACAAAAGTGCCTAGTATATAGTAAAGAAACTTGATATTTTTGGGAAATGTAAAATAATCACTCAAGTTTTCTAGGAATGCCTTTTTTTTATCAGTTAAAGAAAACACCCTGTAAGTATATATCAGGTTTAATATTGACAAGAACTGTTCATTTTTCATTCTTTTTTTAATTTAATTTTTAATTCAATTTTGATTTTTATCAAAAGAATACATCATATAATTTAAAAATAGAAAGGCTTATAGTGAACAAAAATAGACATCTATTACCTTCTTCCATTTCTTATTACCATAGACAGTGATGTTGGACTCTTGTCTGTTTCCTCTTTCTATTTATGACCCTTCAAACCCCCCAACCTTTGTCTGATTTATTTGGTCATCTTTCAAGGGTTCTGTGGTGGGAATCAACTCTAGCTGGCTTCTCCCAACCCTGCAGGAACTTCAATTTTTATTTTTACTCTGTAAAGTCAGTTACTGCTGGTATACTCACATTTTGTCTTCCAAATTTTGTTATTCAAGAGCAATAGTGTGCTTTGGGGCTCCTCCCTTGTTCTTTTTCCCTCTGTCTCTTTCTGGGTTAATGCATTTAATGCCTTTGCTGTTATTTCAGAGGGGTTTAGAGAGATAGTAAAGACATTCATGAGTTTTGTCTACTTTTTTACTGGAATGTCTTAAGTTGTTACTTGAGTATTATTTTCTAGATGCTTGCTCTAAGTGTAAAAAGGAAGTTACAGTGTAGTAATTGTGATTTTCACAAAAACAAAATAACTGTTTTACACCATGGGGTGTGTGTGTGTGTGTGTGTGTGTGTGTGTGTGTGTGTTTTCAGTGTTTTAAAGTTGGGTTCTGGATGATATTATTAAATAACTAGTATTGGAATAGATTTAAATGTCAAATTAACTTTATTACTTTATGCCAACAATAGCAAACCCTTAAATTTCCATAGCCTATTGGCAATATTTTACCAGCTTCTCCCCCAGCAGGGGAAAAACAATTTAATAACACTAACTAAATAAGCTTTCTTACTTATTCATCCAGCACACATTGTTATTTGAGATGAACAAATGGGTATTAGCAAGATTGTTTGAGGCATAGTTAAGAGCAGCATATGGAATGAGTCACACCACCTGGTTGCATTGATACCTGGGTGGTGGTTGTTAAAACTCCCAACTCCTGGGATCTGCATATGACTTAATTATACTGCAAAAACATATTGGACTACACCAGTAGGTGAGTTTGGAACATCTTAAAACCAATTAACTGGCAAACATCTTTCAAAGTATCAATACTGCTATTATTAAATGAGTCATTATTTAAATTATATATATACACATATACTAACCTGGAGACTTAAAATATGATTTTTAGGATCCAGAATGGGTGGTACCTCTATATTGGCACTGTAAAAATGATGTGGTATATTTGCTCAACACTTATTCAATAGTTATGACTAATGTCATTACAGTAAAATGTTTAGAAACAGTGAATTCACATGACAGCTAGGCAAGGTTAGAGAAAAAGGGAAGTGGCACTAACTTCCAGTAATACACCTTAAAAATAATTAGATAAATAAAAATTCATTTTTGATCAATTAAAGATTTTGTTCATTAATGATATCTTGTAGGTGGAAATTTCTGTGTTCAGTTTCTTCTGCTATGCAATCTCCATTACCAAGAGCTAGAAGGAAAATAATTTGTTAATTTAAAATTTAAACCAAACCTAACTCAACACAGAATTCTCTACTTTGAACTTTGAAATGTGAAGCAGATAAAGTGCAATAGAGTGTGCCATCTATCTCTGAAAGTTAGAGGGAGAGAAAGAAGGACAGGATATGAAGGTTGAGGGGCTCTGTTACTTATGAATTCTCCTTATTGTTTTGATTTAAAATAACATTACATACCATTTTTAATTACTCAAAGATGTTTCCAGAATATTTTTGAAAGACTTTGGTTCGTAATTTTACAGCATTGTTAAATTTCAGTTAGCATGGATGATTCAAGATTACTATTCTGTAAGAGTATTGATAATCTGCTCTACAACCTGGATTCCAAATGACCCCTTTACCAGAGGACATGACTGTCAAAGTAATTTTATGAGACTTTGTATAAATTACTTTGTTACTTTGCAGAAATTATATGACCCTTATTCTTCTGGGTGGAGTAGCCACTTTGTGATATTTGGACAAAATGTAAATAGTTCTTAATCTCTCTGAGCACATTTCTGTTCACTTTTTTATGTGCATAATAAAACATCAAGAAACTCAAGAGATAGCGTCTTAAGGCTGTCTGTACAGAAAAGACATCAAGGTTGTAAAAGACCTTAAAAATCATTTAGTCATATATCTACCTATTTTTCAGGGTTCCCTTCTCCAGGGCCCTACTGTTTTCTCTTGAACACTTACTGCCTCATGAGGTGATTAATAATGTCCCTTATTATCAAACCTCACTTGAATTGATGAAGAGAGAGAACTTTATTATTGTTAATAACTTTGCTTCCTTAGGTTAGTTTAATTTTCTAAATTAGCCTCAAACTTAAAGATATAGCTATTTGATTAGAATATTTGTGTAGCTCCATGCATAACACATTATCATATTTTTTTAAATATATTTTATTGATTTTCTACAGAGAGGAAGGAAGAGGGATAGAGAGTTAGAAACATCAATGAGAGAGAAACATTGATCAGCTGCCTCTTGCACACCCCCCACTGGGGATGTGCCGGCAACCAAGGTACATGCTCTTTACCGGAATCGAACCTGGGACCCTTCAGTCCTCAGGCTGACGCTCTATCCACTGAGCCAAACCAGTTAGGGCTTATCATATTTTCTTAAAAATGAAAATATTAAATAATCAATTACTTTTTGAATTCTTTACCATAGGGCTCTCTCACATATGTTGTCTTCTCCCTTCATCAAAACACACTAAAGCACTGTTTGTGTTTCCTAGAAGGTCATGTGTTATAGGTACTATGTGTTTCTAACTAGGTAGTCGCTGAATTTATCTCTAAGTATATTATTTAGTGTGGGTCTAGCCAAACTTACCTTGACATATCTGTTGGGATGAATAGTTCAAAATAATTTTTAAAGATACCTTTAGTTTATGAAATAAAAGCATTATTCCAAGTTTAAATGTGCTAGCTAAAAATGTTTTGCATTGATACATAATTTTAAAATTATAGTATATAATAGTAAATTTGTAAAATATTTTCTTTCTTAGGCGAGGGTTAAATCCACCACACAGGGTGAAATCTATCTCCATGACAACATTCACACAACAGGAAATTGAATTCCTACAAAAACATGGAAATGAAGTAAGTGTTTTTACAATTTCAACTTTTTTGTTGGCAGCCATTTTAATAAGATTTAATAAGTTGTTTAGAATGGTGAATTTCACTGTCTTAAAAAAAGTTATTTTTGTATTTTATATTTAAGTATTTTAGTATATAGTCATTTAATTTATTTAGAATTAATGTTTGCTATCTAAGTACTTTGCTTTAACCTGAGGTGAAATACATATATTTAAAATTCATCAGTGACTATAAAAGGCATTTTAGAAGATGTCTAGTATTGGAGTAACTGTTAGTCTCTGCTTTAAAAGATTTTTTTTAAAAAAAACTTTATGGTGTTAATCGTAAACTTTTGTTAGGCTGTTGTGTGATCAGCTTTCACTTGAGCTCCCCTCCTTCCTATATACTACATTTTATGTGATGCTTAATGTTATATTGATCTGGTGCTCAGAAGGGAGGAGGCTGGTAGTTCTGAGGGCACAGCATAGTGTCATGGGAAACCCAATAGTGTAAATATTTGGAGAGGAGTGTTGTCCTTCCACTCTGTTTTATTGGGCTTCCAGTAATTCCTTTCTGTTTGTTTGCTTTTTTGTTTTTAGTTCCATATTTTGCATTAGTAAAAGTTGGTGATGTAATATTTTTTAAAAACTATTACAAAAAAATCATAAAGAAAGTGGGCATATTTTATGACCTGGAGTAAGATGAGCCAGTCACCTAATTAATTAATAGCCATTATACTTTTACTAGTAGCCTGGTGCACAAAATTTGTGCACATTAAAAGGGAATTAATTAGCAGAGATATTTTAATCTTGCTATTTGCTCTTTCTCTATAATAGAAGCGTGACAGATGAAAGGAAATCAGTAAAACGTATATGAAAATAATATATAAATTTAACTAGTAGCCGTGCACAAAATTTGTGCACATTAAAAGGGAATTAATTAGCAGAGATATTTTAATCTTGCTATTTGCTCTTTCTCTATAATAGAAGCGTGACAGATGAAAGGAAATCAGTAAAACGTATATGAAAATAATATATAT
>NW_006288615.1:68411-73289 GCF_000327345.1 Myotis davidii
CTAGCTGGCAGGCCCATGACAGCAAGCTGGCCACCTGTGGATTCCATGAGGAATGGGGCTCCCTCCTCCCTCCTGTCAGGGTCCGGGGTGCAGGTGAATGGGGTTCCTGGCTGGCAGGCCACTGACAGCAAGCTATCCAACAGCAGATTCTGTGAGGAATGGGGCTGCCTCCTCCCTACTGCCAGGGTCTGGTTTGAAGGCTGGCCATGCCCTGTTGGACCAGACCCAGAGTTCTACCACGCTGTGGCCTCCGCCTCAGCAGCCCAGGACTGACTGCTGCTGGGCGCTCCTGGTGCTCCGAGGGTAGGTTCTTCCCTCAGGCCTCGCGGGAAACAGCTTGGGGAGGGCGCAGCCCTTGGCAAGGCAACCCAGGACTCAGTACTTCCACACTCCACTCCGAGGGTGGGTTCCTGCCTGAAGACTCGCCCTCCTGGAAACAGCTGGGAGAGGGCACAGCCATTTCCAAGACGACCCCTGCAGGACTGACTTCCTTCCGGTTGGTCGAGCTTCGGGACGTGATGTTACACCCAGGGCTTTTATATAAGTAGATAGGCAATTCATCACTTCCAATAAAGGAAAGACTAGTTTCGTTGTACTGTTCTGGTTGTATTTTTTTGATACAAGAGAAGTTAAGTGTTAAGATTTTGTTAGTTTCAATCTTCTCTCACCTTCAAAAGATATATGCAAGCATTTTTGACTCTGCGTGTCTTCCAAATACTTGATAATAATACCTTAAACTTGCTTGCCTACTTGTGATGTACATGTGTTTTTGGTTCTACAATAGTGAAGTGTAAATTCAAGATTTAATGAAATATTTTTAAGTACATGGATTTCTAGAAGTGAGCACTTTGCAGTTTCCAGATTTTATAATCAAGTTCCAGACTGATTGTGGTACATTACAGGAAAATCTAAAGCTAGAAGAAAGTGCAAAAAATTTGTAATGACATTTCAGTATAGAATAATATATTTACAGATTAAAATACAACTTGGACTATTTGTATAAATTTTTTTTTAAATATATTTTATTGATTTTTTTACAGAGAGGAAGGGAGAGAGATAGAGAGTCAGAAACATCGATGAGAGAGAGAGAGGCATCGATCAGCTGCCTCCTGCACACTCCCCACTGGAGATGTGCCCTCCACCAAGTACATGCCCTTGACCGGAATCGAACCCGGGACCCCTCAGTCCGTAGGCCGACGCTCCATCCACTGAGCCAAACCAGCTTTGGCTTGTATAAATTTTAGAATTAGCCTAGTACTGAAAATTTTAAATTACTTTCTTAGAATGTTGACCTAGTATGCAAAATTTTGGACATCAGAATGAAATCAGAAATAAAAATATGTTATTGTTTTTTTAGATTAAAAGTCTAATGACTGTAACAGAACTGGAAAGGTAACAAACAGTTCATTGGGGAAATAAGTAAAAATATCCAAACTTGTTAGTTGATAAGTTTAGGTGGAAATTGGTGCCAAAATATTAAGATTTCTCAAAAAAAAATTGTGGTAATGACACTTAATGTGAGATCTACCTTAAACATTTTTAAAGTGTACAATACGGTGTTATTGACTATAGACACAGTGCTACAGCAGATCTCTAGCACTTACTCGTCTTACAGACTGAACTTCGTACCCATTGAACAGCACTTCCCCATTCTCCCTCCCAGCCCCTGGCACACTGCTCTACTTTCTGCTTCTATGAGTTTGACTATTTTAGATCTCACATAAGTGGAATCATACAGTATTTGTCCTTCTGTGACTGGCTTATTTCACTTTAGCAAAAAGTCCTCAAGATTTATTCATGTTTCACATATGTCAAGGATTTCTGAGGGTACATTTTTTAAGACTGTAATATCAAAGTGAATTTAGAAAATATGAAAGGCGCTGCTTGATTTTTATATAACCCATTATGTCAAAAGGTAGAAACAAAATATAAATATGAGAGATGACTGGAATGGGTTCATGACTCTTAAATTCTAAAGAGTCAGTCAAATTGATAGGCCACTTGGAATCCTCACCGTGACAGTCACTGAGCTCAGGACTATGGATGCAGTTACGTATCTGTGTGCATTGGCGGCTTAGCTGACAACACCACAGTTGAATTGAGGTAGACAGATATGTAACATATTACAATATGGTGTTAGATAATTAAAATGAGTAATAATTTCAGAAGTTATAGGTGACAAGGAGAGTGTTGGGAAACTCACAAAGAACATGACACGTTTGCTGGTTTTTGAGAGAAACTAGGACTTAAGCTGGCAGGAAAGATATTGAAGGCAGAGCAAACACTGCACAAAGAAAAGGGAAATTTGCAATAGTTCTTACTGTTAGAAAACATACTGACCTTTTAAATGCTTGTTAAGGAATACAGGCATACCTTCTTGTGTCCCTAAGGACATCTTAGAACCAAAATATTCAGGTAGGTATATTTGATTCTTTACAACATTAGCAATATCTGTGTTCTTAAAAACTTAAGATATGTGTAAAATGTGAGGACTAATATTATGAAGTGCAGGATGGTTGGTACAACTTCATAAAAATACGGACTTCAACTGCATGTGCTTTATCGTCAGTTTATCATATTTAAACCTTTAAATCTTAAAGACAACATGCATACAAAAAAGTATACAGATTTTAACTATGTAAAGAACCATACTTAAATCACATAAAATTTTGGGTGAAAAAGGCACTATCATGCATCTTGTATGTGAATGGGTTCACACGTGAAGATGAGTACTTCTGAAGTTAAAGATCGAAAGTATATTGACTTTGGAAGCAGTCTTGGATCTTCTGCCCCCACATGGGAGTTTTAGTGTTCTGAGGGGCATGTTGAATTGTCATGCCTGGGGGTGTTACTCGCTTCAGCAGGTAAATTCCATGGTTGTTGAATGGCTCAGAATGTGTTGAAAGAAATAACCTACATTACACATGCTTTTCTATTCTTCCAGACATTTTTATATGGGAAATACCTGTTAACAATCATCTGCATGTATAACTTAAGTCTATTTTATATGCTTGCATTACTGGTATAATTGTAAACAACTTGTTACCAAAGCAAGTCATGCTGCCAAGTCCAGAATTAGGATGGGAGGGGACTGCCAAGTTACCTGGCAAAGGGCATGGGCACAGGGAAGCCAGTAATTGAAACCATCAATGCAGTGGCTTAGCACATGTGAATATCTAGAGATGATTTCACTTTTCATTCAGAACTTTGAAAATTGTTTATTGTTTGGAGAATCACAACACTGATGGCAACACAATTCATGGTATTTGGGTTATTAATAAAGTATATCTGTATTGGTATGCTTTGGTAGCTGTGGTAAGCAAGTAGTGTTACTACTATATGTATCAAGGACATGATTGATATTTCTAAAAGTACGTCATTAGTTTCTGCAGATATGGCTTGCAAATTAGTTGACTAGGTAAGTATCCTCAGATTCCAACAATGTGTTCACTGGAGCAGATATGTATGTTTTTAGGTTATAGAATATAGTATGCCATAAGTTAGTAAAATATTTTGCAGCAAAGCAGTTTGCATTTAGCATTTGTTGAAATGGTTTTGAGATTTGTTCCAAAATTAAAATATTTCCGCGTATTATCTTATAATGCTTTCTCTTGTATCAGAAGTTGCTTTAAAAGAGACTGTGTATGTAGTGCTTTCACCCATATGTTCTCTTTCATGGGTAAATGGGTAAATCGTGGGTAAATCGTGGCTCCATAGTTAAAGAAATTTCACTATTGGGTTAACTTCTGAATACCAGAGTTAATGGAAGGAGGGCTGATGAACAGTGCTATAGATAATTAAATAAAAAGAAAATGTAGAAGTAATTTTATTTTGAAACCTACAATTTTTCTTTCCTAGTAGCAAATTTACTTTCCTGATTTTTTTTAGACTGAGAGTAAATGGTTACTGCTGATGCTCCACAGGCATATAAACTACATGTAGAAAGGAAATCATGCATTGATTGACAGTATTTGATCTTTATGATAGACTGGTAGCTCATTGTGCTATATTGTGCACAATAGGCTGCTCACCGCTTCCGTGGGAGCCGGTGGGAACTGCAGAACGCCGCCGGGAGCCATGCGGCTTCTGCAGGAGACAGAAGTGAGCCACTGGTGCCAATGGGAGCCATGCCGCTTCCATGGGAGCCAGGAGGGACCCATGCTGCTTCCATGGGAGGCGGGTCCACTGTCTCCTCTCCAGGCCTGCGCTCGGCTGCAGAGGCTGTGGGTTGCCCCCCACCCCCCCCCCCCGTCTGTGTCCGTGTCTGCTCCAGCTCTGGGGGGCCGGCCTGAGCCAGGGTACGGAGGCTTGCCAGCCCCTTATCTCGGTCTCCATCTCTGCTCTGGGCCTCACTTGTGTGTGCAACCTCCTCCTGTCTGGTCATGAACCGTTATGGTGTCCCAGCCTAATTTGCATATTTCATATATCCTATCTAATACTAGACAAACATGGTAATTGACTGTGCCTTCGCTACGCCTCCCATTGGCTAATCAGCGCGATATGCAAATTAGCCGCCAACAAAGACTGCGGCTAATTTGCATACTGCAGGCAGGACAGGACAGCGTGAGTGCGAGCCGCCATCCAGGCCCCCGTGTGTGACCCCAGAAGCCGCCTGCCTGCCGCCCATGATGGATCCTATCCCAGGTCGCAGGCGGGCCCCAGAAGCCCCAGATGCTGCCTGCCTGCCGCCTGTGATGGATCCGATCCCAGGTCGGACGCCGGCCCCAGGCGCCCCAGAAGCCACCTGATATGGCAGTAACTCTATCAGTAAGCACTCTGAAAGTCAGTGGCATAAATGCACCAATTAAAAGACAGATTGTGAGGGTGAATCAAAAACAAAACCCACTTTAAATATAAGACACATTTAAAAGTAAATGA
>NW_006288615.1:74131-80511 GCF_000327345.1 Myotis davidii
GTCTTTATAACACACACAGTCATAACTTAAGAGATAAGAATGTAATATATAATTTTGCATGCATAAGCAGAGGTTTACATTTTTTTCTAAGAGAATTGAAACTGAAGATAAATGTGTGCATAGGTAGACACACACATGCACACTCATTCACACATACACACAATTAATATAAAGCATTGTTGGTGGTGCCCCAAACCCGGGATCTGTGACCGCAGAAGCCGAAGCCGGGTGCGGGGTGATCACAGAAGCTGGGTGTGGGTCAGGGAAGCATCCGCAGCTGGTATCCCCGGCTGCGGCTTCCCTGCTCCGCACCCAGCTTCTGCGATTTGCAATCGGTGACCTCAGAAGCCGAGTGCGGGGCAGGGAAGCAGCCGCTGCCAGCATCCCCGGGCCGTGGCTTCCCTGTCCCGCACCCGGCTTCTGTGATTTGTGAGGCAGAAGCTGGGTGCGGGGCAGGGAAGCGTCTGCTGCCAGTGTCCCCGTGGCTTCCTTGCCCCGCACCCAGCTTCCGCGATCTGTGACTGCAGAAGCTGGGTGCGGGGCAGGGAAGCAGCTGCTGCCAGCATCCCCCACCATGGCTTCCCTGCCCCTCACCCAGCTTCTGCAATGGGTAACCGCAGAAGCCCAGTGCAGGGGTGATCACAGAAGCCAGGTGCTGGGCAGGGAAGCAGCCTCAGCCAGCTTCCCCGGCTTCGGCTTCCCTGCCCCACACCCGGCTTCTGTAATTGGTGATGCCTATTTTTGCATGACACTTAACTGACTACCCTCCCTGGAAGCACAGAAGAAGAAGTCGCCCACCTTTGGTCCTGGCGCCAGGAGATGGACAAGCTACCGGCCAGAGGTCCCTGGCTGCAGCCACCCGGAGAAGCTACCAGCCCTATGGTCCAGGGCCCCAGGCCTGTGGCCAGGGAAACAGTTTCCCTCTTCTCCTACTGTAGTCATTACTTCAATATTCCCCTTCTGAATTTCTCTCCTGTGCTGCAACCCAACTCCACTTTTCATCGGAAGGATATGTTAAAAGCTTACACTTTTAAGCTGGTAAGGTTGGTACTTAAACATACAAATGGAAAACTAGAGTCTTTAGGGTGACAAAGACTACAAAGGACAGGGACAGTGCATGACCTATTATATCCAGCAATCCATATGGGGACTGAAAACTTTGCAATGATGACAATTACTGAAGATATGAATCAACTAAAATAGTTAACAGGGACAATTTTTCCATCTTTGAAAATATCTACATCAAATATGTTTAAATAGATTTTCATCTGCATAATATAACACATTCTGACAAGACCACCACCACCAATGTGGTCAGTATTGTGCCGATAAATGTTTAATAATTGAGGGACACTACCCCCCCCCAACCCCGAGTGCACAAATTTTTGTGCACTGAGCTACTAGTATATAATAAAAGCCTAATATGAAAATCGACCAAAAGGTGGAACGACCAGTCACTATGACGTGCACTGACCACCAGGGGCAGACGCTCAATGCAGAAACTACCCCCAGCCCGCAGGCCCAAGGTCAGCCAAGGTGTCCCTGGGCTCTCTCACCTTGGGGTGGCAGGGGCCTCTCCCACCTCTGTGGCAGCACTAAGAATGTCCAGCTAAGGGTTTAGACCCAATCCCTTAGGGGCCTAAGCCTTTAGTTGGACATCCCCCGAGGGCTCCCTGGCTGCCAGAAGGATGTCTGACTGCAAGCTTAGGCTTGTTCCCCCGGAGAGTGGGCCTAAGTCAACAGGTGGACATCCCCCAAGGGGTCCTGGACGGGAAGTGGGCACAGGCCAGGCTGAGGGACCACCCCTTCCCCCTCCCCCCGAGTGCACAAATTTTTGTGCACCGGCCTCTAGTATATAAATTATAAAAATATCCCCCAAATACCAACTATTGTTTTATTGTTGTTGTTAATCCTCACCCGAGGATATTTTTCCATTGATTTTTAGAGAGAGTGGAATGGAGGGAGGGAGTGGAAGAGAGAGAGACATTGACATTGATGTGAAAGACTAGTAGCTATTTTCTAAAGAATCCTGTCCTGTAAACTATAATAAGTGTTGGTCATTCTCAGTACAGAATAGTGGACTCTGAAAAGTGGAAGGCCAGTATCTGAAAGAGCCTAAGGGAAATTATCAGAGCAGAAACAATAAGCTTTTGAGTGAATCCTAAATCAGTGCATGGAACTATTATATCTTTTGATTGAAAACTAAGCAATCTTAACTTAAATTGTTTCTCTATAGGGAAATAGATAAAGTTGGGTAGGGCTTGTTAAATATTTCTTGAAGTGTAGTGGTTTTGTGCGTAAATGATCAGATTGGAGTTGGCAGGTTAAGATTATTGGACAAAGTGCCTCTGAGCCTCAGTTTCTATAAGTGTAAAATAGTAACAATAACATCTTGATGTAAAAAGGTTGGAATGTTTTGAACTCAGGCAACCTATGAAAATTCCCAGCATATTTCTTGTTGAATAATATTCATATGCTTATTGAATCAGGATCTAAGATAGACGATGTTAATAGGATTATTAATATTAGTTTTACTCCTTACTCAGAGTACCAGTAGCTTAATTAGGGGGATTTTTCAGTTTTCATAAAATATAATAGCGTCATTTATATTAATACTATAGGCCCAGTGCATGAAATTCACGCACAGGTACGGTTCCTAGGCCTGTCCGGCAATCAGGGCTGATTTGTGGGGCAACGAGTGGGGCGATCGGGGGGCCCCCGCTCGCACCCACCTTGGCTGGCCTGGCGCCGCCCACTCACCGATCAGGGCCTGTGTGCTGAGGGCAGGTCAGTGCATGTCATAGCAACTGGTCGTTCTGCTGTTCACTTGATTTACATATTAGGGTTTTATATAGATAGATTTGGGTTATGTATTTAAACTCTTTGAGCATTTTAACTTTGAATTTATATGAGCTTAAATAATAATAAAAACTGGCAGTTTTTTTACATGTTAAATGTCATCATTGAGTGGCAGAGTTAAGTTTCATACTTAATAGTCCAGGATTTACATGTACCTTGTTGCTTATAGCAGAAGTGGAGAAACGTTTTCTGTAAAGGGCCAGATAATAAATATTGTAGCCTTTGCAGGTCATCTGTAGTCTCTGTTGCATATTCTTGTTTGAAATTATAACCCTTTAAACATGTGAAAATCATTCTTAGATGAAGAATAGCTCAGAAACAGGCCAGTGGTTCTATTTGATCTGTAGGTGGTTGTTTGAAGACTCTAATCTGTGAAATTCCAATATTTTCAGTTCACAATATAAATCCTTTATAACTAGCTTTTTCTTCATTCCCAGAAGAAATGTTTAATAACAGTGATGTCAGTTTTTGTTTTCCATATCTGCTCTCTGTATTCCAGTCTTCTTGCCATTTTGCTGATGCTATATTATTTATACTGAATCTTTTTTGCAAGGCCTATCAGAATTTGTACTTTCCTGTCAAATCTTTCAGGAGTCTTTTAGCCCATAGGGATGAAAACCTCCACTCGTAGTTTAAACTCTTTAAAAAAAAATAGCATTCACTGTAAGATTTTACATGTGTTTTTGTTTTTATTGCTCTCATTGTTCTTTATTAGATATTTCTATGGCATAATCTTTCATATTTGTTCATTATACCTAGAGCAGTGAGAATATATGAGTATAATATCTAAGGGAGTTTCAAACTTTATACACATGTGAGTTTTATTGGGCTAGTGATGAGTTTTTTTTAAAAAATAAAAGTTAAAATATTTTTTGGTTAAAAGTCCTGGGTCCTACTCCCCGGAGATTCTGACCCTATATGTGGATTGAGGCACAGGAGCATCTGTATTTTCAGCCAGAATCCCATGTGATTCTGATGCTGATTGCTATGGACCACCTTTGAGAAAATCAATATAGAATCTATAGGTTCCAGACTAGGGCTCAGAACCTGTGATCTGGTTTCAGCAACACTAATTGATGAACCTTCTCACGTTGGGCAGCAAATTTCCTTTCCTGAGCTTCATTTTCCTTTGTAATTCATGGTAAGTACCTGTCCTGCCTATTTCATGGGGTTGATTTGAAGATAGTGTATGTGAAAATGTTTTGAAACTGACATATGTAAATGTAAGATGCCAGTTTTATGTGCAAAGATACCTTTTCAATCGATGACCAAGCTCAGAAAAAAAGCATCATATAGGAAAATAGTGTGCTTTGAACTGAATTCAGTGAGTTTAATGTAGAGAGAAATTTTTGCTGAATTTCAGTCAATATGATGGTATTATTTTTCCATGTTGAGCACTCTTTTTAAAAAGAAATTTAAATTCCTTATTGTTGAAAGTATTGCATATTGTCTCCCTTTTCCCCCCACTGACCTCTCCCCGGCCACTCCCACCCCCCAAAACATGCCCTCACCCCCCTACTGTCTGAGTGCCATCTTAGGCCCAATCCCCCAGGCAGCAGGCCTAAGCCAGCAAGTGGTCATCCCCCGAGGGGTCCCAGACTGCGAGAGGGCACAGGCCGGGCTGAGGGACCTTCTCCCCGCCCCCCCCCCCCCCACCCCAGTCCATTGGTTATGCTTATATGCATACATACAAGACCTTTGGTTGATCTCTTACCCTCCTTCATACCCTCCCCTGCCTTCCCTCTGAGGTTTGACGGTCTGTTTGGATTTTCTATGTCTCTGGATGTATTTTTCATCTGTTTACATTGTTCATTATTATGATAGTATTAATAAATATCAAAAGTAAGCTCATTAATGATGATAATACATTAAAACATTAACTATAAAAATTTAATTACCTGAGAGAATATCTGCCTAGTGAGGTATTTGAGGTTTAAGACCATCTAACTAAAGTATTGAGGCACACTGTTGAATTATTTAAAAGGATATTTGTTTAATTTTTGATTATTTTTTAAGAAATACACATATGTATTTTGAAATAAAGGTATGGTGTTACAGTTCTCAGTTCTAGCAGAATCTAATCAGTAATAACCTAGTCATCTTTAAAATATACATAGTGTATTCTTTTATACTAATTGTAGGCTTTCAGTGAATATCTAATTAACAAAAAAATGTAGGAAATACTATCTTTGCTTTGTACATGCTGTAATATGTGGGTCTTTTTGAATGATGACTGTCAACCCATAGTATCTAGAAGGAGTCAGATGTTAGTTTCTGACTACTATGAGCATTTATTTAACTTTTTGTTGCATTGATATCCATTCCTCTCAACCATTCTAGCTCCCTCTCATCTCCCAGCTTTTCTTATTTCTTTCTTGTCATTGTTATCTTTTTTAAAGTCTTATTTGAGTCTAATCAATCTATCTATCTATCTACCTGCCTAAGCAACTGCTACAATGGAACAAGCAGTCGCTATGACCTGCACTGACCACTAGAGGTCAGATGCTCAATGCAGGAGCTGCCCTCAGACCAATGGGGCCTGCTGGCCAGGCCCCTGGCTGGGATGGGGAACTGGGGTTGAGTGGCAGTGGATGTGGCCCCATTCCTAGGGGGACCAAGGGCCAGTTCCCTCCTCGGGGCCAGTGGCTAACCACCTGGGTCTGACCGACTGGCTGGTACATATGACGCATACTGGCAGTCCTATCTAATAAAAGACAAATAGGGTAATTAACTGTACCTCCGATACGCTTCCCATTGGCTAATCAGGGCGATATGCAAATTAACTGCCAACCAAGATGGCAGCCGGCAGCCACGCAGCTGAAGCTAACATGAGGCTTGGTTGCCCCGGTGATGGAGGAAGGCAAGGTTCCCCGCCTGCTGCGGCCCAGCTCTGAGCCTGAAAGCAACAGCTCCGAAAGCAACTATGTTTCAATTATAGAAGATAAACAAACCCCAGATACCTGCTTTCAGCCAGCCGAGGTCTCAGAGCTGGAGCTGCAACAGTGTTTCAAATATAGAAGCCACACAAACTCCAGATACCTGCTTTTAGCAGCCGAGGCCTCAAGCTGGAGCCGGGCCTCAGAGTTGGAGTCAGCTCTCAGCTCCAGTGACAGCTATGGAAGGTAAATAAATCCCAGGATTAAAAAAAAGAAGAAGAAAAAAAGAGGCTGGGAGCTTCAGTCGCCCACCAGCCTGAAAACAGCCATCAGCCCCTCAAACCAGGCTGCCCAGGCACCCCATTGGTGACCCCCACCCTGAAGGGGGTATGACCAGCTGTAAACAGCCATCAGCCCCCCACTCAGGCTGGCCAGGCACCCAAGCGGCACCCCCACCCTGATCCGGGACACTTTCAGGGCAAACCAGCCAGCACCCACCTGTGCACCAGGCCTCTATCCTATACTACAGGCAGGGTGGGACAGCGCGAGCTGCCATCCGGGTCCCATGTGCAGCCCTGGGCAGCAGGGCATAAGCCCCGCCCCCAGCCGGGACCCCTGTGTGGCACCTGAGCCCCACACCAGGCC
>NW_006288615.1:80573-84067 GCF_000327345.1 Myotis davidii
TGCTCATGCGTGATACATATAAAGCTCTCGTTGGTGCCAGTCACACGCATGTGTTGTTAATTTTATAATACTATATTATATATACACTATTTTGACATGTAATTTTTTGCAATAACGTTATTACTGCACAAATATTCTAATTTCCTTTCAATGTGCACAAATCCATGCACTGGGCCACTAGTTAAAAATATAAATTGTTAGAGTTTTTTGTTCTTTTATAAACCTTGTTAATGGAGATGTTGATATATCTACAAAAGTGGACAGAATAATATAACAAACTTTATTAACATACAGTCCTATCCCTTTTTTATTCGTTTGAAGCAAATCCACATCAATACAATTTCATCTGTAAATTCATCAGCTAATTTACCTCTGAAATAAAAAGGATTTAAAAAATAACCACAGTACCATGTTTGTGTACATAAAAGTTAACAGTGATATAGTTATTTATCCAGTGTTCGAATTTCTTTTTGTTGCATAAATTTCCCCTTTTACCTTCCCTTAAGAGTCTTTTGAATCACGATTCAAGTAAGGCCTACATATTATGAATGGAAATACGGGTTTTAAAACTGTACTGCTGATAAAGGATTGGAGGCTCAATAGATCACAGTCTGTCCTGTAAAGTCCTGGCTTTACAGGCAACTTTTTGGGGCCTGTGTTACTTGATCTGTAGGAGAGAGTCAGATTTGTGTCAAGACAGGAAGAGGCAGTGCTCAGACCTGGTGGCTACTTCTGGATCTGGATACTCTGTAACATGGGGGCCCTGCCATCTTATTACATCCCTGGGAAACACTGCCACTCAGGTGGCTTCCAGGCCTTGCAGCAAACTCATAACACAGGTGCTCTATAGTTCACATCTCAGTTTTAGTCCTTCACCTATGTCTTATCCATTGCTCCAGCATCTGCTGCTACTCAGGCTCCTGAAAATTGATGCTGGGTTCTTACTACAGAGTAGGGAGCCTGTTTTGGCTTCTACGACAGTATCTGGCATTCATCTTGGCAACAGAGGGTGCCATCTGGTCTTGGGGTGCTTTATGAGCTGGTAAGAAGAAACTTGAAATAGGCTCTGGGCCCATAGATTTTTGAGGGATTGCTGATGACATTGTTGGTTCTGTTTCATGAAATTCAAGCCATCCTGAGCAGGCAAGATCAGCTGTGTATAAGAATAGCCTGAGGCCATGTCTAGCAGGAACTTACTGAAGATTTAGATATGTTTTCTCAGTATTCTACTGGACAGTGGATCCCACTAATTCCTCTAGGACTAGCTCATACTGGCCTGTAATGTTGGGATCTTTTCAAGGATGGGGTGGCTGCAAACATCCATCTGGTACCATAACTTGTTCTCCTTTGTGCCATCTATGCAGTGTGATGCCATAGGTCTTAGTGCAGGTGAGTAGGGTCTCCTGGTAGTGTGAATGCTGTGATGCAGCACCTGCTCTGCTTGCTGGGTGAGTGTGATTTTCGGCTCCCTGCTTCAGTGTCTCTGAACCCCCAGTCATGAATGGCCACTATAAGAATCTGATCTTGGTCAGAGACTGCTCAAAGCCATGGCACAACAGACAAATCTGTATGCTCCCTCTCTCCTCCCCCCACACCCCCCCCAACATTTTATTATAAAATATTCAAATATACAGAAAATTAGAGAAATTATGCAGGTACAGTAAACATTGTGCTGTATTTAGCAAATATCTATGTATTTATCCATTAGCTAGTCATCTTAATATTTTTTATGGCATTTCAAAATAAGTTGCAAATGTCTCTTCACATTACACCTAAAATCTTTTGTGTATCATTAATTACAATTCATTATTTGTTAATTTTTTGGGCTATAATTTACATATAGTGAAATGTAAAAATCTTAAGTACCTTTAGAAGAGTTTTGATAAATGCATCTAGTTTTGTAAACCGAAGCTCTATAGAGATATAGAACAAGACCATCATCCCAAAAGTTCCCTGATATCCCTTTCTATTTAATCCCTCTCCCTTCCAGAGGCAACCATTGTTTGGTTTTTATTCATATTCATATAAGTAAAGTTATAAAGAATGTGCTTTTAGTGTGTGTGTAAAACTTTTTTTTGCGTTATGCGGTTTGTTCCTCTTTATTACTGATCACTATTCTGTTATGTGAATATATCAATAATTTATTCATCGTTGTCAGATATAAGTTTAGTGAATATTTTCTCTCAGTCTGGCTTTCTCATTTATTTTTATATTGGTGTCTTTTGATAAGCAGGAGTTTGTCTTTTTGGTAAAATAACATCAATTCGTAGTTCTATAATTACTACTTTCTCTATTCTCTTAAGAAATCTCTACCTGCTCTCGAATGAGAATAATCTCTTTTAATATTTTAGAAGCTCTGAAAGCTTTAGTTTTTACGTTTACATCTGTGAATCAACTCATTACTTTTACTGTATGTATCATGTCAAGGTTCATATATTTTCATGAATCTATATTGTTCCAGCTTCGTTTGTTCAAAACTCTTTCTTAAATGGATTACTCTGGAGTCTTTGTCAAAACTGAGATGACCTTATAAGTATTGGTATGTTTCTGGGCTCTTTATTCAGTGTCATTTGTTTATTCATTGGTAGTTAGGTCAGTATCACACTGTGCTGAAGTAAGTCTTGAAGTCAGCTAGTGCAAGCCCCTCAGTTTCACTTTTTGAAAGGTTGTTTTACGTATTCTGGGTCAGAGGTGGCAAACTATGGCCACTCAGCCAAGTTTATATGGTCATTTGAGTTATCTATTATTGTTTGATATGGAGAGCAATTCAGTTGTCCCTTTCTGTCCTCATAATCCCCCTCCCCTATTGGAAGCTGCTGGTACCAGTCTTCTTTGGGAGTTGATGATGCAGTCACCTTTGGCCAGCTGCTCAAATGATGACTGGGCTCTTGGGAGACAGAAAGGAGCACTGGGATCTGAGTGCTACTGGGACAGAGAATGAAAGTGACCCAGGGTCGTTAGTCAGATATCTGTTTCTTGTATCAGTTTTGACGAGTTGTACTTTTCAGGGAATTTGCCTGTTTCATCTCATTTGTCATATTTATTGATGTACAGTTATTCATAATAGTTCCTACTTTATAATGTGTATAGGGTCTGTAATAATTTTGCTGTATAATCTGTGACTCTAGGTTATTTGCTTTCCTTAGCTTGTTAAGGTGGAATCTAAGGTCATTGATTTGAGAACTTTCTCTTCTAATATTATTTTAAAGGAGTAAATTTCTCTAACCTTTGCTTTAACTGCTTTGCACAAATTTTGGTATGTTGTGTTTTATCATTCAGTGCAAAATGTAGAGTATTATCTGATATTTATATTATTCCTCTGTAGTGATACGTCACTTTGAAGCTTTTTAACTTTTTAACACATTGCGTACCACATAGAAATCTCTAAGACATATGCCAGGGACCGGACGTTTTTGGGCAAACTGCACGTTATTTAAATCATCATAACTACAGATCATAATGCACTTTAGGTGTTGTTTTTCATAATTATAACA
>NW_006288615.1:86245-89634 GCF_000327345.1 Myotis davidii
GCCCGGCATCCCATGTGAGACTGGATCTGGTGGACCTGTTTGTGCGTTTGCTGGTACAGCGGTTCCACGTTGCTGGCCCAGCCGGGTCCGGTTCCGGCTTCCTCCGAACCTGATTCTGCTTCTTGAGTGTGTCCCCTTTGGATGTGAGGAGTTGAAATCTGCAGTTTGTTGGGTTAAGCTGCAAAAGTGCAGGTGGTTCCTTTTGTGCCACTGGCACAGCTTGGGCGGGGATGTAAATTGAGTAGGGCGGGGTCTCAGGGGATCACCAGGGTGGAGCAAACAGCAATGGCATCTCTGTGACTCCTTGCCTCTCCAAGACTCCATGTGCCCTCGAGCAGCTCCGCGAGAAAGCCGGCCTCGCTTTCCGACCCACTGCAAGGCAGTCCTGCCTCTCCCTGTAGGGGTCTGGGACCTCTGTTCTTGGCACCTCTGCATATCCTACTCAATCTCAATGCTCTTCTTTCTTTCCTTCCAGTTGTAGAACTTCCACTGGGCCAGCTTTCCCGTGGTTCTGAATGATAGCTATTTTGTCTGATAGTTGGTATTTTCAGTGTTGTTGTGGGAGGCAGCATGCGCAGGTCTGTACCTTACGCTGCTATCTTGGTTCTCCCAGACGCACTATTTCTGATTGCCACGTAATTAGTCTTGTACTGACTTGTTTGGTGTGCACAACAGGAAATATTTCGCTTTCGGAGAACAAGAAAAATAGGTTTATTTGCATTACACTTAGTAATTGGTGGTTATTCGGTGTCTCGTAAGTTAATGTTCAAGAAAAAATATTAATTTTTATTAAAATGCTCTATTATT
Organism: Myotis davidii; assembly: GCF_000327345.1. Classification (NCBI taxonomy): domain Eukaryota; kingdom Metazoa; phylum Chordata; class Mammalia; order Chiroptera; family Vespertilionidae; genus Myotis; species Myotis davidii. The sequence continues at coordinate 87,053 of NW_006288615.1, forward strand.
TTCTGTTAACAATTACTCATTTATTTCAGTCCTTTGTATTTAGCATGTCTCTATCGAAATAAACCTGTTTCTATGAAAATTGAAGCTTTTGGGTTTTTTTGCGGCCCACATAAACTTAAACCGTATTTATTTGGCCCATGTTAGCCTTTGAGTTTGCTCTAAAGAACCTTTTTGTGATAATTGGCTATGGATTAGGTAATAATAACATAGAATGTTGATTTCCTGATTTGATAATTTAGCTCTGGTTATATAAAAGAATTCTCATTTTGAGGAGATATACATTTATGGGTGAAGGTTCATGTTTCTAATTTAACCAGTTAACTGCCACGATATTTTGAATTTAATTGAAAAGGTCCACAGCTTTCATCTCTAGATGTTTATGGTATACAAATGGTTAAATGGTTAGGAAAAAATTGTATCTATCTTGAGAGAATGATTTAGCAATGTAAACAGTAGAGACTCTGAATAAAGAGTGTATGTGGCTTCTTTGTACTATTGCAGGTTTCTGTAAAACACACTATTTCATAAGAAAAAACAGGCAAAACTAAATTTTAGTGTTTAAGGATGTATACACTTGGGGTAGACAATAAAAAAAGTGATTATAAAAATTTTAGAAAATATAGCTGATTATGTATTTAACATTTAAATGTGTAAGGACTGTATAGACTAAAAGCAATGGAAGAAATAAAAAAGTAAAAATTGATAAATGTAACTAGTTAAAATGTGGAAACTTGTTAAAGACATCGAAAACAGAATTAAAAGGCAGAATACTTGTTTTGTTACCCATACAGGGTAATTTGACGTCTTAGTTTGAGAAAGTAGGGCAGTTTTCTCAAAACTATTCTGACTTCAAAAATGAAATAAATCTTCATTTATAAAACTATAATTTGCGTAGCACATTCATGAATAAACGTGTGTTTAAGGGTAGAAGATTCTTACTAAGCTAATGCACCTTGCTGAGGGAGGAAGAGGGGAAGGCTTCTTGTCCCAAGAAAACCACAAAATGCCCAGCTGATTGGACCAGGAATGAACACCTAACCCTGGGGGCTGGTGATTAATCAGATCCTCTCTAATTAAGAAACTGAATTCAGGCTCACAGAAACTGGATTTAAGTGATGAATCACTTGATGTGCCATCTAATGAATAAACAGAAAAAAAATTAATACTAAGGAAGAGCAGGATTAGACATAGTATGAGAAACGAAAGTGATAATCTCTGTGTTTGGGGTGGGGGTGTGTATGTGACATGGAGAGAGGGGTTTGGAAATAGATATTCAGACCACCTGGGTTCCAGATATCTTCCTGTTTGCAAGCCAGGTTCCCATAAAGTTTTTTGTCTTGTTTTCTTGAAGCATTGTTGTATGCCTCTCTAAACTTGTTTTATCTGATCTGGTGGCTGGATTTTGGTTCTTTGCAGCCTAACTGGAATACAGTTCTATCTGACATTAGAGACTTTAAATGAAATAAGGCATGGGATGTGCTGAGTTGTGTATACTGCCTCTTACTAAGTCTCCACAGTAGGTGTCTGAATTAGAGCTACTGGTCTCCTTCACAACCCACAGACACTTGCAAGTAAGTTTTATCGCTATTGACACTGCTTAATTTCTCTCTAGTGTTCTAAAAATTTGCTCCCCTTATTTTTTCTATTTCTTTGTACTTATCAGTTATTTAGAAAACAAGTGTTAAACACTTATTAATCTTCCCTGGAATCTACTCTAGTACTTTTTCTCCTTTACTATACATACATATTCAAGGGAATATGTATGTATAGTAAATTGTCCTCCTCGCTCTTGGAAAGTTCTTCCCCCAGGGAAAGGTTTCTTTCTTTTTATGCTCATTTCTAATATTTTTCCGTGCACATTACATAACCAGACTCTAAAACAGGATTTTATTTATTACCCTATTTAAATTGTTACTGTTCTTGGATGCTGGGATGGCGCCATAGTAAGTCCGTGGTTGCAGGTAAGTTGGGTAGACAGACTTTTTCTATAAAGGATCAGATAATAAATATTAGGCTTTGTGGACCATATAGTCTCTGTTGTAATTACCGAAAAAGCAACTATAGGCAATAGATGAACAAGTGGGTGTGGCTGTGTTCCAGTTGAACTTTAGCTGCAAATATAGGCCTTAGGCCAGATTTAACCTGTGAAGTGTAACTTGCTAATCTCTGGCCTATATATGATGAGAATTTGGATCAGTTTATTTATTACTTCTGAATGAGTAAGTTGGTAAGTTAAATATTCTAGGTCAGCATGTATACTTCAGATGGAACAAAGGAGAAAAAGATAATTGTACTATACATATATTTCAGGACTATTAGGAAGTTGCTTTCATTCATGCACCAGATATTTATTTTGTGTCTACCATAGGATGTAAATAGTGGTGGCACTGAGTTACAAATAGTGGTAACTCAGAGAGAGAAGGTTCCTGCCTTGTGAAATTTGCATTCAGAAACTGTGATATATAAAGGGCGTGAAAATAAATAATATGTTGGGATAAGTGGTATCTGAAGTTTGGTGTGGCGGATATTGCCTCTTTGGATGGATTGGTTAGGGAAGACTTTCTGGGGAGGCCTGCGTTACT
>NW_006288615.1:89751-92157 GCF_000327345.1 Myotis davidii
AATCCTGTGGGGCCCAAATTGGCTGTGATGAATAATTTGATTCTTATGCTAATGAGGAAGCCATTGTAAGGTAGTTTGTGCTTAAATTGAAAAATACAAACACTGGATTAAATAAATTGGATTTGATATTTCATAAGTCTGATAATCCTTCATGTATCCATTCTTGTTTCTGGTTCACAAAGGCTCTAGTGTATTAATGATCTGCACATATAGCCTGTTTTCAGTGACTCATAAGTTCTAGTTCTTGCAAGTACATTTTTATAAAACCACATTTTAAGATGGAATATACCATATAGTTGTGGAATGAAAAAAACAATTTTCCTCCCATCTTTTTAGGTTCTTCTGACTGGGCTGATAATCAAATCAGACAAATTAACAGGAGAAAATGTCTAAGATTTATTATGGATGTTCATGCAGGGGTGGCATAAGAATATGAGACCTGAAACCCAGTGGACAATTAAGGTTCATATGCCATTCTGGACTAAGGAGTGGAAGGGGACAAAGGTCTGGGATTTCAAAGGGAAAGTATGCAATTCACAGGTAAAGGAGAAAGAGCAAACATGGTAAACAAATTCTTGCTGAGCCACCCAGAAACAGTGGGACACAGAGGGAAGTCCAAAGATAGACCCTTGCCTGATTTCTTCCTGTCTTCCCTATTGAGTTTATAGTGTAATGCAAAGGAGAGGCCCCCAGGTTTTTCTTTCTAAATTCTTTTTGTCAGGTAAGGAGAGTCAACGGTTTTTTCTGAGTCTTTGTTTCGTACTAACTAGCTTAAAATCAGTATCCCAAAAGGCAAAACTTTGATCCCCTTCACAGTCCTAAAAAGATTTCCAGTTTCTATATGGATACAAAAGCTGGATGATGGAGAAGACTGATAGAAAAAAAAAGATTCATTTGAAATATGGTTTTGGAGGAGCACTCTATGGATACTTTGGACTGCCAGAAAATGACAAACAGGTGGGTCCTAGAGCAAATTAAGCCTAAACATCACTGGAGGCAAAAAATGACAAAACTGAAGCTGTCCTAGTTCTAGCACATCATGAGAAGGCAGGATTCTTTGGAAAAGACAATAGTGCGGGAAAAGTAGAAGGTGGCAGGAAAAGGGGAAGACCAAATATGAGATGGATTGACTCTGTAAAAGAAATCAGAGGCATGAGTCCACAGGAGCTGAGCGGGATTTTTGAGAATAGGACATTGTGGGCATCACTCATTCATAGAGTTGACAGGAGTCAGAGCCATTTCCTAGGCACATAAAACACACCTAAAATGATGTATATAAATGGCAGGACTGACTAGAGCTTTCTCCTGCATAAGTCACGTGGATAGTGGTTTTGTTTCTGCAAGCATATAATGAGTATATATTCTTCAGATAGTCTACTGAGAAATACCTATCAGTTAGTGGTCTAGAACTAATAGGATAGTCCTGCAAATATAGGCGGGATGAGTATAGCAAATGTTAACAATGGACTTATTTTTCTAGTATATTTAACTTGAATCATGACATATGTTTGATAAAGGTATTTGAGATATTTTTCTGACTGGATTTTTTTTTGGAAAAAAATTTAAGGCAAAAATTGTTTCTTCCTTTTAGTGCAAAATAATATGTTGATTGTAGAATTGTGTATAAATTCATGGTAGCTCTCCAGGGAGCCTTTAATGGTATTTCCCATTTGTTAATATTTATTTCTATTCCTTTTTTCTTTCTCTCTTCAAAATGTGGATATTAGCTACTTGTTCATGAATTATTCAGTTCTTCAAGTGTCCAATTATTTCTGTATTTTGTGGGCAGTATTATGAAATGGTGTAATTATATCGTACATACAGGAGGAGGCAGTAATCCTCCATCATTCCATTAAGGAGAGAAAGGACAGTAAGAGTCTGAAATCTAGTTGGATGTATATAGATTGGCTTAATGAAAAAAGATTTTCTAATTTCAGAGCATCTTTCTGTCCTTTCCATATTTTTATATCTTTCTACCTAAAGGTTGCAAGCAGTCATTTCACATATTTTATTCTTTGTATACTTTTTATGAAAATAAGTGCCTGAATAAATGAAATATCCATTCCAGCAATTTTCTGCTCTATTTTGCTGTCCCTGAGAGGATTGATTACAAAGCTGTATTATCACTACCCTTATCTATTTTCCTTCTCAAACCTGATATAACAGTTTTCTTATCTTTTTATATATGAGTAATTGAGAATTGGTAAGATAATTTCCTGTTTTTGGTGTTACTAATTGAGTTTGTTAAATTATTTGCACTGCATATATTTATTATGATTTGGGTGCTGTGTTGGAATACTTTTCATCTGCTCTTCCAGCTGGAATCTTTACCAGCTCTGGCTCCAGACAGCTAGTTTGTCTGAGTACACAAATGGGCTTTCTTGCCTCCTGGCTTCTAGTTGGGTC
>NW_006288615.1:92221-92879 GCF_000327345.1 Myotis davidii
AGAAAGGAAGGAGGGAGAGGTTAGGATACTTTCTTAACTTGGTTCCTGTGGGACATCCACAGCCTGGCTCATCCTTCCATTGAAAATCACAGCTTCATCAAGTAGCCCTTTTGTTTAAGGTTCTGCTGACCTCTCCCTCCGCCCCTTTCACTGTGAGTGGTGATTGGGCCCTGCTTTTACTAACCTTGGGGGCCAGTACTCTCACTTGTGATTTCCTCACAGCCTACCAATACTTTGTAAACAGTCTCTATTAAACTTTACCCCAAACCCAGTGTGTCATCTGTTTCCAGTGGCAATCCTGATTGATAAGAATACTTTAAAATATTTTAGATTGTCACTGTCTATTACTATTCCAATTCTAAAGTGGATTAGCACTAGAATAAGGAAAAATTATTCTGACAATTTGATGAATTTATTCTCTTAGCTGGTATGTGGCTATTTTTAATTCCTCGGTAAGATCTGTTTTTGAGTAATCTGCTTACTGAACAATTATGACACTACCCATTGTTTTAAGCATTGTGGGGAATTCAGAAATAAATGAGATATATTCCCAGTAATTGTAATATAAGGCAGTTTGTAATGAGTTTCATGTGAGAGGAACAAAGTGCTATGGAAGCTCAGGGGAGAGAGATTGTCCCATCAGGACCACTTTGATTCT
>NW_006288615.1:92900-114839 GCF_000327345.1 Myotis davidii
AATAACAGAGCCCATTACATTGCCTGTGTTTCTTTCTGGTGAGATTTCTACTTTCTGGTCTTGCTTTCTTCATCACTCCATAATCCACTGCAAATCACTTAAGAGATCAGGCCCCAAAGTAATAAGTAACACTATTTAAAGTTCATCCTGTATGCCTGTTCTGCGTGCAAAACATGTTAACTCACTCCTTCCAACAATTCCTGTGAAGTGGGTACTATTATTAAACAGAGTTCCCTTGTCTAGGCTTATAACTACCACAGCCACTACATTATTCTATAATTAGGACAGATTATCCACTACCCCACAGAGGTCATCATAACTAATTCCATCATGTGGGAAACACTTTCAGATTATGGCTTTTAGGTATCTGGGTCCTCAGTGATGTTTCTAGTCCTCCAGGCCCGTGCTTCTCAAGTCATAACAGGCAGCTCCCCTCACTGATTATAGATTTAAACACCTTACATTTCTTTTTTTCCCACTAGTGTAAGTCACTTCTGCCAATTCCAGTTTCCATATAAGCCACATGATTATCATAATCTATAATAATAAAAGGGTAATATGCTAATTAGATTGGATGTCTTCCAGACGTCTTCCCTGACACAGCCAGAGCCGGAGGGAAGCCGATGCCGGCAGCCCAGGTGACGGAGGGAATCCAGTGCCAGCAGCTGGGGGAAGGCAGGCCTACTCTTGCATGAATTTTCATGCATCGGGCCTCTAGTAATAGATAATTTGGTTTCCTGAATTCCTTGACTTCTTATTTCCAGTGAGTTTTCATCCTATTTTAGACTTGATCAGTAACTATATCACCTCTCAGATTTCAAATTCAAGCATCCTGTTGTCTCACCTCTACTACTACTCTCTTCCAGCTCATTTCTCTCATTTTTCTAAGTCAAACAGTTTTGGGACAACTGTCAGGACCTCCACCCCACTGAAGTGAAACTTCTTTCTTGTCCATCATTCATCATATTCTCATGTTTCTTAATCTAACGTAGATTCCATGTCCGGTTCTAATTATTCCCTTTGAACTCATCATATTTTACTTAATTAAAGCCAACACTCTACCTACTTTGTACCTATACAGCTTGGAGGAAAACACACTATTCTGACTAGTTTCATTTTTAATACTCATGACCACAGATCCTGAATGCTTCCTGCAGTTGTAGTAGATTCATTCTATTCACCTTCAACCTTGACAAGCCCTTCCTTTTGAGTTGATGATGTTTATTATTTCGCTAAAACAAAAAACAAAGAAAGCAAAATAAACAGAAAATAGAACTTGATACTTTCCTATCAGCAAATCTACAAACCTGAAAAGCAATTCTAGGGAGCAGAAACCAACTTTTCAAGGACTAAAATGTGACTGGGTCACAGAGACTATAGACACTGTGTCCCCGGAACACTGTCTCTGTTAAAAGAACCTTGCCCAATAACACGTTTAGTGTCTTAAGTAAATTTGAGAAATGCCAGAAGTTGTGTACAGTATATATATGGAAAGGAAGTTCCCATCTGCTGGCTGAGATTTTTCTAAAGCATTAGTTTGGCCTATTTCACAATCACTTGGAGGGCTTGCTACTTCCAGAGGTTCTGATTTCATAGGTCTCCTTGGCTCCTGAAAATTTACATTACAACAAGTTTTTAAGTGACTCAGATGCTGCCAGTCTAGGGAATTAAGGAATTCCATTTTGAAAGCCACTTCATTTAAGAACTCCATTACTAAGAGTGTCAGATAAGGTGTAGGATTTTGAGCAACCTAGATAATAGCCTTTGTGAGGTGATGTAGCTAGAAATAAGAGCTAAGAATGTGAAGAAGCTCTGTTAGTGATGCAGCATTAATTTGTAGTGGACCCAAGTAGCTAGTTTGAATGATTTTCCCTAGCAGTTTGGCCTGTCCGAAAGAAGGAGCAGAACTATCAGCAGTTAAAGAATTTTGCGCAAATCCTACTGGTTGCTCATGTCAAATATCTATCAGTTTACCATCAAGCACTCCGTTTTGCTTTGTATTCCCATGATGAGTGCCAAGACAGTAACTTTATCATCTGTCTTCAATCCGTCTTTTTAAAAAATATATTTGTTATTGTTGATATTATTGTAGATATCTTCCATTCCCCTCCCCTTTTACCCCCCTTTTTCCTGCTTCAATTCATCTTTTTAAAAAGTGTTTGTTATATATTATTCATTAACTAGAGGCCCGGTACACGAATTCGTGCTCCAGTGGGGTCCCTCAGCTTGGCCTGCGGGATCGGCTGAAACCAGCTCTCCAGCATCCCCTGAGGGGTCCCGAATTGCAAGAGGACACAGGGTAGGCCGAGGGATCCTATCTATGCACAGTCAGGGCTGGGGCGGGACACAGGAGGTTGGCCAGCTGGGAAGGGCTCCAGGACATGTCCGGCCCGTCTCACTCAGTCCCAATCGGCAGGACCTCAGCAGCAAGCTAACCTACTGGTTGGCGCATCTGCCACCTGGTGGTCACTGCACGTCATAGTGAGTGGTTGAGTGGCCTTAGCATATCATTAGCATATTATGCTTTGATTGGTTGAACGTGCGACCGGACACTTAGCATATTAGCCATTTATTATATAGGATTGTTCTTAGTTTAAAAATTTGTATATGGTAGTTAACAGGGGTTTTGGAATGTAAAGTCTAAATGTTTATGGTATTTAGTATCCTGAACTAATTCTGTCAGTTATGGTTAATAATTCTTTAGGCAAATGATTACCATATCTCTTGTTTTCTTGTTTGGGAATTTTTAAAATAGAAAAATTAGCCTGGCTAGTGTGGCTCAGTGGTTGAGTGTCGACCCATTAACCAAGAGGTCACTGGTTTGATTCCTGGTCAGAGCACATGCCTAGATTTCAGGCTTGATCCCCAAAAGGGGTGTGGAGGAGGTGCTGATCAAAAATGTTTCTCTTTCATCTATGTTTCTAGCTCTCTATCCCTCTTCCTTCTTCTCTCTCTAAAAGCCAATGGAAATATTTTTTAAAGTAGAAGATTTAGAAACTTCTCATTTTCCCGTTTTGAATGTAACTGTAAGGTCACAGAATCTTTTAAAATTACATTTTAGGAGAATTATTAGTCAGTTTTCTGGCTAAGGATAGTCTCTTGTGGTTCTTTTTAAGTAGCTAAATATTTATTGCAGGAGCTGGGTCACTACAGGGTTTATGGCATTTCTGGCAGTAAGTTACATTATCATTCCTGGGTGTCTGCACTTTTCTGGCTTTGCCTCTTAAATGTTTTTATAATGAGATTTCATCTTAGCCCAGGCCTTGCAGTGACGTGTCAGCTTTTCTGCCTTAATGAGGTTATAGCAGTATCTGTACTGAGGGAGCCACAAGAAATGTTTTGAAACATGGTTGGTATATGATAGGAAAAGGGGTGAGTCTTTTTTCCTGTTCCCCCCTTACCCACTTCAGTGAGCAGGTAAGATTGAGAAAGATGCTGCATTTCTTTCTCTGATTTCTCAGATTTCTGTCAAGCTTTTGAAGCTAGATACTGTGTTCTCTTCGCAGTATTAAAATTGGTTATTCTTTAAAATAATACAATTTTGGAAACTTGTGGACTTGTTTTTTATAGCTTTATTGAGGAATAATTAATTACAAGAACTTGTACTTATTTCCAGTGTCTAATTTGAAGAGTTTTGACATATATGAAGCCATGACTCAGTGATAAGATAGCACACATTGTAATCATTCCCAAGGGTTTTTTTGTGTCCCTTTGTAATGTATCCATTTGATCTGCTTTCCAGCACTATAGATACGTTTACATTTTCTAAAAATTTAAATGAATAGAATCATACAGTATGTACTTTTGGGGGTGGATGTCTGACTTCTGTCAATCAGCATAATTATCTTGAGGTTTACTTAAGTAGTTGTTTGTATCAATAGTTCTTTTTACTACTGATGAGTCTCCTATTTGGATATTCCAAAATTTATCTATTTACCTGTTGATGGACATATGGGTTATTTTTCTTACAGTTTGGAGGTATTATCAACAAGCTGTTGTGGACATTTGTGTACAGATCTGAGTGTGGGCATGTGCTTTTATTTTTCTTGGATAGAGACTTAGTAAGGGATTGCAGGGCCATATGGTAGGTGTATGTGTAACTTTTAAGAGATTGCCAACTTTCTCAAAGTGGTTGTACCGTTTTACATTCTTGAGAGTTCCTACTGTTCCACATTCTCACTAATACAAGATATGGTCAGTCTTTTTATTTTTAGCCATTTTAGTAGTATCTGTGTAGGATCTCAATGTTTGTTAATTTGTAGGATCTCAATGTTTGTTAATTTGCATTTTCCATATGACTAATGATGTTGTGCTGCATTTTGGTAAAGTGGTTATAAAATTTTCTGCCCATTCTTTTAAACAATTTTTTGTCTTTATTATAATTGAGTTTTAAGAAAGTTTTGGTATTTTCTGGATTCAGGTTTCTTCAAATTCTTACATGTTCTGCAAATACTTTTTATGAGTTGGTAGTGTGCCTTTTCATATATTAGTTTTTTGAAGAGCAACTTAATTTTGATGAAGACTGCTTTATCAAATTTTCTTCATTGTTTTATTTATGCTCTTGTGTCCTATTTGAGCTCTTCATCATTTCATTTCTTTGATTTGTCTAAAAAGTTAAATAGCTCAGATTCTCATTTTTAGCCATTAGGAGGGGGGGAAAAAGCATAGGAAGCAACTATACAGCTAGAGTTATATCTGCCTTATATTTCTGTTGTTGTTATACTTTACTAGCAAATTGTTTATGATTCTAGTAATTTTTGTTTGTTCTTTTTGGTTGATTTTTGAACCTATCAAGGATTTGTGAAATTGCTAAGAGTCTAGTTTACTCTGCTTTATGGAGTGAGGTAACTGAGGTTCATAAAGGGTACATGGCTTTGCTAAGGGCTTATAGTCTTGATCGTTTGAACACCAAAAAATCCCAGGTCCTCTCCAATCCCATTTCACTATTTGTTTCCCTATGAAGTGCTGTTCTTTATGATGCTATTCCTAAGATTTTACTGTATACTGTAACAATAAATTTAGTTCATTTGTTGCCTCTTCATTTCTCATTGAAAGCAGTATTATTACAATTAAGTAGGTTAGTTTTTTGAGAGATCATAATTTTCCCTTTACATTTCATTAAGTGAAGATGTTGATTTATAACACTTTTTTTTTTAATTCTTTCCAAAGGTCTGTAAACAGATTTGGCTAGGATTATTTGATGATAGATCTTCAGCAATTCCAGACTTCAGGGATCCACAAAAAGTGAAAGAGTTCCTACAAGAAAAATATGAAAAGAAAAGATGGTGAGTGAATAGTTTGTATTTAGAGCAAAGGTTTCCCAAATTACATTAATTATGGATAAGATTAGCCTGACATAAGGAAGGAAAGAAGGGAGGGAGGGAGGAAGGAAATAGGCAGGTTAGGTAGATAGGAAATAAAGGAATAGGTAGGTAGGTAGATAGATACCCATTATACTTTGGCTTTTCATTGGATTTGGTTTCCAAAAACCTTTACTTCTACTTTATCTTAACTCAGCAGCCTATTCCTTGTAATTACCAGGCCTCCTCCCCTTTTTTTGAAAGTTAGGGATCCTTCCTTTGAATTTTTCTGTAGCCCTGTTAGCTTCCTTAGATACTTTTAGTCTTATAAAGCCCCTTTTCTTAAAATCTTTATTCATTTAGCAAGTATTTATTTAGATTCTTCTATATACTAAGCACTATGCTAAAGCTCTCATGTAGTCCACTCATAATCCATCCACCTAACTGCATCTTGCAGTAAGTCTTTGCTCAAAATATCCCTACTTCCCATCCAAGAAATCATTTTACAACCTGGTTAAGAAGGGAGCCTTTATACTCCCCTTACTCTATCAGATGGTAAATTTTAAAATTAATTAAAATAGGTTGGACATGTGGCTAGTAAGCCCTTTAAAGAAGAGCCAGGGTGGAGCCAGAGTTTAACTATTTTGGGCTCTTAATTTTTAGCTATATGAGCACAACGTAAGTCAATTTATTAAGACTCATTAATGATGAATTCTTAGTTTCTTCAGCAATATTTAGTAGTGTATATTTCCTTATTCCGGGGGAACTAAGAAGATGAATGAGAGAGTAACAAATGGAATAGATAATGCAGAGATAAATGGCTTGTTGTTTTCTGAGGAGCTGTATGTTAACCCAGAGAATGATCTGGTCAAAAGCCTGTTTTGGTCCTGAGGGAATACTTGCTGTGGTTTTTAAGTGAAGTGTCTCTACTGTATTCATTGAGCACATTAGAAAGAAGTAACTCTGATTTTAGTGCTCTGCGAACTTTGTATTCTTACTGTTCTTTTGAGGAGACTGTGTTTTGCAAGGCAAGATTAGCCTGGGCTATATTTAGCAGCACTAGATAACATTAGCTGTGAATGTAGGTAAAATATACCAGTAACAATTAGTTGGGGAAAATTTTAGAAGGTGGGGTGACAGTGAAAGTATGGTGTCATGAATGATTCTTTTAAAGTGATATATATAATTATATTTTTATCACTTTTGTTAATTTCCTAGACTTTCCACCCCATAATGTATTCTTCTTATATAGCCCCGGCCCAATTTTTTATTTTCTCAGCAGTTTTACCAATTCAGAATTTTAGTTTGAATAGGACTTAGGTGGAATTTGAGATCGTTTACCTTCAGTTAGCAAGAGAATTTTGTGTGACTAAGAGTTGATAGAAATAAAACCATGTATTTCCCCAAATTTATTGTAATAATAATAATAGTAAACAATAATGAAATTTACCCCTTCAAAACATAGTCCAAATAACTGTAAACCTCAAATAATTATAATTTGTGTTATTCTTTTTTTCTGTCCTGAGAAACAGGATAGTAGTAACAAGATTAACAGTAAATGAGAATTTTAATTGGTGGGTGCGAAGGGGGAGTGACCATTCAGGAGGGCCAGGGGCTGTGCATTTTAAAGCCATGCTCCTGCACACCTGTGACATGTAACTAGAGAATAGTGCAGTTGGTTTTTAATAAGGCATAAGAACTCTCCAAATGCAGACTTCCTAAAAATCCCTTCTTTGAGCAACTATTCTTAAAACAATGAGACTATTGTCATATAAAGGGATTTTAAATTGTTCTTTTGATCAATTTTCAAACTTCCTATGTTATACGTCTCGCTTATTACTTTTAGTCAGATGAGTCTTTTGAACTAAGTGCTAGTATTTGGTTTTATCCTTTGATAAGATGTGGCTGTACTCAAAGTTGATATCATCAGTGGTTTGCCAAATTATAGGAAAGCGTAACTTCCTCTATTCATTGTCATATTCCATCATCTCCCATTTATTGGAAAATGCAAAGCAGTTTTATTATTTGTGATTAGTGTGTAATTTGATAGTAGCTAACACTTAATGTAGCTAACACTTGTACCAGGAACTGTTCTGAGTACTTTACAAATGTTAACTCATTTATGCTTCACAGCAACTGTATCTTCACTTCATAGATGAGAAATCCTAGGCAAAAAGAGTTGAAGTAGTTTGCCTTAGGTTTCACAGCTGTTGAGTAGAGGAGCTGGGATTTGAACTGTCTCTGGAATAGATATGTGCTTTTAACCGTTTTGTTTTTCCGCTTTCTCCACCTACCTGAAAAGAGGATTGAGGAGGAAGGAGAAAATCCAGATATACAAGGAGTGAAAAAGCTCTCACATATTCCTAACCCTAGAGATCAGCATTGCCGATATTTGGGCATTATATTCTTATTGCTTTTCTTTTCTTTCTTTACTCCCTTCCTCCCATGAATCTATATTTACATGACTGGGATCAAACCTGAAAGACCATAAAGTAACCTGGACATCTATCTGTGTCAGAAGAATAGCTGTGTAGTATTACATTAAACAGATTTAAGAGTTCTGTGGTAACATACATGTACATGTATCTGTGTACACTTATTCAGTTAATTCCTAAGGATGAGTTTCTGCAGAGGTACTTCTGGGGCACAGAGCATACCTAGTTACGTATTTTAATAGCAGCAAAATTTGTAATGTTTACACTCAATCAAATGCTAATGAATTAGGTTAAAAGTGTTTTCATTTCTGTGTTTCCCTTTGTGAGTTGCTTCTGCCCATTTAAAAATTGGCTGTTGACCTTATTCTTAGAGATTTGTAATAAGCCTTTATATTTTAGACTGTTCACTGGAATGTTTCCCTGCTTTCGGTTCTGTTTCCAAATGTTACTTATGATCTTACAATACTTGAGTTTTTAAAAATTAAATTATAGTATTAACTATTCATCATGATTGGTCTGCTGTCTTATAAAAAAGCAGTTAATTTTTTTATCTTAGAAAAACTAAGTAAACTCCAAGAGAGTTTTCAAAAAATTTATTTATTGACTTTTAGGAAGGGAAATAGGAAGGGAGAGTGAGCAAGAAAGAGAAACATCAATTTTTGTTCCACTTATTTATATATTCATTGGTTGATTCTTGTATGTGCCTTGACTGGAGATTGAACTCACAACCTTGGTGCACCAGGATGATGCTCTAACTATCTGAGCTACCAAGACAGGGCCCCAGAGGGATTTGAAATAAGATTAATATCAACATTCATGCAAAATTAGAATTTTGCTTATCATTTTTGAGAATGACATTTCCTATATTTTTCTTAATTAACTACCTGTTCAACTTTTCATGTGTTTTAGGTATGTCCCACCAGAACAAGCCAAAGTAGTGGCATCTGTTCATGCATCTATTTCAGGCTCCTCTGCCAGTAGCACAAGCAGCACACCTGAGGTCAAACCTCTGAAATCTCTTTTGGGAGATTCAGCAGCAGCCCTGCACCTAAATAAGGGCACACCTAGTCAGGTGAGTAGTTGTTAAGTCTTTGTAGAATGTAGAGGCTTCTACTTGAGGACTGAATGGCATGAATTTGAGACTTTTTAAAGACAGTAGCATAACCTTGTATGCCAGTAGCATTATGTGCCAGTGGTTTATAATACATTTAAGCATTGTTGGTTAAGTGGTTGGAAGGTGTATTTATTTGCTCCTTTGCTGTTGCTAATAGGAGTTTCTTTGAATTCTCCACAGCTTTGTGAAGGTCTACAGGAATATTGCTATAGCTATCTGTTATATAACATACATTATAAAACATGAATCTGTGGTAACCATCAGAGTCAGAACAATATAGCCTCTGTGATGTACTTTTATAGGAAAGGATTTCTCTAGCAGTGTAATCCCCCCACCCCCCTGCCCGATTTGTAAAGCACAGGTGTCTTTGCATTGTAGTATATATTTTATTCTAAAAAACTGAATAGACTGAAAGTTTTTGATAAGTTGGTACCTAAAGTTTGTACTTCTGCACTTCATTACAGTTGACTGAGCTGTGACAAATCTGTTACTGTGTGACATTACAGCGCCTACCCTACACAAGAATGATTCTGAGGCATGGTACTATTTGAATTAAATCCCACTCTTTTAATAATGCATACTAGGGCATTTGGATAAATTGCTCTGTTTTTACAGAAAGTTTGAGTGAAAAATGGAGAGAGGGATTAAGCCAGTATTTTGTAACTCTTCTTATGTATAAAGGATGTATTCTTTGAAAGTCTTATCGCTGTCTTAGCAGTAAGTCCATCCTTTCTCATGAGGTGTGACCACTGTTATAATTGTGTTTCTTTGCTTTTGACTCTGTAATTAAAATTGAGAGATAATTTAGGAATAGATAGTGAAAATTGGTGCTTTTTAAAAAATATCAAAGTACCAAAACCACAAATAGAAGACTGTAATTTTTAAACTGTGTTTTAAGCTTGATTAGTTGGGACAAGTGTAAAAATTTAGCAGATCTGACTGGAAACTCTTTATAGCTAATATGTGGTTTATAGTCCCCTGTTGTAGGTCGCTCTCAAGGACAGCAGCAGGAAAAGAAGTTTGACCTTTTAAGTGATCTTGGCTCAGACATATTTGCTGCTCCAGCTTCTCAGTCATCAGCTACAGCCAATTTTGCTAACTTTGCACATTTCAACAGTCATGCAGGTAAGTATTTTTTCCCCAAGAATTTTTATTAGAGATGTGTATAAAACACCAGAAACAGCCTTTTTTGTTTGTTTGTTTGTTTTGTTAATCCTCACCCGAGGATATTTTTCCTTTTTTTAAAAATTTTCTGTTTGCTTGTTTTTGTTTTTTTTCTTTTAGGGTGAGTGGAAGGGAGGGAGGAGGGTAGGGGGAAAGAGACACATCTATTGGTTGCCTCCTGTATGTGCCCAACCAGGGCTGGGGATGGAATCTGCAACCAGGTATGTGCCCTTGATCAGGAATCAAATCCATAGCCCTTTGGTGCTTGGGATGATGACACTCTAACACTTAGCCACACTGGCTAGTGCAATAACCTTTTTGTTTGTTTGTTTGTTTACATATTCTGTTGAGAATGTCGGGTCACTCATACCTGTTGGGGTGTATAAATCATGTAGCCCTAGCAGTTGCTTTTTAATCACAAAAGAGACTATACTTAATGTCAGGTACTGACATGACCTCTTTCCATAGAAAACTGGGGAAAGACTATTAAATATTTTTTAACCCTTTGATAGCGACAATTTCAGATATTCAGAAATGATCAGATAATATAACCTTCATGTACTCATCACTTATGGCTAATCTGGTTTTATTTCTCATTCTAGTCCATTTCTCGTCAAGTTACTTTGAAGCAAATTTAGACATACTAATTTATTCTTAAATACCTATTTTATATGTATCTGTAAAATAAGATTTCCTTTGTCAAACATAATGCTGGTAGTATTACCACTCCCTAAATAATAATAATAACAATAATAATCCTATACTAATAAAAGACATACATGCAAATTGGCTGTACTTTTGCTATGCCTTAAGCCACGCCCACCAGCCAATCAGAGCGACTGTATGCAAATTAACCCAACCAAGGTGGCAGCCGGCAGCCACAGAGCTGGAGTAAGCAGGAGGCTTGCTTGCCCCTGCGATGGAAGAAGCCAAGCTTCCCGGCAGCTGCTGCCTCCTCTCAAGGCAACAAAGTTTCAGTTATAGAAGGTGAATAAACCCCAGATACCTGCTTCCAGTCACCATGTCCATGGAGTTGGAGTGAATAAAAAACAAAACAAAAAGAAAGCCTGGGAGCTTCAGTCGCCAGGGGGCCTGGTCAGTCTGAAAACAGCCATCAGCTCCTCACCCAGGCTGGCCAGGCACCCCAGTGGGGACCCCCCCCCTGAAGGGGTGGGAAGCCTGAAAACAGCCCGCAGCTCCTCACCCAGGCTGGCCAGGCACCCCAGTGGGGACCCCCACCCTGAAGGGGTGGGAAGCCTGAAAACAGCCCGCAGCTCCTCACCCAGGCTGGCCAGGCACCCCAGTGGGGACCCCCCCCCTGAAGGGGTGGGAAGCCTGAAAACAGCCCGCAGCTCCTCACCCAGGCTGGCCAGGCATCCCAGCGGGACCCCCACCCTGATCCAGAACACGGTTCAGGGCAAACCAGTTGGCCCCCACCCGTGCACCAGGCCTCTATTCTATATAGTAAAAGGGTAATATGCAGATTGACCCTAACAGCAGAAAGACTGGGAATGACTGGTCACTATGACACACACTGAGCCACCAGGGGGCAGACAACACAGGAGCTGGTCCCTGATGGTCAGTGCACTCCCACAGCGGGAGCTCTGCTCAGCTGACCAACCCATCCTGGTGACCCACCAGCCCGGTGGCAGCCACTCAGTAATCTTGCAGTTCAAATCTCCGGAGAAGGGCCAGGCACCGACCAACCTGCACTGCTGGCACAACCCTGACAGCGCCGCTGGCCTCCTAGAAGTCAGTCTCGGGCACTGCGGCTGCTTCCCCTCCCTGGATGCTCTGTCAGGAAGAAATGATATAAAAGCGGCTGCCAGGTGGCTCCTGACAACTGGCGCGAACGTCAGCTGGACACATCCAGATCCTAGGACTGCAAGGGCATCCCAGCTGAAAGCATCCTGGCCCCCCTACTCCCCTTGGGATGGGCGCCAGACAGGGCTCACAGCTGGCGAATGCTGCTGTGGCGGTTAAAGCCTCTCTTGATTGGGACTGACTGGGTGCGAGCCTGCGGCATGTGTAGCGGGGCCAGGATGAGTGGGAGCAGCAGGCATGAGTGGCAGGCGGTGTTGGACTTTGGGTTTTGGCCCGATCCCCACAGGCCATCCCAAATAGCAACGCCGGACTTCCTCTCCCTAGTGACTAGCCTCCTTGTAGTTTCTTCAGCCCAGGAACACTACTTGCTTTATAGCCAGGTAGAAACATTTTACACTGTAACCAAAGGTCTGTGAAGCGTTTCCCCCTGCCTCATCTCATTTGATCCTCACAGAAGTCCTGGAGTAGGTAGATAGGAGACTCAGTGGAATCCTATTTTTTTATTAGCCAGAAAACAGAGATTTAGAAAGCTTATAAACTTGACCCGACTGAAAAGAAGTAAGAAATGGTGGACCTTGAAAATGATTTCAGGTTTTCTCATTGCGCAGAATATAGTCAAACACTGCTGCAGTTAAATATTTTACCCTTTGTTCTCCCTGCATGATCTTCAATAATAAACTGCTTCATGTTGATATTTACTGCTGTGTTGCTGGCAATTACCTGTAAGGGAAGATGGGGTGCTTCACTGGGCTGGAAAAAGTTTAGCTAACTCAGAAAGCAGGTCTAATTAAGCAAGTTTGTTCTATATTTATAAAGGCTAAGTTGACTCTCTCATGCATGATACATATAAAGCTCTCGCTGGCACCAATCACACGTGTGTTTCCACCTGTAATTGTCTATTGTGAATTTGATTGACACAGAGAAGGGCGAATAGTGATACTAAAATATTTCTTCTAATTACCTTTCAATGTGCATGAATTCGTGCACCGGGCCACTAGTAATAATAATGAATTACTATTCAATTTCCATTCCAGTTCAAACACACGCATACAGTTTTTTCAGATCAAGTTTCAAGTAAGGTCTGCACATTGCAGTTGTGAGATGTCTCTTAGTCTATAGGTTCTTCCTCCGTCCCCCCTTTTTTTTTGTAATTTATTTGTTTAGGAAATTAGGTTATTTGTCCTGTTGAGTTTTAGGCAGTCTGAGTGTGTTGATTGTACCACTCTGGGGTCCTTTATCAGGTTTCTGTCTTCTGTATTTTCTGTAAATTGATAGATACTTGATCTGTTACCGGTTCTTTTTTATTTATTTTTTATTATTTTTTAAAAAATATATTTTCCAGGCATGTGCCCTTGACTCAAATTGAACCTGGGACCCTTCAGTCTGCATGCCAGTGCTCTATCTACTGAGCCAAACCAGCTAGGGCCCGGTTCTTTTTTAGACCCAGGGTGGTGGTGGACGGGGAAAACCTGCTACTTAGGGTTTAAGAGGCACATAATATTGATTGCCTAATTTGGTAATATTAGCTCTTGGTGCCCAATACTGGGATCTGTTATACAAAGTTGTGATATCCTAAATTTATCATTCCTTTATCAGCTGAAGTACTTCTTTAAAAAATGTTATCTTCCACAGAAATATGCATTCAGTTAGAAACAATTTACTTATGGAATTTAATAGTTATTTTATTAAATAAACATATCATAAAACCTATGAACTGTAAACTGTAATTAAATTTTGTCACAGCTTATACCAGAGGTGTCAAACTCTATTAACTTGCTACCCAGTTAAACACAAATGAATAATACAGTACAATGTGTAAGAAACCATGGTGCCCTTTTTAAAGGGGGATGTTCTAATCTCCTGTTGCCACATGGAAATAGAGGTTCAGGATTACTAATACATTAATTTTTTTTTTAATATATTTTATTGAGTTTTTACAGAGAGGAAAAGAGAGAGACAGAGAGTTAGAAACATCGATGAGAGAGAAACATCGACCAGCTGCCTCCTGCACACTCCCCACCGGGGATGTGCCAGCAACCAAGGTACATGCCCTTGACCGGAATTGAACCTGGGACCTTTCAGTCCGCAGGCCGACGCTCTATCCACTGGGCCAAACCGGTTTCGGCACATTAATTTTCTTTTAAGAAAAGCCAGCAATCAAATTTAAAGTAAAATGTTCTCTTTTGAAATGTTGGAAATTAATGGAAAAATTTAAATTTTTTCTTTTTTTTAAAAAATATATTTTATTGATTTTTTACAGAGAGGAAGGGAGAGAGATAGAGAGCTAGAAATATCGATGAGAGAGAAACATCGATCAGCTGCCTCCCGCACATCTCCTACTGGGGATGTGCCCGCAACCCAGGTACATGCCCTTGACCGGAATCGAACCTGGGACCTTTCAGTCCGCAGGCTGACGCTCTATCCACTGAGCCAAACCGGTTTCGGCTTAAATTTTTTCTTAGGTGAAACAAAGTGTATCCTGCCAGCTGAATATGATGAGGGCTGTTCAGTTCCATCTCATCCTTTCTCATGAGTACCTGTTTCTCATTGAAAAGGAAACACAGCTCTCAGCCAGATTCAGACTCATTAACTTGTTACCTTAAATTTTAAACTTCCTTGGACATTTTGAAATAAGATTATTTAAAACATATCTTTACTGTTTTGTCACATTCTTTTAGTTTGGATTTCTTTGTTTGGAGATTGCTTAAGGCTCCAGGTAGTAATTTTTACATCATTAAATTTATTAGAGCTTAATTACCAAAGTCAAGTTTACCAAAGTTTTATTCCACAGTACTTAGAAATTTTAAAAGTCATTATAACCATTTGCTGAAGACTGAATAGATACAGGGTCTACAAATAAAAACGGATAGAAATTTCACAAAGAATTAATGTGTTTGGTGCTCTGGTTGGAAAACACTGGGAAAATGTAAGTGTGGATGAAGTAGACTTGACTTAACTAAATGGATTATATTGAACTGATTTTTTTCCTAATGATGTTTGAAACATTAAATATATATTTTCCCCTTTTTAAGTTCTAAATATAAGCATAGAATATATATTAAACACTACATATTCATATATGTTTGAGGTTATAAAGGATAAACTACCTTCGGGACCTAATTTCTATTTCTACAAGGGACAGATATGTTTCATTTGTTCTCAAATGTATAATTAAATTATTTAAAAAACTTAGAAGTTTACCTTTTGGAATATAGCCCATTCTAAATATGAGAATTTTCTCTACCATGTTCTCTGTTAACGTTTGGTTTATATTTGCATTTTCTATATGTATGTTATATATTTTGCCCTTATAAACTTATTTGGCCTTTTAATAGGAATTTTTTTTGGGGGGAGAGGGGGCTAGTATTTCAAAACTCTATAAGAATTTCTATTGTCTCATAAATTGTAGAATCATAATGCAGGATTTTTAAGTGGAGACCATCTAGTGAATCCTCTCATTTTGCTAATAAGAAAACTGGTAGAGTCAGAACAATTGAGGGACTTGTCTAAGACTTTATAGTTACTTACGTTAGGATGGAATTCTCTGATTTTTATCTCAGACTCCCTTTGCACTAAATTGTACTTGCTTACTGTTCTTAGCAATACTAAATGGTAACTTTGTTTAAAGTTGTATTATATTTGTTACTTAAACTGTATAGATATTCCAAAATATTTTTCAAGAAATTAATTTTAAAATTTGTTAACATTTTTTCCATTATATTTACTTTTGGGAATGTAAAATTTTAGCCTATAAATTAATTGAATTTTAAGTAAAAATAATGACAAAATATTGGGACATCTTGCAAATACAGCATTTTATATTGTTAAGCAATAACCAGCCTTTTAATTTATGTATTTCTGTATACTGTTTGAGGGCTAGGACAAATGTGTTTTAAAAAGGTTCTCAAGAACAAAGTGTGACCAGTAACGTGGGATAGCACCCCACATTTCAGCAGTGCTAGGTGCGAGTACTCAAGAAGGGAAGTGGCACAGGTACCTAGTAGAAGGGGTCTATTTTAGGTACATTTTCTCCACTACTGTCATACCCTTTCACATACATATAGAACAGTAATTACATAAATTGCTGTAAGTTTTCCTGATTTTTTTCCTACAATATGTTGAGCTCTGTTAATGGGAGATTTTGTTGTTTAGTAACTTTTATTATTTTGTTTACAAATATAATACATATTCATTACAACAGCTTGGTAAATTCAGGCAAACAAAGAAGGAAATAGGTAACTATTTGAAATCTCCTATTTCAAGTTAATCAAAATACAGATTTTTAAGTATGTAATACCATATTTTAAAAAGTAGATGAAAATGTATCTGGAATTTATTAACCGTATTTACTTTGTCATAAACATTTTTGTATAAAATTGAATATTTTACATGATTTTTTAAATGGCTGCATTATAGCCATCATACGATGTTCCATAATGTATTGCAGTGTTTTCCTCATTGCTGGCTATTTGAGTTTCTACTTTTTTCATCATAAAAAACATGTTTAGCTATTACAAACAGCCGCACACATTTACAAAATTGTTGCTTTACAAAAACTTCCTAGAAGTAGAAATGCCTGCAAAGGATTTATGTTGATGTCTATTTTTTGGACATTCTTTTCATTCTTGTCACTTAGCATTCCTTTTTTCTCATATCAGCCACTTCTTATTCTCATCAGATCCTTTATAAAAATCTTACCCAGCATCTGTTTTGTTCTCTAAAAAAATCTCTTGAATTGAGATTTTTTTAGAGGACATAATTGCATAATTTAGAGAAGCCTAGAATTTTGCTGTTAGGTTGACAACCAGTGGGAAATACCAGTGGGTCTTTTTCACTGAGTATAAGTGCATTTATGTTATAATTTTTACTATTTTTCATAGTTTCTTACATTTTTTAAAAAAATATATTTTATTGATCCTTTACAGAGATGAAGGGAGAGGGATAGAGAGTTAGAAACATTGATGAGAGAGAAGCATCGATCAGCTGCCTCTTGCACACCCCCTACTGGGGATGTGCCCGCAACCAAGGCACATGCCCTTGACCAGAATCGAACTCGGGACCCCTCAGTCCGCAGGCCGACGCTCCATTCAGTGAACCAAACCGGCCAGGGCAGTTTCTTACATTTTAATGTGTTTGAAAGTGGCAAGCTTCTAATAGAATGTGAATATTTCTATTTGTTTGACAATCATGTCTTGTTATACATTCAAGCTTATTTTTAAATGCCATGGTATGCAAAGTTGTGAACTTAAGAAAAAAGAAAGAATCAAAAAGAGGATATTAATCTTTATGTCAATGTTTTAGATTTCATCCAGCCAGTGAATCACTCATTGCCATTTTAAATATGAATTTTCCAGAATGTATCCTGTATCCTAAATCTCTATATGCTTTATTGTAATTCATGTATTTAGTGCTCTTAATTCAGAGTTTTCTTTAATAGGGTTACATTTATGATACTATTCCTGAGATCACTCAGTGTGTATTGCAGACAAATTTATCATTGTACAATGTGTTTTTGGAAATTTCTGGATAACCTTTTATAAATTGTTTGAAATTAGGCTAAATAAACACTGATAGGATTTAAAATCTGATCACTAAATGTCTTTGAAGTGAGCTCTAAGGTGTAGAAACCTCTCATAAAATTCTCAAATTCTTTTGTCATATATTTTTTATAGTTTTCATATTCATTAACATGTATTGTTCCTTACCGTTTACAGCCCAGAATTCTGCAAATGCAGAGTTTGCAAACTTTGATGCATTTGGACAGTCTAGTGGTTCGAGTAATTTTGGAGGTTTCCCCACAGCAAGTCACTCTCCTTTTCAGCCCCAAACTACAGGTAGAGCTTCTCCAGCATTGTGCCTAAATGTTTACTTTAAAAATAGAGTAAAACTCTCTAGATGTAGTTTTGAAAATTATTCTAAACTTAAATTCTATAATTATCTGAATTTACAATACTTCTATCTAGCAAAGCTCTGGGGAAACCTGAAATCTTTATTTTGTTGTGTGTTCATTTGTTTTTCTAAATTCTTTGGTATGTTGTGTAATTCACAGAATTCTCCTTTTCCTGCACATGAATCTTAAACTTCTTATGTAAGGAAGGATTAAAGTACTAAAGTTTTTTAGGTTCAAACAACACATTGTGATTTAAGCTCTAAGTAAAGGAAGCTAATTTATTGCTTCCATAGAACTAAAAGTAGAAGTAATTTTTAGGCAACAATCTTGAAAAATAAATGTTATTAGTCAAGAGTAGGTTATTTGATTGCTTTAATCAAACTGGGAAATCATTTTCTGTGCAAGAATTGGTCTTTAAACATTGAATACTCTTCCATAAACTATATTGTTTTCCAAAACTCATTGAACCCATGTTTAGATCTTTGGCTGATTACTTTGCTTTCAACTGGAATTCTGTGTATTGTCTTAAAGCTTTTTCTTTCAATTTTCTTCCTCCTCCCTCCCCCCCTTAACTTTCATTTACATAATTTCTGGCTATCCAGCATTTAGAATGCTTTCATCTAACTGCAGTTTTGGTGAATTTACTTCTGCTTTTCCTCTCCAGGCTACCAACAGTAAGTTCTCTAGTCAAGTAGGCATCTTTTACTAATGTGTTTTATGCTGTATTTCATGGATTTTTCATTTATAGAACGTTAATCATCTTTTAATAATCTTCATAAATTCTCACTTTTACTTTCCCTTCACTATTCCTCAACTCAAGAGAACACAGTAGTATACAATAAGAGAGTTAGTTGATTTAATAATTCCAATTTTAATTTGAAATAAAATTCTTCATATAAACTTTGAAAGCTTTAGTATTTACTTTG
Source organism: Myotis davidii (assembly GCF_000327345.1). Lineage (NCBI taxonomy): Eukaryota > Metazoa > Chordata > Mammalia > Chiroptera > Vespertilionidae > Myotis > Myotis davidii. Next base: position 111,554 of record NW_006288615.1, read on the forward strand.
TTCACCAACTACTTATAGCAGATCACAATCATTTAAATATGCACATTACTGAATTTTAATTGGAAACAACCAGAGTTTCATTGCCTGAGAAATTTTATCTGTACATATTGTTTTAGAATGTTTAAAAATCAGATTGATGGAAAGTGTGGTTTTTTTTAATAGGGGTGTATCTGTTCTGTTTTTAAAATATCTGTGTGCTTCGTATCACTTTAATATAAAACTACACATAAATTATTTTGATTGCTGGAACTAATGTGTAGGCATAAAGAACTGGTATCAAAAGTTAGGACAAAAGCATAGAATGAAATATATTAGCTTTAGTGTTTGGTAATACTTTAAAGAAGTCTCTAGATTAGAGAACAAACTTTAAAATCTTAGTAGGATATATACCTGTAAGTGAATTATGCTCTATAAAGTAAAAAAATTGCTGTAATATTTAAACTATTTTGATATTGTATACTATAATTTTTATTCTTTGAAATATATAAAATAGTTCATGATTTTTTGAGGATACCATGGTGTATGAGCATTAAATTACTATGTGGAATTAAATAATAACTCTTCAAATAAAATAAGTCTGGAACTCAAAGATCACCTGTTAAGAAACTCTGGATCAACATAGTACATCTTAAGAATTTTAAATTTCTATTCCTGGGATTTGTTTCAACCAAGTTTTTTTTAGAAGCTACAAAAACTTGTATTGTCAGATACTTTGCATCTTATTAGCAGGAGAACTAATAAAAGGTGATAGTATATAGTTGAATGTTGTATATCATAATGAGTCTCAAACTAGGTGAATTATATCTTTTACTCCAGGGTAGATAATTACACATAGAAATGTGTAACTTCATGTTGCCAGGGCCTTTGGAAATCTAGATTTGCAAATTATAAAAAGTCATATGTAGATAGTTAAAGTTGAATGCTTAGGAATGCAGATTCCTTATAGAATACTCAATTTAAGAAGAAATTGTCATATTACCTACCACAGGATATTGAGAAAAATCTAGATATTTCAAGTGTTCTGTTTATTCTGTTACAGGTGGAAGTGCTGGATCAGTAAATGCTAATTTTGCTCATTTTGATAACTTCCCCAAATCCTCCAGTGCTGATTTTGGGACCTTCAGTACTTCCCAGAGTCATCAAACAGCAACAGCTGTTAGTAAAGTTGCAACAAATAAAGCTGGTCTTCAGGCTGCAGACAAATATGCAGCACTTGCTAATTTAGACAATATCTTCAGTGCTGGACAAGGTAATCAAACTTTAAATAAAAGTTTCTGTATTAAACAGTCCTTTACATTTGGTTGTATTTATTAAAATCTAAGGATGCTATGCTTTTCTTAGTGGGTGTATAGAAATTTCTTTTACACTAAATTTCATGACTTCTAGGATCTGAAATATCAACTACAAAATTGAAGTCATAGAAACTAATTTGTTTACTTCTGGTTTTAAAAGAAAGTAATTGACAAAAATTTAATTTTGTCTTAGAAAGCCTGCTTTACTGTTCTATGGCTATACAAGGTTAAGAATCTTACACATAGAACTGACTGGAAGGCTATTTGGTGGTTTCTATAATATATTTATTTTGAATGACTTTCTATTAATATCTTCGTAATTTTTAAATGATTTTTACAGTATATTCTTATGCCTAGTTTGGTCTTGAAGCCAGTATTTTGCCTCTCAAAGTGCATAGTACAGTGGTGAAGAGCAAGGGTATGCTTTCAGGCTGCAGGGCCTACTTTTTTATCTCCATAATGAGGATAGTAAATAGCATTGAACTCATGGAGTTGTGTTATTACATGTAAGGCATTTACAACAGTGTTTGGCACATAGTAAGTGTGCAGCAAGTATTTCTTCTCATTACTATCTATTTTTTATTATGGACAACCCTGGGAAAATGATATTAATTGATTGTTCACATCAGGGTCCTGTATTTTATGAATTCATATGTTTACTTGAATGCAATACACCTGTATCAGAGATGTTAAATAACACTTTTTGAGAATTTCTTCTTTATGCACACTCTAAACCTGTTACTGGCAGAGTCTTAGTTTTTTGTTATACAAGCAGTATTCTGTCTTTTCCACAGCAGTATACGTTGCAACTAATCTTGTCCAATATTTTCTACATTATTAGATATGATTCTGGAATCCTATTTATTTGCTTAACTCCAAATCAGTTGTAAATTTACATGTGTTGCATGGGAAATCTGGTTGATAAATTGGAAGTTAAGTTTTTTGGATAATTTATTTGTTCACAGGTGGTGATCAGGCGAGTGGCTTTGGGACCGCAGGTAAAGCTCCTGTTAGTTCTGTGGTTTCCCTTCCCAGTCAGTCAAGTGCATCTTCAGACAAGTATGCAGCTCTGGCAGAACTAGACAGCGTTTTCAGCTCTGCAGCCACCTCCAATAATGCGTACACTTCCACAAGTAATGCCAGCAGGTACCTTGTCTTTGTGTTCCTGCTTTGTGTTTAAATCTTTTTTCAACTCTGAATAATAGTGTTGTTAAATAATGAGTAGGGCATAATTTTAAAATTATTGAATATTTTTATAAATTTGAGGAAACAGTTTAATTTGCTAATTAAAATATAATCCTTGATTAGCTGCCCAATTCTATTTTTTCATTTAATCAAAAGTTTTATTTTCTTGAACACGAAAATGTAACTAAGAGATGTACACATCTCAAAATGGACACCTATCTACAGATTTAATTATACTCAGCAAAGAATTCATTTCGGAAATTATATACTTTTAAGGTACAGTTTTTAGTAATGAAGACTAAATACTGAAAGTAACATTTTGTAGCGTTAGTTGTAAATACACATTTTTAGAAATGTTTGCACCAGAACAGAACACTAATTCTATATCTCTTCAGTGTCATATTGGTATTTATGAATAGACATATCTATTGTTGTGTTCAAATATATCTGGTATAAAGGAATTCTTCGTAGCAGGAAGTCTGACACATTTTAACAACATTAGATCGTTAAAAGCTCTAATCAAGAAGCAGTTTTGACTTCTTGATTTTAGAGTTAAGTTATACAGAAATACAGGTGACTTACATATACATTGTTTTATGCATCTCTGTTTTTCTAATTATTATTTTAATCCTCACCCAAGGACATGCTTTTTTTAAAAAAAAAAATTGACTTTAGAGGTAGAGATGGAGAGAAACATCATGTGCAATTGAAACATCTATTAGTTGCCTCCCACATGTGCCCCAACTGGGAACCAAACTTGCAAAAGGTGTAGGGGTTGGTGCTCCAACCAGCAGAGCCACCAGCGAGGG
>NW_006288615.1:115238-130768 GCF_000327345.1 Myotis davidii
CGGGGGATGTCCGCCTGCCAGTAGTCAGACATCCCTCTCGCAGTCCGGGACCCCTCACTCCTTTCCGCCTGCCTGCAGCGGAGGCAGGAGAAGTTCCTGTCACCGCCACTGTGCCCACAAGCTGTGAGCCCAGCTTCTGGCTGAGTTCTGGCTGAGCAACGCCTCCCCTGTGGGAGCGCACTGACCACCAGCGGGCAGCTCCTGCTTTTGAGCCTCTGCTCCCTAGTGGTTAGTGTGCATCATAGCGACTGGCCGTTCTGCCATTCGCTTGATTTGCATATTAGCCTTTTATTATATAGGATTATCTGAAAAAGCTATTAAAATGCTCCTTTGTTCAACTATGTATCTATGTGAGGCCAGTTTTGTGTGTGTTTGTTTTTTTATATATATATACATCAGCCTAAACAACATGTCACAGCTGATTGATCTTCTGTTAGGCCAGCTACTAAAGGGATTTGCAAAAATATCAAATATTGTTACTGTTCTCATTAAGCTTTTTTTATTTCAGAAAATATCCTGTATAATAAAGAGCTAATATGCTAATTAGACCAGATGGCGGAAAGACTTCTGAAACCACCAGTGGGCCGGGGGGTGGGGCCACGAGGTAGCCAGGGCTGCGAAGGCCTACTCTGGCACAAATTTCATGCATCAGGCCTCTAGTACTTACCATAAAGTGCTATTTATTTATTAGCATATAATAATGGCTTTATTGTTATTTTTAAATAAAAAGTATTTTCAATTTGTTTTAATTTTTGTACTCTATGCATATTGATAAATAGAGCACACTGAAGCAAAGGTTCTTTGGGGTTCTCAGTAATTTTTCAGAATATAAATGAGCCATGAGACCTAAAGTTTGAATACTTCTGTGATACATTGTATGTTTAAAATGATCAGTTTTCACATATTTATGGCCACCTTATAGATAGAATATGCTTGCTTTTTTTTAAACAATTAGAACTCTTTTAATACTTGTTTTCAGCAATGTTTTTGGAACAATGCCAGTGGGTGCTTCTGCACAGACACAGCCTGCTTCTTCAAGTGTGCCTGCTCCATTTGGAGGTAGGTGTTTCTGGTAGTTGCCCCTTATGTGTGGAAGATACATTCCAAGACACCCAATGGATGTCTGAAACAGTAGATAGTACCAACCCCCATATTTACTATATTCTTCCTGTACATACATACCTATGATGAAATAAAGTTTAATTTATAAAATTTGGCTATTGACCATACAATTTTTTTTTTTGATTTCCTTAAGTTAAGAACTTTCACCTTTTCACTTAAAGGAAGCACTTTACAGCTTCTCTTTGGCATATACGAATTGCCAGCATCACTACTCTTGCGCTTTGGGGCCATTAATAAGTAAAAATCGAGCAGGGTGGAGAGAGATTTCATCACATTACTCAGATTAGTGCATAATTTAGAACTTGTCAATTGTTTATTTCTGGAATTTTCCACTTAATATTTTTGGACTGTGGCTTGACTGTGGGTAACTGAAACCCTGGAAAGTGAAACTCAGATAAGAGGGACTACTATATGTAAAACACGACAAGATAACCAAAAAGTCTTACCAGAGATTAAACAGAAAGAAAGTGGAAGAACTTGATCTTTATTAAAAATAGAACATGTGAAAATATATGTAATTCTTTCCTTATTAAGTCAAGGACTTTCACCTTTTCACTTAAAGGAAGCACTTTACAGCTTCTCTTTGGCATATACGAATTGCCAGCATCACTACTCTTGCGCTTTGGGGCCATTAATAAGTAAAAATCGAGCAGGGTGGAGAGAGATTTCATCACATTACTCAGATTAGTGCATAATTTAGAACTTGTCAATTGTTTATTTCTGGAATTTTCCACTTAATATTTTTGGGCTGCCATTAACTGTTGGTAACTGAAGTCATGGAAAGTGGAGTCATGGATAAGGGGGGAGGAATAATGCGGACACTGTATAGAGCCCAAATGTATATTGTAGAGCATTTTCAGGGGAACCAGATGACAGAGCAACAGTTTATTATTAGAAAGCTCTAGTTTTCTATCTTCATAAATATATTAAATATATTTTTATATATTTTAGTATAAATGTATTATGATTTTATAGTGTACTTTATAATATTTTAAAGCTACGCCTTCCACAAATCCATTTGTGGCTGCTACTGGTCCTTCTGTGGCATCTTCTACAAATCCATTTCAGACCAATGCCAGAGGAACAACAGGTAAGAAATATAAATTACGGGACAGCAAGTTTTGGAAAAGGTGTTTATTGCAGAGAAGCCATGTGAACAAACTAGAAAAATAAGGATTCTTTCTTACTGAAATGAGTGGTTAGTGGATGGGAGAGTTTGTTCCTAAAGACAAATACTTGCTGAAAGTTTATAAAATCCTGGAACTTAATGCATATTTGAGAAGCACCTTAGAAGTTAACTAGTGCCTACCATGCTTGGTCACGGCTTTTCATTTCCAGGGAGGATGCCCAAGTATGGAGATGAGACTTCTTTGAACCACACAGCCAATTTTTGTAGAGATCAGACTTGTACACAGTAATTCTGACCTACTGTGGTGGTCTGCTTTCAGAATTACTGGATATGACTCATTCAACCATAGCAGAAAATATGTATAAGAAGGTTTTTTGCCTTGTTTCTGTCTTGACATGAGATTGCAAGGGCTGAATGGGCTTTATTACATGAGGTCTTAAGATCAGGTCTTTTTCTAGTGCATATCTCTTTTAGGATGTTAACATTTTAAAAATTGTGGGAACCTGATTTTATTTTGGGTATAATGTTTGAGTATTTTCTCAATTGCTACTTCCCCAAATTTAATTGTTAAGTATGCTGATTTAAAATGAATGGACATATATTTTAGAAATAATTCCACCCCAGATGGTTAAAAAAATACAAAAAGGTTCTATTACATAACCTAAGTTTGTTTTTTATTTATTAGATTTATTTATATGTAGCCTCTCTGATCTCAGTTATGCCAGGTGGGAAAACACAAGATGCTTTTTTCTTATTCTGTCTTTTCAGCTATTGTATTTTAAACTGAGATTGCCAATCACCTTCTAATGAACTACAGTGAATAATTTTCCCCTTGTAGTACTCAGTTTACTTGAGTTATCTTTAAGTATTTCTAGTTAATGTAAAAAGTTGTAAATAAAAATCAAGTATTATCCAGGTGCTCTCTCCAAAGTTTGACTTTGCAGAAGCTAGGTCATTTTAGATGATCCTGTAAATTGCATTTTTGGGTGTGACTCATGAGGCCTACAAGTCTTTATGGATATAATTATGTCTTCACATGAAAAAAAAAATGTTTATTTAAAATGATGGATTTCATAAAGGTTTCTTCATTTGGTATTATCTAATCTCCCCTTTATTGCAAATAGTGTAAATATCACAGTGTCATGAATATAGTGCAAATAAACTGGGTGTGTTTTTATCATGTATTATGCTACCTACTTTGTAAGAGTACATTCTAATTTTAGAACTTTTAATGAAACAAATTTACTTTTATTTTAACAATAGTTACCATTAAGTTAATGACATTGGTCTCTTTATGGCTTTCCATAAGGCCTTTCTGGAGCAATGCATTCTCAAGTGTTTCCTCACGCTCATTTTGGTAGGTGGCCACAACTAATGTCTAGATTTCTGTGGCAGTTTGTCTGCCTGCTTGTGGAAGCTTCTGCTAGTGTTCTGGATCCCTGCATGTGGAATTAAGTTCTTCCATGTTTTAAAATGGAGTGGGCATGAATGTGTGGCATTTGGACTGCATTATATTTAAAATTACATGGAAATCTTCTGTAGTGATTTATGTTTTAATGCTGAAAAGCACTATTGCTTACCTCCATGGTCATATTAGAATGTCACAGCTTTTTCAATGGTTTTTCTTGAGTTTGAATTTATAGTAGTTTGACACCTTTTTGATAAACCAAACCATTTTACCACATTATTCCATGGAGTTTGGTTTTGTTTAACTGTGCCCTAAGTTCTGCTTTTTAGTGCTTTTTAAAAAATGATTTGTCCAAGTTATGTCAGTGCATTGTCTGTTATGAAACCCTCCTGTTTCCTCGCAGTATGCTTATTATTCTTTATTCACTTGCTTCCCAGTGGCTGTTTCCCTTCTTTTTCTCCTTAATAATGAGAAAATAATTTAAAATTTTTTTACATTCTAATTAGGTTCATTGAGGATCATTGTTATAAAAATTAGGATTATGAGGATTACTTTGGACAACATCTATAACATTTTTTTATTTTTTTTAAAGAATTTTTTGTAACATTTTTATTATTTCTGTGCTTAAAATCAATAGTTGAGTAAAATTTTTAAATCATGAAATTAAGTGAGTTATGTTTTTGATAGCATCACTTAAAACTATTTCACTATATAATTACTACTATTCTGTATTAAAAGCAACATTATTGGCTCTTATTTCACTGAGGCCTTCCCTAGACCACTTAATCTTCTCTAGCAATAGTGATACACTGTTCTGCTACTACATGTGTTTCAGTAATGCGAATTATTTCTTGAGTTAATTCTTCAATGGGAAATGATGGCAGCATACCACATAATGTAATGGTAGTTCACACAGATTTCCCCATCCTGTGACTGCTCTGTTCCACAGAGTTAATAGTGGCTGGACGTGGCAAGCCTTGGAGGAGCACAGTTTTGAACAGTGTTCATTTACACTGTGTGCTTTGTCTCTTCTAATAATGCTTAGTTCACGTCCTTTTCCATCTTTGTACATTTTGCCCTAATTTTTATAACTCAGCAGTCCTAACCTTCCTTAACCCTTTATCCAGAGCAGTCTTCATTTACCATCCAGAAAAGGAATGTGGGAGTCCATGTATTTCTTTTGGAATTGACTTATTAGGAGTGTAACATGTCCCTTTAATCGTGTTAGTGTTTTTATTAAGATTCCCCTCCCGCCCTATGGCTCTGGTTACAGCGCTGCATAGGTTTAGCGTGGCCTGCATCTAACTCCTATAAGTTTTGTTATTTTTGCTGAGCTACTTAGCACAGGCTCTAAAATTTTTTTCAGTAATTCACATATTATGTTATAGTACACAGTTCAATAGTTAAAATTAAATATTGGGCTATTTTACTATATATGAAAACAATGAAAAACAAACAAAAAAATACTAGTATGTATACATGCGAATTGCCATGGCGATGGGCTTTAAAAAGTAGATTGCTGTTTAGAGTTGAATTTTATTAATATACTTTGAGAAATTTTTCTTCATTAGTTTTATTCTGGTTTTTTGGGTTTTAGGAAAATAAATTTTATAGGTTGTAATACATTATAGTGCTAAAACTTAACTGACTTTGTTGAGTTTTGAAATTTAGAATGCCTTTAATGTACATCTTAATATTTTTCAAGGTAAATGATATCTCTTCTGTAATGTTGAATATGAGAAACGAAATGTGCCCTTTTAAATGTAAGTGATAAGCCCTTTTCTTCTGTCAGCGGCGACCTTTGGCACCGCATCCATGAGCATGCCTGCGGGCTTCGGGACGCCTGCGCCCTATAGTCTTCCCACCAGCTTCAGTGGCAGCTTCCAGCAGCCTGCCTTCCCAGCCCAAGCAGCTTTCCCTCAACAGACAGCTTTTTCTCAACAACCCAATGGTAAGATCTGACATTTATTTGTAAGTCCGCTGTAGGTCTCTTGTCCTATATCATAAAAGCCTAATGTGGTAAGTTGTCCATTCAGTCATCCGTTCAGCTAATCATAGCTAATGATATGCTAAGGCCACTCAACCGCTCACTATGATGTGCACTGACCACCAGGGGGCAGACGGTCGACCAGTCACTATGACGTGCACTGACCGCAAAGGGACAGATGCTCTGACTGGTAGGTTAGCTTGCTGCTGGAGTCTGACCAATCGGGACAGAGTGAGACAGGCCGGACACACCCTGGAACCCTCCCATGGTCCCTCCCCAGTTGACCAACCTCCTGCATCCCTCCCCAGCCCCAATCGTGCACCGGTGGGGTCCCTTGGCCTGGCCTGCGTCCTCTTGCAATCCCGGACTACTCAGGGGATGTCGGAGAGCCAATTTTGGCCCGATGCTGCTGACCAGACCAAGGGACCCCACTGGTGCATGAATTCGTGCACCGGGCCTCTCGTATGTCATAATGTTATGTGTTTGGACAAAAGAACTTAACTGAAGAATGCTGTAGTATGGTCTACTGAATGTGTATTTGGGCCTCAGAAAATTGATAAGTAAGTTTTTGTGACTAGATTATAGATGTAGGAGAAATCAGAGACTCTAAGGCAGCAGTTCTCAACCAGTGGGTCGCAACCCCTTTTGCGGGGGGGGTCAAATGACCCTTTCACAGGGGTCGCCTAAGACCATCGGAAAACACATATATAATTACATATTGTTTTTGTGATTAGTCACTAGGCTTTAATTTTGTTCAATTTGTAACAGTGAAATTGGGGGTCACCACAACATGAGGAACTGTATTAAAGGGTCACGGCATTAGGAAGGTTGAGAACCACTGCTCTAAGGAGTCCCCAGTGTCTTTCTTATTCATTTATCTGTGTCCTAATACATCTCTTGATTTTAAAAAGAAACTTTTAAGGACATAGAGTGATTTTTTGGCTTTAATTTTGTTCAATTTGTAACAGTGAAATTGGGGGTCACCACAACATGAGGAACTGTATTAAAGGGTCACGGCATTAGGAAGGTTGAGAACCACTGCTCTAAGGAGTCCCCAGTGTCTTTCTTATTCATTTATCTGTGTCCTAATACATCTCTTGATTTTAAAAAGAAACTTTTAAGGACATAGAGTGATTTTTTAAAAAATGTATTTTTATAGAGATCTCTAGGGCTAGAGTGTTGTTGTTTTTTGTTTTTGTTTTTGTTTTGTTTTCAAATATTTTGATTTCAGAGAAGAAGAGAGAGGAGGGGAGAGAAACATTAATGATGAGTGAGGATCATTGATCGGCTGCCTCCTGCACCCCCACATTGAGATCAAGCCCATACCCCAGGCTTGTGCCCTGACCAGGAATTGAACCATGACCTCCTGGTTCATGGGTTGATGCTCAACCACTGAGCCATGCTGGCTGGGCTAGAGTGTTTCTGTTTTTTAATTTAAATTCTTTATTGTTTAATGTATTACATAAGTCTCCTTTTTCCCCCATTGACCTCTCCCTGGCCACCCCAACCCCCAGCACATGCCCTAAACCTCCCCCTACATCCCCCTCCGGTCTGTGTCCATTGGTTATGCTCATATGCAAGCATACAAGTCCTTTGGTTGATCTCTGAGTGTTTTTGTTTTGCATCCGAAAACTGTGCCATTTTGTTTAAGGTTTTTTTGGTGGGTGGTGGTGACAATAGACTGATAAATAGGTAGCAATATATATTATGGTTAGAAATTGTTACTTGTTTTCAGGAAAATTCACTAGAGACTAGTTTGTGTGGTTCTCACCCCGCCCCACCCTACCCTCCCACCCCAGATTTTGTTTATGGCTAAAATTTGAATTCCATAGATTCAAAGATTATCCCAGAATTATGGATGTTCTTTTCTAAAGTTGTGCTTAACTAAAAATTTGGAAATAGGGTCTGTGACAGCCATAATGATGAAATGTTTCCTAAGGAATACTGTGATGTCCACATAGAAACTGTTGTGTGGTCTTAGAGTCCCTCTCAAATAGTCACCACCAGCTCATCTATTTATTAAATCCTTTGAATGTCAGTAGTTTACGTAGCTGAGACAAATTGGAATTAACTATTTCGGGGGACTATTTAAAAGCTCCTTAAGACATGCCATAGGAAGTTTATTTCTGGTTTTGAAAGAGCATAAGACCGAACAATTTAACATTGATATTTTATTGTTGTTCTGGTAGGAGTTTCTCTGAAACGCATTATGAGGTTTTAATAAACATCAGATTGTCTCTCAAAGGTGGAATAGGTTATAATTGGTGGTTCTGTTTTAACAAGGTGCAGGTTTTGCAGCATTTGGACAAACAAAGCCAATGGTAACCCCTTTTGGTCAAGTTGCAGCTGCTGGAGTATCTAGTAATCCTTTTATGGTAAGTGAGGTGCAGTTTTAAGCACTTTGTAAGTTGTGTGTTATTTTGAAATTAGGAAATGTGTCTCCTCCTGGATGCTGTTTGCTACTGTACTGATATAACATTGCAGGAGTGTACACATTGAGGGAGCCACTATGCAAGATTCCTTTGTGACTCAAAAAACCACATTAATCATTTGAAATCAAAGAATTGACAGTAAATAAGCTATTTTATAACATGAAATTTGTCTGCTTTCTTGCAAAAGGAACACTTTATGAGAGCTATAGACATAGTAAACATTGTGGAAAGGGGTTTGGAGTCAGATTTAGTTTGAATCATAAATGCAATTTTTTAGAGTCAAGTCCTTTTTTGAGAATTATATGAAATAGTTATATAAAAGGCACAACACAGTGCCTAATACCTAATCTTTTTTTTATAGTATGCTGCTAATTTTATTATAAATTTGATTGCCAATAATGAAACCTAATCTAAATACTCTTCATATTTTCATCACACACCACTTTTGTCTGTTTATTTATTTTGTCTTATGTTTTCCTTTAGACTGGTGCACCGACAGGACAATTTCCAACAGGAAGCTCATCAACCAATCCTTTCTTATAGCCTTATATAGACATTTTACTGGAAAGAACTTTTACATGGTCACATTACATCTCTCCGCCTCTTGCACTGTTGTCTTGTTTCACTGATCTTAGCTTTAAACACAAGAGAAGTCTTTAAAAAGCCTGCATTGTGTATTAAACACCAGGTAATATGTGCAAAACAGAGGGCTCCAGTAACAACTTTTAACCTGTGAATTGGCAGAAAAACGTAGCGGTATCATGTATATTAAAAATTGGCTAATATTAAGTTATTGCAGATACCACATTCATTATGCTGCAGTACTGTACATATTTTTCTTAGAAATTAGCTATTTGTGCATATCAGTATTTGTAACTTTTAACACATTGTTATGTGTAAAATGTTACTGGGAAAATAGATCAGCCACTTTCAAGGTGCTGTCATGTATCTCGGAATGAATGACCTGAAATCATTTTAACCATTCATTGCTACTGGAAAGTTACAAAGTCAGAAGTGGAAGGTTTTATTCAGTCTTGGATTTTTCCCTCCTAAAGAGCTCTTCTATTTATACATGCCTAAATTCTTTAAAAATGTAGAAGGATACCTGTCTGCATAATAAAGCTGATCATGTTTTGCTACAGTTTGCAGGTGAAAAAAATAAATATTAGAAAATATGCTATTGTTTTTGTGTTCTTGCTGCAATGCCTTTACCAAAGTGGCCTTAAATGTGAGTAGTGAATTGAGAACATCTTGAATTCTTAAATTAGGATTTCAGAAGACTTCTAGTGACTAACTTTTATGTCTAAAAGAGAAAATTTTATAAAAAGGCCATGTAGAAAATGTATTAAAACTACTATGACTGCTATATTCATGAATATGTCAGTGGTAAAGCATTTACATGTAGCTTGTCAGATTCACCATAATCCTTCTAATTTCTTTGCAACTTCTTAATTTTGTGAAATTTGTAAATATGAAGAATTTGCATGTATGTGTATTTACAAATTTTTTCAAGTATCTTGAATTCTTAGACTTCAAAAGGCCTATTTTAAATATTGATTTTAAAAGTATTTGAATGTATTGGAAGCAGACATGCATTAACTGTGACATGATTGCACCTCAGATTTGTTTTCTGTTTAGACAAACTGATATTATTAATAGGACATTTGTTTATGTTCATCTCTGGGGGGTAAAGAAACTGGAACCCAGTGTTACCTTGAAGTTATAGAATACTTTGTTTAAAAGGGCAATGATACTAATATTTAGTTATATCTTGTTGTTAATATTCAAATGAACTTGTTTAAATATTTATGTGCAGCAATGCCTCATTCATCCAGAGATAATCTGGCAGTCTCATCAAAACAACACAACTGGGAAACTTGGAATCATCTTTTTTTTTCTTTTTCTTTTTTTTAATGCCTTTGAGCAACCTACTTAAGTTATGAAGTCTTTACTGATTATTTGGTTTCCCAGCCCATAGCAAATTAGCAGTTCAGAGGTTGTGGCTCGAAAGGAAGGAGATAGAAAAAACTATGAAGAGTATACTCTTGAAGACTATTTAGTGTAGGGGCAGCCAGCCCAGCCTAGGTCACTAAATCACATCATTTTCTAATAATTGTCTATTTTACTGACTCTGTGTCATCAAGATAAGCTGAAATTACATATACAAATGGGTAGCATGTGTTTATAATGTTTTATCTTATAATGATTAGACATTTTTTAAAAAGCTTTGGTATTAAAAGAGGTGAACGTCTGTTTCCTCAAACATTTTATTCATGTTGAATACCTTTTTCAGTGGTGGCTACATGAGTTATCCTACTATCCTCAAGCTGTGTAGTGTTTTAGACTTGTTAAAACATTGCTGTTTGTTGCATATCTAGCTGAATGTGTGGTTTTCCTGACCCATTTGATAAGAAGACTGGGAGATCTCTGCCCCTTTTCTGAGCAGTATGCCTCTTCTTTTAGAATTAAATGAATGCTGCAACAGTTGTGGTGTGTGTTGGTGTATACTTGAAATGTCTCTACATTTGTGGGGTCTCCACCCTATTTTTCATGGAGGGAACACTAAAGAAATGTCTTTGAATGTCTGTATTTTAGATTGTATTGGGTCCCAATCAATCCACATGTACAAAGTTATAATGCATAATTATAGGCATTACCCAAATAACCTTCCAGCTTTCCATCTAAGAAATAAGTAAATTAAACAGTTATTATGAAAATAATTTTAAAGACTATTTCTTCTGAGTAAATTTTGAATTTTGTAATTAAATGGGAACTCTTAATGACTTACTTGAAATGAATGCTTATAAAATTAAATATGTAGTTTAAGAAGTCCAGAGTTACAGTAGATTTAAATCAACTTCAGTTAGACTTTCCTATTCAGGTTTGCATCTGCTTTTCAATAGGCCATCAGAATTGTCTCTACATTTGTGGGGTCTCCCACCAGGCCCTTTTTCATGGAGGGAACACAGAGAACTGAAGAGAAAATTCTCGAGGTGACAAGGCTGAAGACCTTCGTGTTTCCTGGCTTCTGGTTGAGTCAGATCTTTTTCTCCTATCTTTACTCAGGACAGAAAATTTTCTTTTCTTTTAGGGTGGAGAACTTTGTTACATTTAAAGGCATGCTGTATTTTCATTTTTGTGAAACATAGAGGTAATTACTTTCTTTGTTCAAATAATTCCTCTAAATTTGAAGGAGCATATCTGTGGTTTACCTGTGAGTTGTCCCTTCCCCCAGTGCACACTGTCTTTGCTACATACAGTTCCTGGAAATTGGTAAAATGGATGTTTTTGTACCATTTCCCCAAAAGTTTTGAGAAACTGGGTCTCGGGAACATAATCCCCGAAGAGCTTTTGTTTATATAACATGTAGGTCAGAATTTACTGTATTAGAAATTACTACTAAGTCATTTAAGAACTATGTTTATTTAAATATAACAAATCCATTACATGTTAACAAATACCATTTTTATAAAAATAAGTGTTATCCAGAAACAATGAGAACATTCTGTTTTGCTCATCTTTTAAATATCTGGACCAAGAGAAGCAGCAGAGTCTCATTGTGATTCTTTTTCTGTCATGTGGCATGGGGACGCTGGAAAACTCCACTGTGAACTTGCAAGATCATGGGTGAAGCAGAGATACAACATTTTGGTACTGTTATGAAAATAGTTTGGATCTTGTGTTCTGGGACCCTCAAGGCTCCCCAGACCAGTCTTTGAAAACCACCACACTAGACCTCAAATGTGTATATTTTTGGAACAGCAGCATTTAGTTGTAAGCATAGTGCTCCCTGAACTTCTATATTTTTTTTTACTTGGTGAGAAAAATGAAAATTCCTGTTGAAGTTGCAAATGTTAAGCCCGGCCGGTGTTGCTCAGTGATTGAGCATCAGGAGTTCACTACTGTTTGATTCCGTCAGGGCACATGCCCAGGTTGCAGGCTCAATCCCCAGTAGGGGGCGTGCAGGAGGCAGCCAATCAATGATTCTCTTACTGGTGTTTCTCCCTTCCTCTCTGAAATCAAGAAAATATATTTTAAAAAGTGCTATCATGCTTATGTGTAAGATTTTAAAAAATATTTCCCAATCCTGAGTTTGCATATCCTATATATCTAATAAAAATTTAATTCGGGTTCCATTTATAAGTTGATAAAATCAGTACAGTTTATTCTTGAAGGGCTTATTTAAGGTTACAAGTAAATTAATAGGGTAATTAGTGGAGCATGTTTTAAACTAAAGAGCTCTTTAAAGTAAAATTTGTGGAACAGTTTTATTGATAGTTTGTTCCCCGGTTTTTAAATTTGTAAAATATGTTATTCACATTTGTATTCAGTTAGCCTATTGTATTGAATGCATCCTCATTAGTTAAAATTTTTGTATATTTTAAAATGTTATAATGTCAATAAAATTTTTATGTGATGTATTTGGACAAGCAAATATATGGCCAAGATGTAATGAATGTTTTACTGGTGAATATTTAGCAACTGCTTCTGATGGAAAAGTGCCCTGTTTTGTAGTGTTGACTGATTGATACTTGTGCTATAAATATTGTTGCCATGGCTGATGGCACCTACCAATCTGGTATTAAACTTGGAGTTAGAAAGATAAAACATAGTAGCAGCTCTCCTAAGCTTTTGCAAGCCAACACTAGCACACACTGACATATAATTCCACAACTCAATCATTACATTTATTGGTTATTTGCTGATTGTATCCAATATTTGAAGAGTCTTGTATTGTTCAGCAAGATTTGGACACTAATTCATTTCTAGAAGCAAACTGGGTCTGAGGTATTTAATCTAAAAATAAGTATTGTGAAACCCTGGTTTTAAAAAGTCCAGTTACTGTGCTGCAGGGGTTGTACATTCATGGCATATACTCTGAATTCTGTCTACATTTGTGTTTTGTTCAACAGTTTAAAAACTTGTATTTTGAATAGTTTTAAGGGAAGATGTGCTCTTAAGTTGGCCACTAGCCTACCACTCACTCCCAGCTTTCTTAGGCTCAAACATTCAAATGAATTTTAAGGCCATTCAATTGCAAATCCAACTTGACATAAAAGGGCTCTTGTGCTTCCTCTTCTGATTTTGGGGTCAGTCCTTAGTATTTGAATTTATGATATTTTCCAGTGAAGGCTTTTGCCAGTAATACATTTTCTTTCAAACCTGGTAACCTCTGTGCATTCTGCTTATTTTATGCCAATGGATAAGAATTTAACGTATCTTGAAATAAATTTTTGAAATCTGCTTGTCCAGCTCACAGGACTTTGGAGTTGAATGACAAAAGGATGTTATTGGGGATTTCATGTAAAGGAAAAGTGATCTTTGGTAAGATACTTCAGTTGGGAATTTAAATGGCCATTGGGTTGGTTGCTTTTTTTTAAATTGATTCTTTGGAATTTTGAGTAGATGTTACCCAAGTTGTAGTTCAAGCAATATTTAAGTAAATTCTCAACGTTTCCCCTCAGTCTTGAGGGACAGAGGAAGCAGACACCAAAGAGCCTTCTAATTTTCACTAAATATTAAGTAAAAGCAAAGGATTGTAAACTGTTTCATAGAAGACCATGGGTACAATCAGGCTTTTAAAATACTTTAAGTTTTTTTAATATTAAAATAATACATGCTTACGATTTTTAAAAATCATGCAATATATAAAGGGTATGAAGTCAAAAAGTGCCTCCTTCCTGTGATCTTGTTCCCATACCCCCGAGGAATATTTTGTCTTGTATAGTCTTTTAGAAATGTTATTTAAAACTGATGTACACATATATATGCCTCTTGTCCCCCTTACTTTAGATGTACGATTTTCTATATTGGTTCTTTTTAACTTGGTTATCTTTATTATCACATCCAGTTCTAACTCATTATTTTAATGGCTCCAAAATTTCATTATGTGGATGTTCCTTTTGAAGAACATTTGTTTATAGATTTTTGTACTAAAAACATTGTTATAATGTGAGTCTCTTTGTGTATAATATATATGAAGATTAGTCTGGATTCTGCCTGATGGGAAACTCAATAAAATAGACATTCTATTTTTAGGCTCACCAGCTGTTTACGAATTTGCACTTGCACTTAGGAAGTTTTCATCCGAAGAGGAAAAAAAGTCACTCAAATCAAGTACCTTAAAATATTTGGAAAAATCCTATGCTTTCTGGCATTTAGTCAGTCACATTTGTTTTGCATGCTGATTTTGCCGTTGCTCCTACCCATGACTCTTGAAGTTTCTAAACGTACACTTTGGGGCTCTGCTTACTACCTGTTGGTATTGTGCCTTGTCTATGTTATCTTAGAATATATCATAGTTTTAAAAAATATTTGTAATTGATTTCAGAGAGAGGAAGGGAGAAAGAGAAACATCAGTGATGAGAATCATTAATCAGCTGCCTCCTGCACACCCCACACTGGGTATCAAGCCCAAAACCACGAGTGTGTGTCCTGACTGAACATTGAACCATGACCACCTGGTTCATAGGTCGACATACCATATTTTTAAGAAGAAAAATACAAATTTACTGTGCCAAAATAATGGCACAACTACGTTTTATTCATTATTTCTTCAAAATTAATTCTCTTTGCCTTAGAAAAGATGGGTAAAAATAGAAAAGTTCTGCTTTTCATTCTTTACAAGATTAGAGTTCAGAGTGTTTCTCTAAATATATTTACCATTAGTCAAGGACAGGGTTTGCTTCCTGGAGTAATTTGTTTATGAGGAATAATATCAGCCCTAATTATTAATAGAAAAGATATCGTAGCACATGAAGTCTAGGAATCAGGAACCAGAGAACTTTATGAGTAGTCAGGGGAAGAATGAGGCACTTTTAGTCAGCAGTGTATGTCTTGGAAGTTGTATTAATGTGCCAAGATTTATGAACACCAGTCTTGATGCAGGAGCACTTCATACAATTGATGTCATTTAATGGCTACAACAACACTACAGCTTCCAGGCAGTATTTGTCACTGGAAAATTGACATTTAGTGTTCAGTTGGCCAAGATTATTCAGCCAAGTGGCGAGTAGACTTATGGCTGACTTTGAAGTTTCTCATTTATATTGTACTAAAGGCCCGATGTATGAAAATTAGTGTAAGAGTAGGCCTTCCTTCCCCCTGGCTGCCAGCACCGGCTTCCCTCTGGCACCCAGGACCCATCCTGGCTTCCCTCAGGCTGCCCGCGGGCACCCAGTTCCCAGCTGGCCTTCCTCTGGCCCCGGCTTCGGCTTCATCAGGAAGGACGTTTGGAATGACATCTAGAAGATGTTCAGTCTAATTAGCATAGTACCCTTTTATTGTAGACTAGAGGCATGAAATTTGTGCAGGGGGGATGTTGTCCCTCAGCCCAGCATGCACCCTCCAATCTGGGACCCCTCGGGGGATGTCTGACTCGAAATCTGAGACCTCTGGCACCTAACCACTCGCCTCCCTGCCTGATCGCCCCCAACCGCCTCTGCCTGCAGG
>NW_006288615.1:130872-144983 GCF_000327345.1 Myotis davidii
GCTGGCCTGATCTACCCTAACTGCTTCCTCCCCTGCCAACGTGATCACCCCTAACCACCTCTGCCTTGGCCCCTGCCACCGTGGCTTTGTCCAGAAGTCAGACGTCCAGATGTCTGGTTGACCTGGTTTAATTAGCATATTACCCTCTTAGAATAGATTATTACTAAGAAGCTCCTGGTTCCAGCAGTTTTTCCTCCTCCATGTTTTTGCCCATAGGTTTTTGCATCGCAAGCATAGCCAGTTTTTAATATTGTACTTTTGCCACATAATTTTCCAATATGTTTTCAAAAATGGAAACATATTTCTGATTGTGAAAATAATATATGCTTGTAAAGAATCTGAAAGTAGAGAAGATTTTTTAAAAAAATCCTGTGCAGATGTAAATACTGGGTTGTGTTCCATGTATAGTTAACATAAGGACCTCTTACAGAATGGAATCATGCTTCCTATTTTATCACCTTTTACTCAATACATCATGGGTTTTACTTTCAAATATAGATCTCCATTCTCTTTAGTGATGTTTTATTAGATGGGGTTCCAATTTTTCAGCATCGGAAATGTTGCCTATACTTTCGCACATGTACGGTTCGGCGTCATGTCTTAGAAATGGAATCGCTGAGTGAACAGTGTACATCTCAAACATTTTCTATATTGCTCTGTAGTCTTCCTATTCATTTATCATTTTTTTCATAATTTAAATAACGTTAATTGAATACCTTGCTGTGTATAACCTTTTATTTGTATTATATCTTGGAATAAATTCTTATAAAGTCACACTATTGGCTTATAAGCATTAACATTTTGTCCTCAACTAAATTGCTAGTTTTACAGGGATTGCTTTGATTTTTGCAAATACCAAAAAGGCACATGGGCCATTTTTACCTCAATTTCTGGTTATCAGAAATCTCTGGGAATTATTTTTAATAAGTGCTAATTTAAGGGAGCTGAAATAATGCCTCGTCTTTTCTTCTTTCAATTACTGCTGAGGTTGGTTTTCCCCATGTTTTACTAGTTACATTTTTTCACTTATAATTGTTTTAAAGGTTAAGGTAGACATAGTAATGAGATCACCTAAATTTATATTTTTGTTCATCACATTCTATATTGTTTTGGAATTACAGAGGCACCCTCGAGGAAGAGACCTCTTTTCTGGAATGCTCATCTTTTAAAAATTGTTTTGTTAGAACTTTTTGTATATTGACATTCAGTAAAATTACTTATGTATTTACCAAATATTTCTCCTATTCTTTTTATGTATAGAGCAGTGGTTCTCAACCTTCCTAATGCCGTGACCCATTAATACAGTTCCTCATGTTGTGGTGACCCCCAATTTCATTGTTACAAATTGAACATAATTAAAGCATAGTGATTAATCACAAAAACAATATGTAATTATATAAGTGTTTTCCGATGGTCTTAGGCGACCCACAGGTTGAGAACCGCTGGTATAGAGGTTCTGTGTTTTTATAGAGTCAAATCTATCCGAGTCCCTGACATTAAACCAGTCCTGGCAAGTGGTAGGCACTTTTTTCTTTTTGGGGGGTAATTTAACCAAATGAATGAAATACATATTCAATCCTAAACTGAATTCCTTGACTCACTTCCTGGAGTGATAAAATTGGGTCCTATGACTCATTTCCCAGTGGGGAGGTGGCTGCCCTGCTTCCTGGCACATCCATGGCCTCCCTTGCCAGATGGCTTTGCCATCAGCCCTTGCCAAATGTTACCCACTTACTCAAGTGACGTGCTGAGCAGCCTCGTCCTCACTGGTTATGTCCCAGCAAATATTGATTATCCTAAGAGTTCACATGCGATGCCATGATGAAAGGGGAAGACCCCAAGTGGATGTTTCTGCAATGAAAGAATCTACTTTTGTTATGCATGTATGGGTTGAGATGGGGGACATAGGAGAAGAAGAAAAGATATAAGTGTCAGGGAGAAAAGCAAGGGATGGAGCAACCAAGGAACAACTGGAAAATCACCCTACCCCCACCCCCACTCCATTAGAACCTGATATTTTACAAGTCTCTGTTATTAAAGTGATAGCCGACACTGTTCAAATTGAAAACAGAGTTTAGTTGTCCTTCAAGTATTTCCTGATAAATTGGTTTTACTTATCCAGGGAGAAGGAACAATACCTGGGCATCTAGTCATCCCAGCCCGCATTTGCCCTTGTTTACCCAGCAACCTGCTTGGCGCAGCCTCTGGTGTTGAAGGGCAGCAACCGGAAGGGCGCGTGGCGGTAGAATCTCTCAAGCCTGGATTCCCAAGCCAGCTCCCTACCTCAGAAAGCCTCCCACCTGTGGCACTTGTTTAATCTCCCTGAATGTTAGTTTTTCCATTTGTAAAAAGGGGAACATGATATCTTTCAAGATTGTCTTCAGAGTTAAATTTGATTGATGTATGTATGCCCTCTATAGGTGGCAATGATTTAGGTCCTCATTATTGTCGTCATGGCTTTTATTTTTGAGCTTTTATGTGTTCAGAGTCTATATTTCTTTTATGTCTGGCCCAATTTTAAAAATAGAATGCGGTTCTATATCCTTATATTAATGTAAATTAAAATTCTAGCATTATCTGCGTAACCCTCATCATGAAAGTAAATTTGACTGAAATCACTTCACATTAGTTGTACACATACATCAAGTTAGTAACAATGAAATCTTCAGTCCAGATCAAATAAAAATAACTCCTGCCTTCGGTAGACAAATCAGTACTTTCCTTAATAAGTGTATATCTGGGGAATAAATTTTAGTTAAAATGGACCGTTCTTTATTACCACTGAACTCTGAAGAATTTAGGAGCTGGAAGGGACCCTTGGCAGAATCTGAGCTCAATGTTCACAAAGGGAAGAAATGGCTGCTTAGAGAGGGTTAGCGATTTGTGGACATGCAGACAGGTGCAGGGTGATATGGACAAGACCAGAGGGTGCTGTCCCCCATTCCCATTCGATGCATGTTCCTAGGCATCAACTCCTGAGCTAAGAGAAAGACAAATATTGATACTGGTCACTTGCCCTTAACATTTTGTTGTATATTATCCCTTCAATTACCTGTGTGAACGCTGGTGGACGTCTCCCCTCTCACGCCCTCATGATCCATCCTAGCTCATCAACCTTACAACACCCAGGTTCTCCTCTGACCTCAAGTTCAAAGGCTCCGTAGATCTGCCTGTGGCAATTATAGCCTCCCACACTGTATTCCCACAGTCTTTTGAACAATTACAGATGTGGTTTTTTCTGGGTAAAAACGCTCAGCCCTAGGTCCCATGGCTCCCATGGAGAAGTGTTTGATAAGGACTGGCACCTTAGTAGGTGAGCAAACTTCTCCTGACACCTGTTTTCTGTTCCTTTCCATGACTCCTGCTTTCTAACTCTTGATTCTGTTCTGTGTCAGAACAACTCAAAGGAAAAAGAATATTCATTAACGTCCTCCCTACAAAAGTAGTCAAAAGCTATTTTGAATGCCTTAGGTTCCATTTCCAGCCTGTGGAAGCACGTTGGATGGTCTTATGAAATATCCTCATAGATTAGACATTTTGGATACCTCATTCCAAAGGTTTGTTTTTTTATTGCCCAACTATTTGGCCAGAATTTTAGTTTTTTGGTAGCTCAATTTTGCTTGTATCTAATTATACTTTTTTTTGTAATAAGCAACAAAAACCACAATAGCAAAAACAAACAAAAAAATACACCAAAAAATCAACTCTAGATGGATCAAGAGATTATTTTTATGCCTTTTAAAAAGAGTACAAGCTCAATCATAAAAACAAACAACACACACACACACACACACACACACAAACAAAAAAAACAAAAAACGGAAGGTTTGCTTTCAAGATGACGTTATTTTCTGAGTTCCATCACCTGCTCTGGTGACCTCCAGAAGCTTGGAAGACTGACCTTAGGCATCCTTTATGAAACCATTGATTTTAATTTAAATGAACTTCCTTGTATTATGATGAGGCGTTCCCCCTGCTGATTTAGATGACATGCATGTTTTAAAGTGTTTCCATTTAAAATCTTTCTGGAAGACACATTGTACTTTGGGTTTGCTGCTTTGCTTCTCTGCTTGGTGAGTTTCCTGTGAAGAATGTCGCTGGCCCAAAGCCTAATGACGCAATTGAATTGCATACTCTACCGAGAAAAGAAGGGTCAGACCTCTGTGACCCACACGCCTCACATAGACACTGTTCAAAACCCAACCTCTCTGGCCTTGGAAATGGCTTTAAATTGATTCTTGGTGATGTGACCACCTGCTGCCATGCCCTGGAAAGAGGGTGAAATCATTCATTCATCAAATATTAATTGATGCCATACACTGTGAAAGGACCTGGGAGTTCAAAACCAAAGCCACGTGGTTCCTGCCCTCCAGAACTTCAGGGTCTTGTAAACAGGCACACACCAGTCAGACCATGTAAAAGGCAGGTGCTCACACAGGTGAGGGGGTAATCGAGTCTGAATGAGCTTCCTTTCATTTATTCAGTAGATATTTTGATGTAAGGTTTAGGTTAAGATTCTTTGCATGGATGTGCCATTGCTCTAATATCATCTGTGGAAAAGATTATTCTTCTTCCATTGAATTACTTTTTCTCCTTTGTCAGAAATCAGTTTGTCCTCTTTGTGTGGGTCCTCTCCTGGACCCCTACCCTGTTGCCTTGATCTAGGTGTCTGTCCCTCTTCCTGTCCCATGTGGTCTTGATTACCGTGTCTACATAATAATCTGGGTCATCAGGTAGAGTGATTTTGTTCCTTTATTTTTCATTTTCAAAATTCTTTTAGCTAAATAGGTCCTATGCTTGACCAATAAACTTTATTTTTAATTGAATTTATTGGGGTGATGTTTAATAAAATTATATAGGTTGCAGGTATACAATCTATAATATATCATCTGTATTTGTATTGTGTGTGAAGGTCAAGTCTCCTTCTATCATCATTTTTCCCCCTTTACCCTCTTCTCCCTCCCTTAATCTCCTTTCCCGCCAGTAATCACCATACTGTCTGTGTCTATAAATTTGTTGGGTTTTGTTGCTTAATTCCTCACCCCCTTTTTTTTTTACCCTGTCCCACAACTTCTCTCCCCTCTGACAGCTGTCAGTCTGTTCTCTGTATCTATGAGTCTGTTTCTATTTTCGTTTGTTAGTTTACTTTGTTCATTAGATTCTACATATAAGTGAAATCATATGGTATTTGTCTTTTTCAGATGGCTTATTCACTTAGCATAATGCTCTCTAGGTCCATTCATTCCGTCACAAAAGAAAAGATTTCCTTCTTTTTTATGGCCATGTAGTATTCCATGGTGTAAATGTAGCACAGCTTTTTTATCCTTTCATCTACTGATGGGCACTTAGGCTGTTTCCAGATCTTGGCTATTATAAATAACACTGCAATGAACATAGGGGTGCATATATTCTTTTGAATCCATTTTTTTGGGGGGGGCGATTCTTAGGATATATTTCCAGAAGTGGGATCACTGGGTCATAAGACAGTTCCATTTTTAATTTTTTTGAGGTTACTCCATACTGCTCTCCATAGTGGCTGCACCAATTGTCCAGAATAAGCTTGTCTACATCTACACAGCACCTGGCTGAAATTTTGGAATTGTATTTGACCTATAGATAAATTGGCATCTTTACTTTGTTGAGTCTTCCCATCCATGAACATGATGTGCCTCTCCATTTATTTAGGTCTTCTTTGATTTCTTCCTCCTGCGGAAAACAATCCTGTAAAAAAAAAGTGGGGGGGGAGTACAATCCTGTAATGTTTTGTTATATTTCTATATAAGTATTTTTTTTTTCTTTTGGGAAACATGAAAACAAATGATATGGTTTTAATCTGTTTCCATATGCTTTTTGTTAGTATAGAGCTTATTTTTTTTTGCTCTTCCCTTTAAAAAGAATCTGTCATTAGGTGGAAGATTGTTTCTTGCGATGTATAGAAATCACTAAGAGTATCACAGGTCCTAGAATTGCAATTTCCCAAACATGATTTCAGTCCTGATTTTCTGGAATCTTCTCCTGGGTAGGGGTTATACCACCTCTGCAACCTTGGAAACTTGTGATGATTGGTTGAGATTCACTGGGACTTCATGTATAGGGGACAACAGGGGAGCCTGATATCTAGAGAAAAAGATTTTGTTGATAGCCAGATGGCTACACTGCTCTTTGCATTAGCTATTTTTGTCTTTTCAGATGTGTCTAGAATTAGGCAGCTGGCCATTGATGACAGGGCATTGGCACATGGTTTAGCTTGAATAGCAATATGAAGCCAAAAACTGTGACTCTATTTCTTATTGTATAACTAACTGACATTATAAAAAGAGTGTTCCACACTTGGTATTGTTAGGGTGATCATGCTTCCAGACCCCAAACTGGGCTTATATTTGAGTAAATGGGCTCTGAGTTATTATTTGTTGAAATGAAAATCACATATATGTTGAGATGTGTGTGTTGAGATGTGAGCCTAGAAGTACAGGAGAATTATCAGGAAACACTGTGTTATGGGTTTTATTGTGCAAATTTAGCAGATGATAAAGTCTTTGCCAGAAAAAGATGCTGCTTTCAAAGTAGTAAACATCAGCTCATCGCTCTAAGAAAACAGGTGGGAAAAGAATACTGAAGGCAAAGTAAACATAAGAAAAGTGACTAAATAATGCAAAATGGTAAAAAGTGATCTTCCCCTATATTGGCACATTCCAAAGGTCTCAAACTTGAACAGGCATCAGAATCACCTGGAGGATTTATTAAACACAGATTATTGGGCGCCACCCCCAAACTCTCCGAGAATTTGCATTTCTAACACCATCCCCGGGGCCCCACCTTGAGATCTATTCCTAACTCCACTGAAAGCTAAAAAAATTAGGGTTGTTAGCTATTACAAGAAAATTATTGAAGACTGTCCTTAAGTCTATAGTTTTGATGATCAGACTCCTAGATTTCACTCTTGGGTCTACACTGGACAAGAGGAAACATGAAAGCAGGGAAGATTGCTGTTGTACCTACAGAAGACATTAAGTACCAGCGGGATAGTGCACTGGGATGGACCAACCAGCATGGCTTTTTTATACCCAGAGTCCTCATAAAGAAAATAGGCCATAGGCCATCCTTTGCCCCATTTAGAAGTACTCCCATCTAAAGGTAAGCGATTAAGTTTCTAAAACTATAGGATATGCCACAAAGTGTAGATTAATTCTTTCCAATTTCTAAGTCTACTGAGTGTCGTCATTGAATTCTTCGATTATATGGATGTTTGAGAATTACTGCTCCTTCCTTCTATTTCCATTCTCTGCAGTGAATGTGTTAATGTGTTTTTCTAAACCCACCATCAAAATCTGAGCTCTCACCTGACTAGAGTGAAAGTAAGTTCTGTGGTCTAGTAGATTTGACTCCTTGTGAGTCACAGGATCATGACCAATCGAAGACTCTTAGAAGATCTAGAGTCAAAACAACTGTTTAGCTTTTTTCAATGGCTTACTTTCAAGTGTATTTGAATCATTTTTGTGTTGCATGCTTTAATATCTCAAGGAACTGTCATATGCACTAGAAACACCAGAAAGGGTGTGATTGGACAGCCCCCTCCTTGGTTCTTGTAGGAAGGAATTCAAATGAATGACTCAAGCAATTGCATTATATTAAAGCCAATTTATTAAAATGTAAAGCAAGTAAGTTTATTAAAGAAGCAAGGCAAGCAAATCTATTAAACTACATCTGGCCTAGAGCCCAGATGGGTTTCTTAGCTAACCTGAGAAGTGAGTCAGGTGGGGGTTCAAGAGGTAATACACCTTTCTGTCTATAGGTTTTTAAATTCCTCTGCCAGATATCTTGGTACAGATTAACTCTCAAGGTCTTTCTTTTGCCCTGTTATAGCTTTCCCAGAATTTATGAGAAATATTTGGTGATTTCATCTTGACAAGCCCTGAGACTGCTGGCTTCTCTGTTTCAACAGTGAAGTGAACACTCCTTCTTCTCTCCTACATCCCTCAAACGGCTGACTTCTTTGAGATAAATCTCTCCCTCTTCCGTCCCCCTTCCCCTCTCCTGCCTTAGCAGTTCCAGGGTGACTTACACCATGCTTTCTATGGTTAGGGAGAAGAGGCATCGAAACTCCCCCTTCTTGCTTGCATTCTTTGGGTAGAGAGGTAATAGCCATTTGTTCTCAAGAGTCCTTGGTTGGGAAAGATAAGATTTTACTGCAAACTAGCTGCAAGCTGCCCAAACTGTTGTTTCATTTTCTTGTCTCAGTTTCCCTATTCCTCTTGTCCTGGAATTTGCCTAGCTCCTCAGTATCCTGTAACAGAACTAGTGTTCTACCAAACAAACCTTGGGAAGCCTCTGTGGCCAGTAGATCTTGAGCTAATACTGTAGAAATCAACCCTTAGATGACAGAGTCCCCAAAAAGGGACAGAGGAGCTTCCCAGGGCCTCTGAAACCTCACGTCAGTGGCCTTGTTGCCTACTTTATGATCAAGCCTGGGCCCACAGATGTGACTGATGCAAGAAGAATTAATTACTAGGCAGAAAGGTGAGGTGATCCTTAAGATGAAGCGGGAGCCTGTGGGTGTCCCAAGGGGGGTGATTTTTATAATTCACTGAATGACTTCACGGTTTGCAGTCAGGGCATCTACCCAGGGAGAAGAAGCAGACATAATCACAAGTTTAGATATACGAGGCCCCAATAGCAATGTTGGAAGTTACCTTCTTTATTTAAGTTTGTATGTTCTCCTTTTCCTACTGAGGGACCTCAGGAATGTTTCCCGGAGAGGTGTCAAGGGAAGCACATGATGTCCCTGGGAAAATACTAGTGAGCAAGGAAAATGTCGATGGGAAGATGGTCTCCCTGGCTCATCTCTTCCAAGAGAGGCTCTATTTGAAAATTGGGATAGGTCCTTTGCTAAATATTCTCACCGGGTGAGACAGTTAAATTTAGCTAAACTGAAAATATGTGATTTAATAAGACTAAAGGTATCTAGTAAGGAAATAAACAGTAGGAGCCTGACGTTTTCCTATAGAAACTGAAATAAACAATAACAAGGAAGTGGTCATGTGTCCTCCCTCTCTCATACCCAGAGGTGCTATATAAGGGCTCCCCCAGCAGAAGAGGCATCAGACCTCCCTCACCTCCTGACTATCACTCCTCACCTCCCCTGAATCCCCTCTACTAACACCATGGGTTGCTGTGGCTGTGGTGGCTGCGGTGGTGGCTGTGGCGGCTGTGGTGGTGGCTGCGGTGGTGGCTGTGGCTGTGGTGGCTGTGGTGGTGGCTGCGGTGGCTGTGGTGGCTGCACCACCTGCAGATGCTACCGGGTTGGCTGCTGCTCCGGCTGCTGCCCCTGCTGCTGTGGCTGCTGTGGGGGCTGCTGCAGTGTCCCCGTGGTCTGCTGCTGCCGCCGTTCCTGTGGCTGTGGCTCCTGTGGCTGTGGCTCTTGTGGTTGTGGCTGTGGCTGTGGGAAGGGCTGCTGTCAGCAGAAGTGCTGCCAGTGTAAGTGCTGCTGCCAGAGGCAATGCTGCTGCTAGACAGTGGCTGAAATTCACCCCGGCCCAGCAGCTGAGGGAGGCCACCCTCTCTCCTGCTGGTAAGACTTTGCTTCGGCCCATTCTGTCTGCTTTTTCCTTCGAGCCCTCTCTCACGAGCTTTCCCCCTCATGCTTCCTGTGCCTCAGGCTTTGTCTTCCTGGGATCTCCCTTTGCTCTCACTCTGCACAAAGTTGCCCAAACCACGTAGCGTGAAATAAATATGCGACCAAGGAACTGATGCTCCCTGGGCAAAGTCAGAGTCTCCTGGGAACCCTCATGCTAGTAGTTTCTCTGCTTATACTGTCCAATTTTTTTTTTTATAAATAACTGCTGCCTGGATTTGACCATGTGGAGTTTTCTGCCTGTGTGCAGGCTTTTCTACTCCTCTGTCAACATTTGCTGTTTACAATTTGCTAATAAAATGACTTAGTGCACGATCAAACTCTCCATCAGTCACACGTGGTATCATTTCCTTTGTTGGCTGCTCCCGCCACTGCACTGGGAACCCCGTCCTGGCTCCCCCACCACTGTGTTCTCCTGCAGCCGGTGGGGGGCCTGGGCCCTGCGTTCAGGGCCATTTATTAGCGAGAGGGACAGCCCCCTTGTCTGCTGCCCCCAAATGACATTTTGCCTGAGGGATCCCTGTACTCACCCAAGGATTTTCGAGGGTGGGGTGAAGGTGAAGGGGATCGGTGGTGGTGCTGGGGTTTTGTTTCCTGAAGCATCCAAAACGTGAAAAATGGGGCCCCAAGGGGGAAAAAAGAATATGTGCCAGAGAAGCCTGGGCTATTGTGGAAACACAGAAAGGGACCTGAGTCAGGCTTTGTGTAGGGGGAGAGGGTAGAAATCTCAGGGGGTAGCGACACTTGGGCCAAGTCATGAAGGACGAAGGCTGCCTCTGGGACCAGGGTGTGTCAGGGATCACTTGAGGGAAGACCATTGCAGGCAGAGGTGACTCTGTGAGCAACGACCAGAGGGGAGAGCCGGTGTGACCAGTGGGGACAGCTCAGCTCAGGCTAAGTTGAGTGTGAGGGGGTAGCGTGGTGAGAGATGAGGCTGGAGAGGTGAGCGAAGTCCAGATGCAGAAAGTTGCACTCAAGTGTTTGGATGCTATATTCCACACTAAGAAAAATTCTTTGAAGGATTTGGTGGGTGAATGATGCCCTTGGTAGAAAATATCAGTCTGGCAGCACAGGGAGAATGGGCTGGAGGGAGGTTAAGTCCAGAGGTGGAAAATCAGACACGCAGCTGGAGGGATATGGGCCCTGGGGATGGGAGCCTGAACCACAATGGAGATATTCAAGAACGGTTTCTTTTTAGTATATTTTTTTATTGATTTCAAAGAGGAAGGGAGAGGGAGAGAGGGATAGAAACATAAATGATGAGAGAGAGTCATCGATCAGCTGCCTCCTGCACATCCCACACTGGGGATGGAGCCCACAACCCAGGCATGTGCTCTGATTGGGAATCAAACTGTGACCCCCTGGTTCATAGGTCGATGCTCACCACTGAGCAACACTGGCTGGGCCAAGAACGGTTTAGATGTAGCGTGGGATTCAAGGAGAATTCGAGAACGATGGTTCCAGCTTACACAAGTGGGTGGGTGATAGATGGTGGCGATCTAACTTGGACTGGTGGGGAGCAGGGTGAATGAATCATTTGGTCACCCACTGAGATGGTGATGATGATGGCAGCAGCTGAGATGGCCAGCAAGCATCATCCCATGTAATCCTCCCAACGATGTAAGAGGCGGGCACTAACATCTCCACTAGCTACGTCAGGTATCAAGGTTGTGAAGAGAAGTATCAGCCACTACATGGTGGGGCCAGGATTCAGATCTAGTCTCCTGGACACGAAAGCTTGCTTTCTTAGCTCCCGGACTGCAGGCTGTAGAGGAGGAGTGAGGTCGGGAGTGAGTCTCGCTCATCCTTGTGGCCTTTCGGACCTTGGCACAGGATTCATGGTGGAGTTTCCCAGAAATATTTTGTGCAGTGAATATAACTGAAAATCTGCTCCATGGGGAATGGGACCTTTGGATTCCCTACTATTAACCACAGGTCTCTTTCCTCCTGCTACAATCTTCACTAGGTGGGAGGTAGAGTCGTGTTTATATCTGCAGAATCGTGGCACCATTTAAATTCTTAGTTGGTGCTTAACTGTATCAAATTTTGTCAAGAAGCAGCAGGGTTGGGACCAGGGGAGAACAAATCAGGCAAGTGCAGAGTCCAGTCCTGTCTTTATGTAAAATTTTGATATTTGGCTCATCATGGATAGTTTGCATTTTTATAATATATTCTTTATCTTGAGAAATTGAGTTTTTGGTGCCACCTTAAATTTTGCAACCCAAGCAAGTGCTTCATTCATCCCATCCTAGTCCTGGCCAGGGGGAGAAGTATTACATCGATCCAAATATACCCCACCCCACCCCCACCTCACCCCCACTGTTATTTCCGTGCTGGTTTAAGTAGATTGTCTACATGGAATCACATTCATTTGTTGGAAAGAATGACTACTTCAAATTGGTTAGTCTCACAGCCTGACATGGCTTCTGTGAGCCCAAAGACTGGTAAATAAACAGGAAGCTCACCTAACACTTACGGAAACAAAACCAGATTCCACTTAAGGAGGGAAGTCAAGTGCAAAAATTCATTGAAGCTGTGGCTTATTAGGGCTGAGAGAGAGAACAAGGGCGTCGAACTCCTTTGCATTGCAGCTTATCACAGCGAATCTGGTCTAAAACAACGTGCTTGCACTCAAAAATTGCCTTTCCAACTGAAAGTTCTACAGGAAATAGACCAGTGTTTGGGAGATTTTTCTATAAAGAACCAGATAGTAAGAAGCCTATGATTTTGCTCATATGTGGGATATAAAACAAAAAGCAACAAATGAACTAACAAAACAAACAACAAATCTCATAGGGCCCTAGCTGGTTGCTCAATGATTAGAGCACAGGCCACAGACTGTAGGGTCATGAGTTTGATTCTGGGTCAAGGGCACCTACCTCAATTGTAGACCCAATCCCTGGTCCCAGTAGGGGTGCGTGTGGGAGGCAACCCATCGATGTATCTCTCTCACATCGATGTTTCTCTCACTCTCTCTCTCCCTCCCTCCTTTCCATTCTCTCTAAAAATCAATAGAAAAAATACCCTCAGCGAATGATTAACAAAAACAAAACAAAAACTCAAGTAGAACAACAGAGGGAAAAGAGTTGGGGAAGCTGAATAGGGTAAAGAAGGTCAAATACATGGTGGCAGAAGGAGACTAGACTTCGGGTGGTGAACTCAATAGTGTAGACAGATGTGTTATAAAGCTGTACACCTGAAATTTATGTCATGTTATTAACCGACGGTACTCCAACACAATAAAAAAACAACAGCAACAGATAGTTAATGCTTTCTGCTTTGCAGACCATGATCTCTGTTGCAACCACTCAGTCCAGCCATTAAGACTTGAAACAACTGTAGACAACACATAAATGCGTGAGTGGCTTTGTTTCAATAAAACCTCATCTACAAAATGAGGTGGCAGGCCAAAAAGTGGGCCTTCGTTTATTGATTCCCTGATCTAGACATTGAACTTTGCAGGCCTGGCTCCGGGATCAGGCTGCTGTGCTTGTTTTCTGACTCCCCAATTTCTCTGTGACCTTAGACCATGCATGTCCCTCTATCCTACTTTTTCTTCATCAGTAAAACAGGAGTATTAACAGTCTCTTCATTGGGAGGTTATTGCAGGAATTGATTAAAATAATACACGTAAAATACTTAGAATTATGCCA
Organism: Myotis davidii; assembly: GCF_000327345.1. Lineage (NCBI taxonomy): Eukaryota > Metazoa > Chordata > Mammalia > Chiroptera > Vespertilionidae > Myotis > Myotis davidii. The sequence goes on from NW_006288615.1 coordinate 144,157, forward strand.
GGAACATTGTAATAGCTCAAAAATATTGATTGGTACACGGAACCAGAGGAGGGTGAAGCATTATGGAGGAAGTACTTGTAGAATGGATTTGACTTTCTCTGCAAATGGAAAAAACACACCTTTGCGCTTGAGTGTGCTGGTCAGCCCCAATCTCAGAAGACCATGCAGGGAATGTGAGCGCCTTCAGGGAGTGGGCTTTTTCCTCGTTCCTCAGGGTTTAGGTCAGATCCCATCTCTGGGGTTCTGCGACTGCTCTCTCCCAGAACCCAGGACCCCTTCCCAAATCTCTAACAAAACCCGTTGACATTGGACCAAGAGCATCTGCTCAGTTTTCCGTCGGCCCATGAGATGATTAGAGCACAGGGCAGGAACCCTGTCTCAGTCACTTTTGTAGATGAGCCTCCTATCTTCACCCAAGGCCAGTGCTCAGAATGGCAAAGCAGAATGCAACATGATTTGGTTGTTGGTCAGCTGGCTTGTGTTTCTTCTGTCAACTGTGGTAGCCTTGAAGGACTACCTTCATTGTATTCATTAGTGTAACGTATTGTGAGGAATAAGAATTTTAATAAGAGCCCAGCCAGAGTACCTCAGTTGGTTGAGTGTCATCTTATGTGCTGAAAGGTTGCTGTTTGATTCCCAGTCAGGGTACATACCTGGGATGTGGGTTCTATCCCTGGTCGGGACACGTATGGAAGGCAACCTAGTGATGTCTCTCTCTCTCGCTCTCTCTCTCTCTCTCTCTCTCTCACTTTCTCTCTCATCTCTCTCTCTCTCCCTCCCTCTCTGAAATGAATAAATATATATTTTTAAAAACACCTAAAGTGCAT
>NW_006288615.1:146528-148122 GCF_000327345.1 Myotis davidii
TTCTGCCTCTCTTCACAGTTTTGTCTCCCCCGGTATCTGCGTATCTCTGTTTTATCTGCCTCTCCGGTTCTTTCATTGCTGCCTCTCCTAGCACTGCGACTGTGGCTGTGGGAAGGGCTGTTGTCAGCAGAAGTGCTGCCAGTGTAAGTGCTGCTGCCAGAAGCAATGCTGCTGCTAGGCGGCCGGCGGAACCTCTGTCTCTGGGCAGCAGAGGTGGAGGCCTTCCTGCACTCTGTCCACCTGCTCGACCTGCTATCACCTGCTATTCTGGGACTTAGCTGTTGGCCTATGACTTTGGTCCTGAAGGTGGGTTCCTATCTTTTCTGCTTTCTGTGATTTTAATTTTCCTACCCAAAAAGTCTCCAGTCGAATAGTTAAGAACCAAAACAAAGACAGGAGTATGGCCTTGTTTCTAAAGAAAAGCTGACATCACTGAGCTTAATCCAATAGGGTCTCCATTCCCAATATTCTTTACCTGTATCTGATTATTTCCTCCCATTTTTTAAATCTCTGCCCCATTTCCTACTTGTATTCTTATTTGTCAACAGCTGTTTTTTTTTAAGTCTCCAAATAAAATAAAATAATCATTAAAAGTTTTCCTTTGCTTTTATATTTATTTGACTATATCCTACCTCTTGGAAAATCTTAATCTCCCTTAAAAGGTCTTGGTGTTGGGTAGTAATAGTGAGCAAGGTCCATGCAGATACTTTTCCTGTCCCTGCACCCCAGTTACCCACACAAACAGAACACCTAAAGTATGACTTTTATCTACAGTTTGGATTCATTTTGAATCAAGAGTTCCATTTACAGATAGACAAATTCCCTTAATTTATTAAGAATCTCAAAAGGGCCCTAGCCAGTCTGGCTCAGAGGATAGAGCGTCGGCCTGTGAACTAAAGGATCCAGGGTTCGATTCTAGTCAAGGGCACATGCCTGGGTTGGGGGCTCAATCCCGCCGGAGTAGGGGGTGGGCAGAAGGCAGCCAATCAATTATTCTCCCTCATCATTGAAGTTTCTATCTCTCCTTCTCCCTTCTTCTCTGAAATCAATAAAAATATATTTAAAAAAAAGAATCTCAGAAGGAAGAGGGATGGGGGCGTGGGAGGAGATTAACCAAAGACCTTATATGCATATATGCATTACCTATGGGCATAAACAATAGTGTGGTGAAGGCCTGGGATAGGGCAGGAACCTGATGGGCAATGGGGGTGAGGAAGGGGGGGAGGGGGACATCTGTAATACTCTCAACAATAAAGATCAAAAGTAAATAAATAAATAAAAGACAACCCTAAAAAAAATCCTGTTTTATTCACAAAGAACACATTTAAATACATTTTCAGAAACAAGCCTACTACCAAGATAAGGATGACTACATTGATTTTTTATTTCCATCCACTGGGGCTGTACTGGGCTGCATATCTGGCGCTTTGGCCAGACGGGTCATGCTGTGCTGTCTGTTCCTAAAACACATAGATAGGAAGGTACTGACATCAGGCCAGGCCTTGAGATATGGTCTCATGGCCCCTTCCCAGCACGTAAGCCTTCTTTCTCAGAAGACCCGGAAGTCTCATTCTAAATTTGGGAGACAAAAGAC
>NW_006288615.1:148465-149730 GCF_000327345.1 Myotis davidii
AGATTTTCAGAAATATGCCTACTACCAAGATTAGGATGGCTACATTGATTTTTGATTTCCATCCACTGGGGCCGTTACCTCTTTGCTCAGAGGGCAGAGTTCCACCTCTGCATGCGTGCAGCCTTTTATTTTTCCCTCTAATTCCAGCCAGCAGTGCCCATTAGAGCTTTGGTGTTGCTAGTTTAGCTTTTCCATCAGGCTGTGCTAAATGAGTGATCAGCAGTGGACATGGACTTTACCAGCCTCAGGCCTCACTGGTTCTTTCCAAGTGAATTGCTGTTTGCTTTTCTGTCTGAATTAATTTAACCTTGACTGGGATATTAGGCTTAGGATTTCCCTCAGATTCATTTCAGATCTTACTCAATAACTTAAACCATGTTTTCATTTATTTCTTCCCAAGCCTAGAGGGATCTTGAGCAGCCCTTACCTAATTAGTGCCTTTATGACAGACCGGGATTGTCCATTCCTGATAGGAAAACCATTAGATAGGAAGATTTATTTCTTTTATACCTAGAAAGGAAACTCAACTTTAGTTAATCCTCAACAACTATCTCTCACTTTGAAGATACAAATTGAAATACAAATAGTATTTGATAATTGAGACCATGCGTAGTATTTAGGACGTAAATATTTTAGAAGACTCTTTATTTTGTGTTGACACATGTTCACATTGAGAAACACCTGAACATAAAGGCAGGCCTTTGGGCGACGTGGGCTGTGCTCAGATCATTAGGATCCAGGGCTGAATGTGACACCTGCCATGGGTGTTTCCATCAGAGGTGGGAAGGTAGCTCTTGCAAACATTCAGAATGACGTCATGGAAGTGAACATGTGGCTGCAACTGATGTGAGATGTAGGATGTGTGCATATAGGTGTTCTTCCCATATTCTTCAGTCCCCATCCCTCTACCCTTACCCCCCATGGACATTTCCTGTCTGATTTCCTTGTGAATATGATGTTAGCTTCATGTGGTGGGAATTGAGTGGACTATGCTCTGGTGGAGGAAGAGAGAGCTGAATGTGCTAAGCAAAGCCAGAAACCACACTGTATCCATGTGCCACCCCGTGCATGTGGCACATTTCTTTCATTTAAACATCAAGGATGATTCATCACGTGGGTTTGCTTTGGCCACAGCACCCCTTTAAGCCTTCAGCTCAGCACACACTCAAACATGTGTATCATTGACACCCATCACGCATGACCAAAAGAGTGTGTTAGTTTGCTAAGGCTGCCATAACAAAGTAACTCAGACTGGGTGGCTTCAA
>NW_006288615.1:150071-151902 GCF_000327345.1 Myotis davidii
AGAAACCAAAAAAGAAGTTCTGAGTGGGTGGGTAGTGTTTGCTTAGCTTCCCTCCTACCTTTCAAAGGTGGCAGCCAAGGCAAAACTTGAGCCCTTGGGTGGCTGGATAGAGGATCTGCCCTCTGCCCTGACAAATGGCATTGCCGGCATCCACTGTTTCACAACAGTAACACAAACACTTTTATAACGAAAGCACTTCATGGGTTTCAGTGCGCTTTCAAATGTATCATCTCATTAAGTAGGTTTTTTCAGATATAAAGACATGGAAGCATGGAACAGACTGACAAACCTCGATGTGAGGTTGTGGGGAAGAGAAGAGATAAACCAAAGAATTTATATACTTATATGCATAGCCCATAGACAAGGGGAATAGGGTAGTGAAGACCTGGGGCAGGGGGTAGAGGTTTGGAAGAAGAGAGTAATTGGGGGGAGGAGGGGACATATTTGTAATACTATCAACAATAAAAAATATATAAAAAAACAAAACATGTGCTTCGCAGCTGTCATGGCTCAGTGGTTGAGCATTGACCTATGAATCAGGAGGTCACGGTTAAATTCCCTGTTCAGGGCACATGCCTAGGTTGAGGCTCTATCCTTGATGTGGGGGCATGCAGGAGGCAGCTGACCAATGATTCTCTCTCATCATTGATGTTTCTATAACTCCCTCTCCATTTGTCTCTAAAATGGGGGGGATGAGGACACATTTGTAATACCTAAACTAATAAAAAAAAAAAAGAAAAAAAAGAAAGAATGCCCAATGTGAAAAAAAAAAAAAGATTCTACCTCCAAGTATAGTCACATTCTGAGGTTACGGGAGTTGAGACTTCAACATATGGATTTTATAAGAAAAGAGTCACAAAACAGAGATGTCATATGCTTTGTCCTTCATGTATGTGATATCGCTAGTGACCTATGCTCAATATAATATGCCCTTTGAACTTTGGTCCTGAGAATGGGGAGGGAGGATGAGTCAGAGGGTGGGGACCCTGAGTTAAATCCTAAAGACTGAGAGAAATGAAGGGCTTCTGGGTGGCCAGAGGGACTGAGGCTCAGGAATTTTGAAGGTGGTAAAAAAAATAGAAGCAGAGCCATGTGTGTACCCAAACTACCTTGTCAACTTAGAATTTGAGGAGGCTCATCTCATAACCCCCTCCTCAAACTTTATCTTCTGAATTCCACAGGGAATGACCCCTTTGGGAGCTTTATCTGACATGGTTATTCATGTTTCCTTTGTTTATTTCATTCTATTTGGTCAGTTCTACCTGTTTAAGCATCCACCTTTGTCAAGTTCTGCCTGGGATCGCAAGGAAACAACCCACTGTGGGGTTCGGGTAAGAATGTCCTTCTGGGAGATACTCAGGCCCACTGCCTTGCCCAACAGGCATCCCCCTGACACTTTTCCCTCTCATTTTGCTCTAAACCAACCATGATGGATCAAGAATCTAGAGTCTACAGAGAAAAGGGCGAGGGGTCCCGACAGGAAATTAAGAGAAGGGGCATCTGGAGACACATTTTATTGTGTATGTTGCTCCTTCAGAGAAGGCTGAAGGGGTGGTATGGAGGGCCCATAATATGATTATTTTTAATCTAATGCTCATCTTTTCATGTTAGAACTGAGAGCTGGATATGTAGTTTGACGTGTAAAATATTTTAGTAAGAAATTGATCTGTGTGTGAGGAACACTGGTCTCATGATACGGAAAAATACCTTAGCCAATATTTGTGGATTGACATCCAAGCCTGTATCTAACTCTGTCCTGATTGCTGTCACCTGTTGTCCCTGTCCTCTTGCTGAGACCTGATGGGGTCAGGAAGCCAGGGGTCCTGGCCAT
>NW_006288615.1:152759-153472 GCF_000327345.1 Myotis davidii
TCATCTGATGGGATCTAAACATATTTCCCCCATGGGTGGGCAGTGTTAACACTGGAAAGAGAAGAAGAAAGGGCTCTTTGAGGCTGATTTAATATAATTTATTAAGATAACAGTTGTTTTGCATACACAGAGAAGACAATGCAGGGGTAAGAACAGGAGGTAAATAAAGAAGCATTTCAAGAAGATAGAACATTAACCATCTTGACTGTTTTGGAGATGACATGATTGCAATGGTGACTGACAGAAAAACTGTACAATTATTACTTTGGTTGGTGGTTATTAAATGTGGGCATGATCACAGAAACTATAGCAATGTAGATTCCTGTGGTTGGTCATAAGGTTAGGTCAAGGTTGTGAGTTGCAGGTCAGAGAAGAACAGGCAGGAAGGGAGAAGGAAGTCTTACCTGCAGCACCTGTCCAAAGGCCGACTGGCCCGCCTAGCAGCAGCATTGCTTCTGGCAGCAACATTTCTGGCAGCAGCACTTACACTGGCAGCACTTCTGCTGACAGCAGCCCTTCCCACAGCCACAGCCACAGCCACAGGAGCCACAGCCACAGGAGCCACAGCCACAGGAGCGGCGGCAGCAGCAGACCACAGGGACACTGCAGCAGCCCCCACAGCAGCCACAGCAGCAGGGGCAGCAGCCAGAGCAGCAGCCGACCCGGTAGCATCTGCAGGTGGTGCAGCCACCACAGCCGCCACAGACACCCCA
>NW_006288615.1:154030-155375 GCF_000327345.1 Myotis davidii
TCTCAGGGGATATGCACTGTGGCTGTGACCTGTGGGCGGGTCTTAATCCTCAGGCAGCCTCTGGGCAGGAGATCTATGGGCTCTGAGGAGGGAGAGGGAGGGAAAGGAGGGCACAGGGAAGATAAAGGCACAGTCCCAGACCTCAAAGAGCTTGCAATGGAAAGTAACTTTGGGAGCTGGGGATGTGAAAAGGGAAACAGATTCGAAGGCCACTGCCAAGGCCAGATGCCATCACTGGATTCGCTGACCAATGGAAACATCTGCTTTTACCTCTTCATTTGGAGCATACCATTGTGACTGGTCTTCTCACACCTGGGCTGGAATGATTGTTTTAAAACCAGAAAGAAATCCTCTCACGCATCTGCATTTCCATGATGTAATTTTTGGTGTTTTTCTTTGGCTGGGAACGACTTCTTGTCCTTGATGGTATGATATCAATGGATGTCTGAGAGCAACAGCCCTGTGCTAAGTAGCATGACCTCGGTGACTTTGGGGCAGGTGGGTCCCTTGGGGAGTGCAGGTGCAGAGACCAGAGAACTAGGAGGCCTGACAGGAGAGGAGAATGCACCTGTATGGAGGAGTGTGTCCAAGTGGAATTTGAGGGATGGTGACTAATACCAAGGCTGAAAAAACATATGGCAAGAAAAATGAGAGTGAGAGTGGGCTCTTCATCGCTTATGCTGCTGTAGGAGCATCTGGGGCCATCGCTGCCGGTGCCTGGGACCAGGATGGGGCCGCGGTGGCTGTCAGATTCCCCAGCTTCATTTTGTAACAGGTTTGCTGCTCAGAGTCTATATTTCCCAATCTGGTAGGATTGTGCTTCGGCAGTTTGAGTGTGAGGAAATACTGTAACGTGCTTTCAACTGAATGTATGGAGAGAAAAAGCCAGTGAGATGTGGAAAGGAGTCCATAGCAACAGGATGCCTTCTTAATGCCAAATCTCAAAGATTCAACTGTGTTTCTGTGAAAATGTGGATCCCAGATAACATGTTAGCATCTGGTTTGCTTCTAACATGGCCTTAAAAAGAAAAGCTGAAATGAGCAATTGTCAAATATAGTTCAGAAGAATGTAAACAGGCATAACCCAGATACCCTACATGGAAACTGTAGTAACAACAACAAGGAAGTGACCACTGGTCATGTGTTCTGGCTCACTCCCTCTCCATCCCCAGAGGTAGTATATAAGGGCTCACCAGCAGAAGGAGACGGCCGACCTCCCTCTTCCCTTGAATATTACTCCTCACCTCTCCTGACTCCTCTCTATTGACAAAATGGGGTGCTGTGGCTGTGGTGGCTGTGGCGGCTGTGGTGGTTGTGGCGGCTGCGGTGGCTGTGGTGGTGGCTT
>NW_006288615.1:155551-159624 GCF_000327345.1 Myotis davidii
GGCTGCACCACCTGCAGATGCTACCGGGTCGGCTGCTGCTCTGGCTGCTGCCCCTGCTGCTGTGGCTGCTGTGGGGGCTGCTGCAGTGTCCCTGTGGTCTGCTGCTGCCGCCGCTCCTGTGGCTGTGGCTCCTGTGGCTGTGGCTCCTGTGGCTGTGGCTGTGGCTGTGGGAAGGGCTGTTGTCAGCAGAAGTGCTGCCAGTGTAAGTGCTGCTGCCAGAAGCAGTGCTGCTGCTAGGCGGCCGGCAGAGCCTCTGTCTCTGGGCAGCAGAGGCGGAGCCTTCCTCTACTCTGTCCACCTGCCCGACGTGCTATCACCTGCTATTCTGGGACTTAGCTCTTGGCCTGTGACTTTGGTCCTGAATGTGGGTTCCTATCTTTTCTGCTCTCTGTGATTTTAATTTTCCTACAAAAAGTTTCTGGTCTAATATTTAAGGGCAAAAACAAAGACACGAGTATGGCCTTGTTCCTAAAGAAAAGGTGACATCACTGAGCTTAATCCAATAGGGTCTCCATTCCCAATATTCTTTACCTGTATCTGATTATTTCCTCCCATATTTATGTTTTTATCTCTGCCCCCTTTCCCACTTGTATGCTTATTTCTCAACAGCTGTTTTTTAAATTTCCAAATAAATTAAAATAATTATTAAAAGTTTCCCCTTGCCTTTATTTTTGTTTGACCATATCCCCCCTCCGGGAAAATCTTAAATGTCCCTTAAAGGCCCTGGTGTTGGGTAGTAATAGTGAGCAAGGTCCATGCAGATACTTTTCCTGTCTCTGCACCCCAGTTACCCACACAAACAGGACACCTAAAGTATGACTTTTATCTACAGTTTGGATTCATTTTGAATCAAGAGTTCCATTTACAGATAGACAAATTCTCCTCATTTATTAAGAATCTTAGAAGGGCCCTAGCCAGTCTGGCTCAGAGGTCAATAGGAAGAGGGTGGGGGTTGGGGGCGTGCGAGGAGATTAACCAAAGACTTTATATGCATATATGCATTACCTATGGGCATAAACAGTAGTGTGGTGAAGGCCTGGGTCAGGGCAGGAACCGGATGGAGAGGGGCAATGGGGGAAACAAAGGGGACATCTGTAATACGCTCAACGGTAAAGATAAAATATAAATAAAAGACAACCCTAAAAAAAATCCTGTTTGATTCACAAAGAACCCATTTAAACATATTTTCAGAAATATGCCTACTACCAAGATTAGGATGGCTACATTGATTTTTGATTTCCATCCACTGGGGCCGTTACCTCTTTGCTCAGAGGGCAGAGTTCCACCTCTGCATGCGTGCAGCCTTTTATTTTTCCCTCTAAATCAGTGGTACTCAACTTTGGCTGCACATTAGAATCACCTGGGAATCTTTTTAAAATCCTGATTTCTGGGTCTCATCCTCTGGAAATTCTGTTTCTTTGTTACTAATGTTGTGGCCCCACCCCATAACAAAGAAACAGAATTTCCAGAAGATGAGGCCCAGAAATCAGGATTTTAAAAAGATTCCCAGGTGATTCTAATGTGCAGCCAAGGTTGAGAACCACTGCTCTAAATCCAGCCAGCAGTGCCCATTAGAGCTTTGGTGTTGCTAGTTTAGCTTTTACACCAGACTGTGCTAAATGAGTGATCAGCAATGGACATGGGCTTTACCAGCCTCAGGCTTCACTGGTTCTTTCCAAGTGAACTTCTGTTTGCTTTTCTGTCTTAATTAATATAAGTTTGAGTGGGATATTGTTAAGGCTTAGGATTTCCCGCAGGTTCATTTCAGATCTTACTCAATAACTTAAATCATGTTTTTATTTATTTCTTCCTAAGCCTAAAGGGACCTTGAGAAGTCTTTACCTAATTTGTGCCTTTTTGACAGACTGGGATTGTCCATTCCTGATAGGAAAACCATTAGATAGGAAGATCTATTTCTTTTATACCTAGAAAGGAAACTCAACTTTAGTTAATCCTCAACAACTATCACTCACTTTGAAGATACAAATTGAAATACAAATAGTATTTGATAATTGATACCATGAGTAGTATTTAGGACATAAATATTTTAGACGGCTCTTTACTTTGTGTTGACACATGTTCACATTGAGAAACACCTGGATATAAAGGCAGGCCTTTGGGCGACGTGGGCTGTGCTCAGATCATTAGGATCCAGGGCTGAATGTGACACCTGCCATGGATGTTTCCATCAGAGGTGGGAAGGTAGCTCTTGCAAACATTCAGAATGACGTCATGGAAGTGAATATGTGGCTCCTTGTTCCCCATAGACCTTTCGGTGTATGTTCTCTCCATCACATCTGGTTTATTTTGGACTAGAGGCAGAGAGTGGTAGAGGTGCTGTCACTGCAAAGTGTAGGCCAGCCACCCCTGTCTTTGCAGTAAGTTTCCGCATACCTTCCTCACAAGGAGCCAGTTTTCAGAGGGACTAATTCCTGAAAAGGCAACATGGTCACAATTAAAAATATATTTCTATAGTTCAACTGAGCTCAGTATATCGTTTTCAATCAGATATTGTTCTCGCTTAGTTTTCAAATCCTTAGAGGTCCTGCCTATAAATTTCCCACAGTAAGGGATATGGACCAGGTTTAGGCCAATTACTAGGATAACCTAAAGGAAGACCCAAAACGAAATTGGATTATGGAGAGGAAGCTACAACCATTCACCACCTGACGTGAGATGTAAGATGTGTGCATATGGGTGTTCTTCCCGTATTCTTCAGTCCCCATCCCCTACCCTCACCCCCATGGATATTTCCTGTCTGATTACCTTGTGAATATGATGGTAGCTTCATGTGGTGGGAATTGAGTGGACTATGCTCTGGTGGAAGAAGAGAGAGCTGAATGTGCTAAGCAAAGCCAGAAACCACACTGTATCCATGTGCCACCTCGTGCATATGGCACATTTCTTTCATTTAAACATCAAGGATGATTCATCACATGGGTTTGCTTTGGCCACAGCATCCCTTTAAGCCCTCAGCTCAGCACATACACAAACATGTGTATCATTGACACCCATCACACATGACCAAGAGAGTGTTTTAGTTTGCCAAGGCTGCCATTACAAAGTAACTCAGACTGGGTGGCTTGAACAACAGGATTTTACTTTCTCACAGTTCTAGAGACTGAAAGTCTAAGACCAAGGTGTTGGTCAGTTTTGTTTCTTCTGCAGCCTCTCTCCTTGGTATGTAGAAGGCCATCTTCTCCCTCTACATGTCTGTGTCCTAATTTCCTCTTCTTATAAGAACACCAGACCCAGAGATCAACCAAAGGACCTGTATGCATGCATACAAGCCTAACCAATGGACACAGATACCAGTGGGGTGAGGGCATTAGTGGGGGCTGGGAGAGCTATAAGGGAATAAAGACACATATGTAATACCTTAATCAATAAAGAAAAAAACACATTAGGACCCACCTTAATGACCTCCTTTTAACTTAATTATCTCTTTAGTGCAGCCGGCTTGGCTCAGTGGTTGAGCGATGACCTATGATTCAGGAGGTCATGGTTAAATTCCCTGTTCAGGGCACATGCCTGGGGTGTGGCTCGATCTTTGGTGTGGGATGTGCATGAGGCAGATGATCAATGATTCTGTCTCATCATTGATGTTTCTATAACTCCCTCTCCTTTTGTCTCTGAAATCAATAGAAATATATTTTGAAAAAAAAGATTCTACCTTCAAGTCTAGTCACATTCTGAGGTTATGGGAGTTGAGACTTCAACATATGGATTTTATAAGAAAAGAGTCACAGAACAGAGATGTCATATGCTTTGTCCTTCATGTATGTGATATTGCTAGTGACCTATGCTCAATACAATATGCCCTTTGGGTTTTCCCCCCATAGCCATTATGGATTTATACTTATCTTCTTTGCATATTAAGCTGTCACCTATTTCACTGTAGGAATTCTGTCTTGCTGGCTCCCAAACGACCAAGCATGGTGCCTGGTAAATAAATGTTCATGAAGTGTCACTGGTTCACTGTGATCCCTGGGTCCCTTTCTCATAAATCAGTGTAAACACCAAATATGACCCCTCAGTGAATCCTGACCCCTCCATCCCTTCTAATAAAAGTG
>NW_006288615.1:160397-161755 GCF_000327345.1 Myotis davidii
CAGGTGTGTACCAAAACTACCTTGTCAACTTAGAAGTTGAGGAGGGTCATCTCATACCCCCTCCTCATACCCTATCTTCTGAATTCCACAGGGAATGACCCCTTTGGGAGCTTTATCTGACATGGTTATTCATGTTTCCTTTGTTTATTTCATTCTGTTTGGTCAGTTCTACCTGTTTAAGCATCCACCTTTGTCAGGTTCTGCCTGGGATGGCAAGGGAACAGCCCACTGTGGGGTTGGCGTAAGAATGTCCTTCTCCTGGGAGACACTCAGGCCCACTGCCTTGCCCAACAGGCATCCCCCTGACACTTTTCCCTCTCATTTTGCTCTAAACCAACCATGATGGATCAAGAATCCGGAGTCTAAGACAAAAGCGCCAGGGGTCATGATAGGAAATTAAGAGAAGGGGCGTCTGGAGACACGTTTTATTGTGTATGTTGCTCCTTCAGAGAAGGCTGTGGGTGTGAAATGGAAGTGGCTCATAATATGATTATTTTTAATCTAATGCTCATCTTTTCATGTTAGAACTGAGAGCTGGATATGTAGTTTGACGTGGCTGGTAGATGTCCATGATGCCTGCCCTGGCTGGAGCCCACTTCGTCATGGGGTTCTGGGACAGCTGAGTTGGAGGATATGGGTGCTTAGTGAGGGGTGATGACTGAATGGAAAGCACACAGGAGCTATATTGCTAATGGTGAAAGAAATGTGATGAGACACAAACCTCCATTTATGCTGTGTTGTGGAGTAATACTCAGCAATGAGGCATGTCAATCAAAATCAACACGCAGTAGAAGAGGACACTGGGAGCAGACAAAAGGCACTATTACAAACGATGAACCTCCAATGTGGCAAGTTCCTCAGTGCCCCAATGACCCTGAGGGGTCTGTGCACACAGTCACACACTCAGACTTCGGTTGCTAAGGCTCTATCGAGGGAGAGGTTTGGGGAGAGCTTAATTTATGACATTGAGGTGCTAAGATTGGGGATGTGCCTCTACATCCTTTGATTCATGATAAACCTTTGACAGATTAGTCATTCATAAGCTATCTACATTTTTGCAAAGAATTTATCTAGTTTTTGATTCATTGGTAGCTTTACACATATAATGTCTGCCTCATCTGATAGAATCTAAACATATTTTCCCCCATGGGTGGGCAGTGTTAGCACTGGAAACAGAAGAAGAAAGGGCTCTTTGAGGCTGATTTAATATAATTTATTAAGATAACAGTTGTTTTGCATACACAGAGATGACAATGCAGTGGTAAGAACAGGAGGTAAATAAAGAAGCATTTCAAGAAGTTAGAACATTAACTATCTTGACTCTCTTTTGGAGAGGACATGACTGCAATGGTGGCTCT
>NW_006288615.1:162462-163182 GCF_000327345.1 Myotis davidii
TCTGTGACCTGTGGGCGGGGCTTACATTCTCAGGCAGCCTCTGGACAGGTGACCTGTGGGCTCTGAGGAGGGAGAGGGGGCACAGGGAAGGTTAAGGCACAGTCCCAGACCTCAAAGAGCTTGCAATGGAAAGTAACATTGGGAGCTGGGGATGTGAAAAGGGAAACAGATTCAAAGGCCACAGCCAAGGCCAGATGCCATCACTGGATTTGCTGACCAGTGGAAACATCTGCTTTTACCTCTTCATTTGGAGCATACCATTGTGACTGGTCTTCTCACACCTGGGCTGGAATAATTGTTTTAAAACCAGAAAGAAATCCTCTCACGCATCTGCATTTCCATGATATAATTGTTGGTGTGTTTTGCTTTGGATGGGAACGACTTCTTGTCCATGATGATATGATATCAATGGATGTCTGACAGCAACCGCCCTGTGCTAAGTATCATGACCTCGGCGACTTTGGAGCAGGTGGGTCCCTTGGGGAGTGCAGGTGCAGAGACCAGAGAACTAGGAGGCCTGACAGGGGAGAAGAGTGTGCACATGTATGGAGGAGTGTGTCCAGGTGGAATTTGAGGGATGGTGACTAATACCGAGGCTGATAAAAATACAAGGCAAGAAAAATGAGAGTGAGAGTGGGCTCTTCATCGCTTATGCTGCAGTAGGAGCATCTGGGGCCATCGCTGCCGGTGCCTGGGACCTGGATGGGGGCAGGTTGGCTG
>NW_006288615.1:163556-169964 GCF_000327345.1 Myotis davidii
CCGCTGCTGTGGCTGTGGCTCCTGTGGCTGTGGCTCCTGTGGTTGCGGCTCCTGTGGATGTGGCTGTGGCTGTGGGAAGGGCTGTTGTCAGCAGAAGTGCTGCCAGTGTAAGTGCTGCTGCCAGAAGCAATGCTGCTGCTAGGCGGCCAGCAGAGCCCCTGTCTCGGGGCAGCAGAGGCGGAGGCTTTCCTCCACTCTGTCCACCTGCCCGACCTGCTATCGCCTGCTATTCTGGGACTTAGCTGTTGGTCTGTAATTCTGATCTGGAAAATGGGTTCTTATCTATTTTGCTTTCTGTGCTTTTAATTTTCCTACCCAAAAAGTTTCTGGTTGAATAGTTAAGAACCAAAACAAAGACATGACTATGGCCTTGTTTCTAAAGAAAAGCTGACATCACCGAGCTTAATCCAATAGGGTCTCCATTCCCAATATTCTTTACCTGTATCTGATCATTTCCTCCCATATTTACGTTTTTATCTCTGCCCCCTTTCCCACTTGTATTCTTATTTCTCAACAGCTGTTTTTTAAATTTCCAAATAAATTAAAATAATCATTAAAAGTTTCCCTTTCCCTTTATTTTTGTTTGACCATATCTTACCTCCTGGAAAATCTTAATGTCCCTAAAAGGCCTTCATGGTGGGTAGTAATAGTGAGCAAGGTACATGTGGATACTTTTTGGGTCCCTGCACCCCAGTTACCCACACAAACAGAACACCTAAAGTATGACTTTTATCTACAGTTTGGATTCTATTTTGAGGCAAGAGTTCCATTTACATATAGACAAATTCCCCTAATTTATTAAGAATCTTAGAAGGGCCCGAGCCAGTCTGACTAGAGGATAGAGCGTTGACCTGTGAAGTGAAGGGTCTAGGGTTCGATTCTGGTCAAGGGCACATGCCTAGGTTGTGGGCTGAATCCCGCAGAGTAGGGGGTGGGCAGGAGGCAGCCAATCAATGATTTTCCCAAATCACTGATGTTTCTATTTCTTTCTCCTTCTCCCTTTTTCTCTGAAATCAACAAAAATATATTTTAAAGAAAAAGAATCTCAGAAGGGAGAGGGTGGGCATGGGGGCGGGAGAAGATTAACCACAGCCCTTATATCATCCGTTCTCAACCTGTGGGTTGTGATCCCTTGGGCGGTCGATCAACCCTTTTCACCGGGGTCACCTAGGACCATCGGAAAACATATATAATTACATATTGTTTTGTGATTAATCACTATGCTTTAATTATGTTCAATTTGTAACAATGAAATTGGGGGTCACCACAACATGAGGAACTGTATTAAAGGGTAGTGGTATTAGGAAGGTTGAGAACCACTGCCTTATATGCATATATGCATTACTTATGGGCATAAAAATTAGTGTGGTGAAGGCCTGGGGCAGGGCGGGAACTAGATGGAGAGGGGCATTGGGAGAAAATGAGGGACATCATTAATACTCTCAACAATAAAGATAAAAAATAAATAAATAAAAGACAACCCTAAAAAAATCCTGTTTTATTCACGAAGAACATATTTAAATACATTTTCAGAAACATGCCTACTACCAAGATAAGGATGGCTACATAGATTTTTGATTTCCATCCACTGGGGCTGTTACCTCTTTGCTCAGAGGGCAGAATTCCACCTCTGCATGTGTGCAGCCTTTTATTTTTCCCTCTAATTCCAGCCAGCAGTGCCCATTAGAGCTTTGGTGTTGCTAGTTTAGCTTTTCCATCAGGCTGTACTAAATGAGTCCTCAGCAATGGACATGAACTTTACTAGCCTCAGGCCTCACTGGTTCTTTCCAAGTGAATTGCTGTTTGCTTTTCTGTCTTAATTAATTTAAGTTTGAGTGGGATATTGTTAAGGCTTAGGATTTCCCGCAGGTTCATTTCTGATCTTACCCAATAACTTAAATCATGTTTTCATTTATTTCTACCTAAGCCTAGAGGGACCTTGAGAAGTCTTTACCTAATTTGTGCTTTTTTGACAGACTGGGATTGTCCATTCCTGATAGGAAAACCATTAGATAGGAAGAGCTATTTCTTTTATACCTAGAAAGGAAACTCAACTTTAGTTAATCCTCAACAACTATCTCTCACTTTGAAGATACAAATTGAAATACCAATGGTATTTGATAATTGAGACCATGCGTAGTATTTAGGACGTAAATATTTTAGAAGACTCTTTACTTTGTATTGACACATGTTCACATTGAGAAACACCTGGACATAAAGGCAGGCCTTTGGGCGAAGTGGGTTGTGCTCAGATCATTAGGATCCAGGGCTGAATGTGACACCTGCCATGGATGTTTCCATCAGAGGTGGGAAGGTAGCTCTTGCAAACATTCAGAATGACGTCATGGAAGTGAATATGTGGCTCCTTGTTCCCTGTAGACCTTTCGGTGTATGTTCTCTCCATCATATCTGGTTTATTTTGGACTAGAGGCAGAGAGTGGTAGAGGTGCTGTCACTGCAAAGTGTAGGCCAGCCATTCCTGTCTTTGCCATACGTTTCCGCATACCTTTATCACAAGGAGCCAGTTTTCAGAGGGACTAATTCCTGAAAAGGCAACATGGTCACAATTAAAAATATATTTCTATAGTTCAACTGAGCTCAGCATATCATTTTCATTTTCAATCTGATAATGTCCTCGCTTAGTTTTCAAATCCTTATAGGTCCTGCCTATAAATTTCCCACAGTAAGGGATATGGACCAGGTTTAGGCCAATTACTCAGATACCCTAAATGAAGACCCTAAATGAAATCAGATTACAGATTGGAAACTACAACGATTCACTAACTGACGTGAAATGTAGGATGTGTGCATATGGTTGTTCTTCCCGTATTCTTCAGTCCCCATCCCTCTACCCTCACCCCCATGGATATTTCCTGTCTGATTCCCTTGTGAATTTGATGGTAGCTTCATGTGGTGGGAATTGAGTGGACTATGCTCTGTTTCCCATAGACTTTTCAGTGTATGTTCTCTCCATCACATTTGTTTTTTTTTTGGACTAGAGGCAGAGAGTGGTAGGGTTCTTGTGGCACATTTCTTTAATTTAAACATCAAGGATGATTCATCACATGGGTTTGCTTTGGCCACAGCATCCCTTTAAGCCCTCAGCTCAGCACATACACAAACATGTGTTTCATTGACACCCATCACGCATGACCAAAAGAGTGTTTTAGTTTGCTAAGGCTGCCATAACAAAGTAACACAGACTGGGTGGCTTGAACAACAGGATTTTATTTTCTCACAGTTCTAGAGACTGAAAGTCTAAGATCAAGGTGTTGGTGAGTTTGGTTTCTTCTGCAGCCTCTCTCCTTGGTGTGTAGAAGGCCGTCTTCTCCCTCCACATGTCTGTGTCCTAATCTCCTCTTCTTATAAGGACACCAGACCCAGAGATCAACCAAAGGACTTGTATGCATGCATATGAGCCTAACCAATGGACACAGACACCAGTGGGGTATGGGCATAAGTGGGGGTATATGGGGGGGATAAAAGGGAATAAAGACACATATGCAATATCTTAATCAATAAAGAAAAAAAAACCCAAAACAGAACACCAGTCCCATTTGTTTCGGGCCCACCTTAATGACCTCCTTTTAACTTAATTACTGTATCTCTTTAGCGCAGCTGGCATGCCTCAGTGGTTGAGCATTCACCTATGAACCAGGAGGTCATGGTTAAGTTCCCAGTTCAGGGCACATGCCTAGGTTAGGCTCCATCCTTGCTGTGGGGCATGCAGGTGACAGCTGATCAATGATTCTCTCTCATCTTTGATGTTTCTATAACTCTCTCCCTTTGTCTCTGAAATCAATAAAAATATATATATTTTTAAAAAGATTCCAAGTCTAGTCACATTCTGAGTTTACGGGAGTTGAGACTTCAACATATGGATTTTATAACAAAATAGTAACAAAACATGAAGATGCCATATGCTTTGTCCTTCATGTATGTGATATTGCTAGTGCCCTGTGCTCAATATAATAGGCCCTTTGGGTTTTTTTCCCTGTACCCATTATGGATTTATACTTATCTTCTTTGCATATCAAGCTGTCACCTATTTCACTGTAGGAATTCTGTCTTGCTGGCTCCCAAACGACCAAGCATGGTGCCTGGTAAATAAATGTTCATGAAGTGTCACTGGTTCACTGTGATCCCTGGGTCCCTTTCTCATAAATCAGTGTAAACACCAAATATGACCCCTCAGTGAATCCTGACCACTCCATGCCTTCTAATTACAGTGACTGAAAACAAACTCAGGTTCATGTGAGTGGGGCAGGGGCAGCAGTGGCCTCCGAAGCTTTCCATCTTCTTTGCTAGGAGGTGCCACATGTCCCAGCACAGTGCCAATAAAGCTGACTTTGTGGGAAAACTGTGTCAGAATCCTCAGTGAGGAAAAGCTGGGTAAGGTTGATGGATGAGGGCATCATTCCTGACCCCTTTCTCCTGGCTGAGGAACAGCCAGATGAGAAGATGTGGTCCTAAGGGTGGGGAGGGAGGATGAGTCAGAGGGTGGGGACCCTGAGTTAAATCCTAGAGACTGAGAGAAATGAAGGGCTTCTGGGTGGCCAGAGGGACTGAGGCTCAGGAATTTTGAAGGTGGTAAAAAAATAGAAGCAGAACCAGGTGTGTACCAAAACTACCTTGTCAACTAGAATTTGAGGAGGCTCATCTCATACCCCCTCCTCATACCCTATCTTCTGAATTCCACAGGGAATGACCCCTTTGGGAGCTTTATCTGACATGGTTATTCATGTTTCCATTGCTTATTTCATTCTATTTCGTCTGTTCTACCTATTTAAGCATCCATCTTTGTCAGGTTTTGCCTGGGATGGCAAGGAAACAGCCCACTGTGGGGTTGGGGTAAGAATGTCCTTCTCCTGGGAAACATCCCAAGGGCCTTGGCTGCCTTTGACTTCATCCCACTTCCTGACCCAAGAGGCATCCCCCTGACCTTTTCCCCTCTCTTTTTCTCTAAATCAAGAATGACGGATCAATAATCTAGAGCCTTCAGACAAAAGGGCCATGGGTCATGACAGGAATTAACAGAAGGGGCATCTGGAGACACGTTTTATTGTTTATGTGGCTCCTTCAGAGAAGGCTGTGGGTGTGAAATGGAAGTGGCTCATAATATGATTATTTTTAATCTAATGCTCATCTTCTCATGTTAGAACTGAGAGCTGGTTTTGTAGTTTGACATGGCTGGTAGATGTCCATGATGCTGCCCTGGCTGGAACCCAGTTCGTCATTGGGTTCCGGGACAGCTGAGTTGGAGGATATGGGTGCTTAGTGAGGGGTGATGGCTGAATGGAAAGCACACATGAGCTGTAGTGCTAATGGTCAAAGAAATGTGATGAGATGCAAGCCTCCATTTATTTTGTGTTATGGAGTAATTCTCAGCTATGAGTCATGTCAATCAAAATCAACACGCAGTAGAAGAGGACACTGAGAGCAGTTGTGTTATGGTAATTCTCAGCTATGAGTCATGTCAATCAAAATCAACACGCAGTAGAAGAGGACACTGAGAGCAGACTAAAGGCACTATTACAAACGATGAACCTCCAATGTGGCAAGTTCCTCAGTGCCCCAATGACCCTGAGGGGTCTGTGCACACAGTCACACACTCAGACTTCGGTTGCTAAGCTCTATCGAGGGAGAGGTTTGGGGAGAGCTTAATTTATGACATTGAGGTGCTAAGATTGGGGATGTGCCTCTACATCCTTTGATTCTTGATAAACCTTTGTCATTCATAAGCCATCTACATTTTTGCAAAGAATTTATCTAGGTTTTGATTCATTGATAGCTTTACACATATAATGTCTGCTTCATCTGATGGAATCTAAACATATTTTCCCCCATGGGCGGGCAGTGTTAGCACTGGAAAGAGAAGAAGAAATGGCTCTTTGAGGCTGATTTAATATAATTTATTAAGATAACAGTTGTTTTGCATACACAGAGATGACAATGCAGTGGTAAGAACAGGAGGTAAATAAAGAAGCATTTCAAGAAGTTAGAACATTAACTATCTTGACTCTGTTTTGGAGAGGACATGACTGCAATGGTGACTGACAGAGAAGACTGTACAATTATTACTTTGGTTGGTGGTTATTAAACGTGGGCATGATCACAGCACTACAGCAATGTAGATTCCTGTGGTTGGTCATAAGGTTAGGTCAAGGTTGTGAGTTGCTGGTCAGAGAAGAACAGGCAGGAAGGGAGGAGGAAGTCTTACCTGCAGCACCTGTCCAGAGGCTGGCTGGCCTGCCTAGCAGCAGCATTGCTTCTGGCAGCAACATTTCTGGCAGCAGCACTTACACTGGCAGCACTTCTGCTGACAGCAGCCCTTTCCACAGCCACAGCCACAGGAGCCACAGCCACAGGAGCCACAGCCACAGGAGCCACAGCCACAGGAGCCACAGC
>NW_006288615.1:170188-171575 GCF_000327345.1 Myotis davidii
ATTCTCAGGGGATATGCACTGTGTCTGTGACCTGTGGGCGGGGCTTACATTCTCAGGCAGCCTCTGGACAGGTGACCTGTGGGCTCTGAGGAGGGAGAGGGGGCACAGGGAAGGTTAAGGCACAGTCCCAGACCTCAAAGAGCTTGCAATGGAAAGTAACATTGGGAGCTGGGGATGTGAAAAGGGAAACAGATTCAAAGGCCACAGCCAAGGCCAGATGCCATCACTGGACTTGCTGACCAATGGAAATGTCTACTGTTTACCTCTTCATTTGGAGCATAACATTGTGACTGGTCTTCTCACACCTGGGCTGGAATGATTGTTTTAAAACCAGAAAGAAATCCTCTCATGCATCTGCATTTCCATGATATTATTGTTGGTGTGTTTTGCTTTGGATGGAAAGGACTTCTTGTCCTTGATGATATGGTATCAATGGATGTCTGAGAGCAACAGCCTGTGCTGAGTAGCATGACCTCGGCGACTTTGGAGCAGGTGGGTCCCTTGGGGAGTGCAGGTGCAGAGACCAGAGAACTAGGAGGTCTGACAGGGGAGAGGAGTGTGCACATGTATGGAGGAGTGTGTCCAAGTGGAATTTGAGGGATGGTGACTAATACCGAGGCTGAAAAAACTACAAGGCAAGAAAATGAGAGTGAGAGTGGGCTCTTCATCGCTTATGCTGCAGTAGGAGCATCTGGGGCCATCGCTGCCGGTGCCTGGAAACTGGATGGGGGCACGTTAGCTGTCAGATTCCTCAGCTTCACTTTGTAACAGGTTTGTAACATGCTCAGAGTCTATATTTCCCAATCTGGTAGGATTGTTTTTTGGGAGTTTGAGTGCGAGGGAATACTGTAACGTGATTTCAGCAGAATGTATGGAGAAAAAACCAGAGATATGTGGAAAGGAGCCCATAGCAACTGGATGCCTTCTTAATGCCAAATCTCAAAGACTCAACTGTGTTTCTGTGAAAATGTGGATCCCTGATAACATGTTAGCATCTGGTTTGCTTCTAACATGACCTTAAAAAGAAAAGCTGAAATGAGCAATTGTCAAATATAGTTCAGAAGAATGTAAACAGGCATAACCCAGATACCCTACATGGAAACTGTAGTAACAACAACAAGGAAGTGACCACTGGTCATGTGTTCTGGCTCACTCCCTCTCCATCCCCAGAGGTAGTATATAAGGGCTCACCAGCAGAAGGAGACGGCCGACCTCCCTCTTCCCTTGAATATTACTCCTCACCTCTCCTGACTCCTCTCTATTGACAAAATGGGGTGCTGTGGCTGTGGTGGCTGTGGCGGCTGTGGTGGTTGTGGCGGCTGCGGTGGCTGTGGTGGTGGCTGTGGTGTTGGCTGCGGTGGTTGTGGTGGTGGCTGCACCACCTGCA
>NW_006288615.1:171678-184125 GCF_000327345.1 Myotis davidii
CCGCTGCTGTGGCTGTGGCTCCTGTGGCTGTGGCTCCTGTGGTTGCGGCTCCTGTGGATGTGGCTGTGGCTGTGGGAAGGGCTGTTGTCAGCAGAAGTGCTGCCAGTGTAAATGCTGCTGCCAGAAGCAATGCTGCTGCTAGACGGCCTGTCTGCAGGTGCGGGTGGTCCCCAACCTGTTGGTAAGATTGCCCTCCTGTCCATCCTCTTGTTCTTCTCACACCCTATGATCCTGGGGTCTCTTCCAGTCTTTCTTTGAAGTTTTTACATCTGAAATGTTTTCAAACTATTAAGCACCATCTCACGGAAAGGATATAAACTCATCCCAGCACCTGAGTTATTGTTCAAATTGGTCAACTCAGCCAAATGAAATCACGATTCCTACTGTTTGTTTGATGGCTGTGCTCACTGCCTGTCATCCCTGTTTTTGTTCTGCTTCCCTGTCCACATGCATCGTTTTCCCCTCTGTGTGTGGATATGTGTTCTTAGTGATCACATATGTTACCCAAATTCCCTAATAAAATGAAAACTACATGCTCATAAAAACGTGTTCTTTATTTGCTTTCATTGGGTTTGAGCACACAAAATCCTGGTCTGTTGTTCTAAAAATTGAGCATTAAGACCCAAATGTAGAGTTTGACTGTGGGACCACCATTTGGATTTTTGATGGGTTTATTTTACTGATATATTCAATCTTTTTCTTCCCGTTTTTCATTTCTTGTGCATGAAGTTTTGTCTTTTCAACTTTGTTAGTACACTGCAACATTCAATAAAATACATGGTTAGAATTTTAAATGCAATCACATGCCATTTAACACAGGAATACATTCTGAGAAATGCGTCGTTCAGCGATTTTGCTGTTGTATGAACATCATCGTGCACTCACACAAACCTGGATGGTAGAGCCTACTACACACCTAGGCTATGTGGTACGGCCTGTTACTCCTGGCTACAAACCTGTACAGCATATTACTGTACAAAAAAACATAAGATGAAATCAAGCCTAAAAGCAAATGATGCAATTGGTAAACAGGAGGTATATGAGACCGCTCCCGGAATAACAAGACATACTGTTTATAACAACCTTATTGTTGTTTTTTTAATAAGTAAAAAGAGTTCACTCTAAAATAACAACAAAAGTATTAGATGCATAGAAGTTTAGACTATATATTCTTAATATATATTCTTAATCATTTTAATCTACATCAACAGGTATTTTTTAAAATATATTTTTATTGATTTCAGAAAGGAAGGGAGAGGGAGAGATGAAAAATTATTGATCTGCTGCCTCCTGTACTCCCCACACTGGGGATCAATTCACTCTAAAATAACAACAAAAGTATTAGATGCATAGAAGTTTAGACTATATATTCTTAATATATATTCTTAATCATTTTAATCTACATCAACAGGTATTTTTTAAAATATATTTTTATTGATTTCAGAAAGGAAGGGAGAGGGAGAGATGAAAAATTATTGATCTGCTGCCTCCTGTACTCCCCACACTGGGGATCAAGTCCCCAACCTTATAACAACCTTATTGTTGTTTTTTTAATAAGTAAAAAGAGTTCACTCTAAAATAACAACAAAAGTATTAGATGCATAGAAGTTTAGACTATATATTCTTAATATATATTCTTAATCATTTTAATCTACATCAACAGGTATTTTTTAAAATATATTTTTATTGATTTCAGAAAGGAAGGGAGAGGGAGAGATGAAAAATTATTGATCTGCTGCCTCCTGTACTCCCCACACTGGGGATCAAGTCCCCAACCTAGGCACATGCCTTGACCTGGAATCCCATTGTAAACTCCTGGTTCATAGGTTGATGCTCAACCACTGAGCCATGCTGGGCAGGCAAGATCAACAGGTTTTAATTATATTTTATCTTCTTAAAAAATTTAACTATATTAACTTTTAAAAATTTGTGTTTGCATGGAGTGAATTTTCCATCTCCCCTCCCCAAGCTTTAGATGTTTTAATATTTTATTTGTATTTTCTATAAATACAGTATAGTTATGACCTTTTTAAAATCCAACTCAACCATATTTTTTGGAATTTTTAGTTTTTTTGCTGGGTAGCTTAGCTTAGAATTGCTTGATTATTAAGAATTCAAATGCCCATATATCCATCACCAGGTTTCATCAATTACCAAGTCAGAGCTAGTTTCATTTCATCAATACCCCAAATACTTTCCCCTTCCCCCAAAATGATTTATGTAAATCCTGTATCATATAATTTGATAAAAATGTCACTTGTGTCTTTAAAAATAAGGGCTCAAAAAAGCATAAGCAGAAACTACTATCATACCTAAAATGTTAATAATTTTCTACTGTCTAGGCAATGTTCAAATTTCCCAAATTGTCTCAAGCTTTTAGTGTCTTGATATGAATCAGAATTCAAAAAAAATTCACACTTTGTGATTGGTTGAGAAATCTCCTAAGACACTATCAATCTCTTTTCTCTTCAAATTTCATTTGTTGAAAAAAACTAGTTTCCCACATTCTTCTGTTTTTTGGTGATATCCCTGGGTGTTATTTCATAAATTCTTCTGTCTCCTCTATTTCCTGTAAATTATTCAATCTAAAAGTTCATGTATTATTTTAGTGATAACTGACATGTTTGTACATATTTTTTGCCATTATAGTTCCCCCTGTGTTTCATGTTCCTTAATTCCCCCTTTCTTCCTTTAATTCCTTTTGTGTTAGTATTTTTCTACAAAATACATTTTATTCCTCTTTTCTGTATAGCAATTGTATAATCTGTTTCCAATGTTTTAGGGAGTTAGACTTGAAACATTAAGTCTTAAATAAACAAAGCAATGGTGTTTGAGGGTGGTGGGGGTGTTGTTTGCCCCAGGAAAGGCAGTAAGGGGGAGAATTGTCGTGGAGAATTTGAAAACACTAATAAAACTGATTAAAAGCCTGCCTTCATTTTATTACTCCCATGGCCCAGCAGTTCTAAGCTACAGTTCTAAGCTATGATGGTGATAAAATCTGCCTCTCTACCCGATGGACTGCTAACATACTCCCTGCTTGGTGACCAGTCAGTACTTTTTATCCTCCTAGAGCAGTATAAACATCTTTAGTTTTGAACATTCTCCTACTGACTCACACTCTTGTCCAGTATTTTCGTCATCTGTTTGAAAACGCCTCGAGATAAATGTAAGTATAGATGCTCTTCGAATTATGATGGGGTTATGTCCTAATAAGCCACTGACCATCAGCACCACTTTAAACTAAATTATCACCTCTCTTTTAAAAAATTTAGCCTGTAAAAATTTGGCCCCAGATTTATGTGAGTGCTGGCTTATAAAGACAAATTCCTCTGTCACTGCCCTGATTCATTTTCTTTGTGAGCACCCGCCCCCCGCCCTCCGTAATTTCGTATTGTGTTCTGTTGCACTCATGGAGGATGCAGCCCCCTGGGTTGCCACTGAAGCCAACATTTCAGGTCACTGGGAGAGAGCACATGAGAGATTCAGTGCTTCCTTGTCTATCTGGTCTCCTGTTAAAATTTTCTTTTAATCAATTCAACCACTCATTAGAAAAGTTAAATTTATATTCAGAAATTTTGAATGGTTTATAATGTGAGGATTTTTTTTGATATCTAGCCTATTGTTGCTTTAATGGAAGTGTTTCTTAATTTAATATTTTTAAAAATACTTGTTGAAATTTCAAGCAACCCAGAAACCCCCCTTCTCCTTCTTCAAGCTCAGTCCCCCAATCCCATCACCCTGATTGATTCCAATGAGGGGGACGGCACTGAGGCCATCTCCATTAGAACAGAAAAGTAAGAAAACAGGGTGACGCTTGGGTGATCACCTCCCAAACTAGCTCAAAATCGATATAAGTGGTTATTTTGTTTGCTAGTGAAAAGCTGGCCTTCACCTTCAGCTATTTGTTAAGACACCAAAGTAGACTATGAAATAGTGATACCTAAGACCACACATGTCACATGTTTGAGTTAATGAGTGGGAAGTAAAAACACGCAGCGGAGCTATCTGGACTGGATAATATCACATACTTTAAACACAGGGGAAAATTTTCAATTTTGACATATATGAGGCTGCCCCAAATCTGAACGAATCCCCACTTCATGCCCTTAAAATAAAAGCATCAGTATTCTACTTTTGTGAGGTGATCTTTCTTTAGAGTGCCCCTTCCCTTACTAAGCCCTCTGGGGTTACAACTAATCTCCATTTTCATGATTCTGACTTTATGTAATTTAAGGTAGACGAAAGCACCAGTTATCCTACTTAGATAATCTAATGGGTGTGCAATCAGGGCCCATCTGGCGGGTCCCAGCGGGCTGAGTGCAATGGTTCCTGCCGAGAGAGCTCCAGTGTCACTTTGCATTTCCCAGTGAGGACGGGAAAGATGGCAGCACAGCAGCTGAGGTTTTCATGACCTCGAGGGGCCACTTAGCAGCACGGGCTTCTCCCTGTCCTGTTTCATGTCTATACCTCCCGCTTGTAACGGTGACGAGGTTCAGGACACACTACCTCCAAATATGGCACCTTGGCATACTGAATGTTTCTAACGGGAGGAACTTGAGATGTAGCAGGTGCAGGAAAGAGTTTCTAACCTTCCCCTGGAGCAGGTCATAAGACCCTGGTGTGAGAGGTGGCCCCCATACCTGGAGGAAAGGAGCAGCCTTATCTTCGAAGATGAAGGGGCACTGAGAGGGGTCTGAATGGGTGGGCCATCCTGTTTCCCCCAGTTTATTCCTCTTATTTTTTGGTACTATCACATTTTTTCATGACTCTACATTCTTCACCATAACTAGTATGAAAAGCCCTAGTCAGTTTGGCTCAGTGGACAGTGTCAACCTATGGACCAAAGAGTCCCAGGTTCAATTCCAGTCAAGGGCACATACCTCAGTGCAGACTCCTCCCAGGCCCTGGCCCTGTCTGGGCTCTGGTCAGGGCGTGTGCAGGAGGCAACCATTCGATGTGTTTCTTTCACATCAATATTTCTCTCTATCTTTCCCTCCCTTTTCCACTGTTTCTTTAAAAATCAACGAAAAAATATCCTCAGATGAGAATTTAAAAAAAAGAACTAGTATAAAACACTCAGGTTTAATTATTTCTTTGGGTCCTCATTTTCTTTTGAAGGCTCCTGTGTTACATATAATATATATTAAATAAATGTGTATGCTTTCCTCTTGTTAATCTGTCTTTTGTTACAGAGACCCAGCTGAGAACCAAAAGGAGTAATTTTTCCCCCCCAGAGTATCAAGGATTGCTTTTCATAGGTTAAGCCTCAAGGCCACGCAGGGAGGGAGGGGATGAAGGCAGTGAGATTCGTGAGTGGAAGAGGGGCCTCTTTGTCCACTCTCTTAATCAAGAAGACATTGATGTTTGTCCAATCAGTTCCCCATACCAAAGGCTATCTCTGCAAATGGGAAGGTGGAACTGGGGCAGGATGAGGGGATGGAGAGATATAGTAATGGGCAACCAATTTGTCACTAGTTGTGTGTTTTGATGTGACATTTGTGGGAAGTTTTTACTTCTTTTACCTAATTAAAAGTGGATTATTTTTAAAAAATTAACCTTTTTGAGATGTTGTGTGGTTACTTACGCACTACTTCCAAAACCCCTTCTTACTTCAGACATAAATCTCATCTATTTTTTTAAAAGATTTTCCCAGAACATTCTATCATCGGTATACCACATCATGTTCTCATGCATTCAGTAAAGATACTTTATAGTTACCACTCCTTATATAACTAGCTGTATACTTAAAGATTCTTACATTTTTTAGATGAGGTAAAAAGATTATTTAGCTTCTCTTGGGCCTTTTCCCCCTAACATGCTAACAATCTTTGAAATGTGCTTGAAATCTCTTTTTTAAAAGATCTCCATGGTCCTTTCAAATTGGAAAATCCATAAAAAGCCTAAGTAGTTTTAGATATGCTAAAAAAAAAAAAAAAGGAAGAATTACATCAGGATGTCTGAATGAAGCCTTCTCTCCCGTGAATCTCTGTGTCATGTGAAAATGCTAAGTCATTGTAGTTTTTAAATTCCAATCTTTTAAAATGACATTTGCCATTATATTAAGGAGCTCATGGGATATCAAAAGTGCATAATCAATGATAAATTTACATTTGTGATTGAGATTAGCAATCAATATATCTCTGCATTCTTGGCTTTTAGAGTTCAATTTAAGCATATTTAATTAGGTTGCTACCAAAATCAATTTTTAAGAAGGTTGCTTTTCAAAACCAGGTACCTCCAATAACACATTTTGGTCTAGGAAAATATTTTATAGAAATAGGATTCGTCTTCTGTTATACCTTTTGGACTATATATTTTTTGCTTATCCTACTCTGGCATCTGGGTAAACTTTAAAAAGTTTTAAATAACTTTTCATGAAAGAGCCTCAGTAAAACTTGTTCTAGCATTAAGGATGTTGACAGAAATTATAAGAGATGATAGAAATACAAAGAAACATTTTAGAAGAGGGTCTTAACTCTATCTAGATTTCCCTTGGTGGAGAAAGTGAAAAGATTTGGAAATCTTGAATAACTAAGGAAACAATGGTAAAGCTTGACCTTTTCTGCCTAATTTAATCCCGCAAAAAAGAAAGCAGACATTTAAATCAGGTCATACAAAACAGTGGTACAAAGGAGGAAAGATAGATCAATGGGTTATCTTCATCTCAGGTCCTCTTTTGCCTACTTCAGTTATAAGAATAAACTAATTTCAATTAAGACACAATGAATTTGTGGAAAAATAAAGGAACTATCTTGAGGTGATTAATGTAATAGTCCTTTGAAAACATAAGTGAATCCTAACAGTGTTGACTAGAGTGAATAGATGTTGTTTATTCAATTAGGAAAAGAGAGAAATACACCCATGAATTAAGTACACTGTGGACCAGGAATGGTGTGTTTTACAGTAGCATTTAATTTGTGTAAAACCTCATGAAATAGGTATTATATTCTCCATTTTGTTGATGAGAAAACTGAGACAAAAAAATACTGTATCTCTGAGGCAGGGGTGAGGGATTGGGTAGAAGGTACAGATGAAACAAGTTTGGCCATAAAGTAATAATTGTTAAAGTTGGGTGATGGGACATGAGGCTTCATTAGGTAGTCTCTCTATTTTTTAAAAATACATTTGAAATATTCCAAAACTAAAAGCTTTTTAAAAGTCACTAATAAATCCGAAGATTCAAATCCATATTTTGCTAATTTCAAACATTCATTCTCTCCATAGCATCACACACTTAATAATTTCTGAAAAACTGGAGAGCAAATTGCAAGCTGGATAATAAATCAGGAATTCAAATGTTATTTCAGAAAATAACAATGGCTTGTTTTATAATCTCCAAAAGGATTGAATTGATCTGACTCTTAGTTTTAAAATTTACTAGATAAAGATTCCTTCCTTCTATTGAACAAGTGTGAGATTAAAATAGATTATTTTAATGTCCTGGTGGTATTTCATTTACCTGTGTTTTCTGAAATGACCTCTTTTTATCTTTTTTGTTTTGTAGGAGAATAGCTCAATGTCCTAACTGTTTTGTGTTGAATACTCATAGAAATATGTAAGATTGACCATTTTGTTCATGAGACTAACTAGGTTTCCGGAATTTGTAAATAAAGCTTTCCTATGATTGAACTTTAGCCCCGGCAAAGAAAACCCTTTAGCTGTAGGCAATGAGAACCTCTTTAACTGGAATGACATTATGGCTCAGTCTTAGGTAGGTCTTTCATTCTTTCACCTGCTTAATGAAAAGGTTTCTTAATAAATGGGATGTATCCTAACTACATCATATTTATTGTTCTCAATACAAATATTTTTCATTAACATTATGTTACATGAAAGAAGCCAGATTCCATTTATATGACTTTTTAAATTCACAAAGCTAACAGGGATAGAAAACCGATTAGTGATTGCTGGGGAGTAGGAGGGTGGGAGGGGAGAGAAGGGATTGGCTGCTCTGGGGCACTGGGCACTGTGTGGGCTGAAGGAACTGTTCTTTAACTGCATTGTCAGCTCTGATGGGGAATTTATTTAAAATAAGAAAGACTACTGCAATCAGGAGAATGCTCTGATTTCTGAAATCTGCAAGCATTTTAAAAATCAAACAGAAAAAGAGTTTTTGTTTTTTTTTAAATGGGATACTCCTTTAATATAGAGCAAGCAGACATAGCAGGATCTTTCATGGAGAAGCTGGGCCAGCAAGGGGAAATGAGCAGTGTCCCGCTGCGGTCAGCTAATTCTCAGGAGAAGCTGATAAGCTGGAGCACGTTTCCAGTGTGTGTGTGTGTGTGTGTGTGTGTGCGCGCACACGCTTGCTCAGGGTTGGGGGGCAGCCTGGGTATAGTGACCTGTAGAAAAGAGAGAAGAGCCAAGCGAGGCAGAAAAAAATGCACAAGCACAGGGCAGAGGTAGAGGAAGGGTATTTGAGCTGTGTGTGTGTGTGTGTGCGTGCGTGTGTGTACCACCTTTTGTGCTGGCAACTATAGTCTCCACCCCAGTGCCCCCACATTGCATGCAAGCAACACATTTGGAATCCGGAATTCCACAAGAAACAATGATAGTGTGAATAGTACAATCAGGGGAGCAAAAAGCAAGCTTAGATACCTAGAATGTTCCAGCAGGTGACCTGTCTCCACCCCAGCTTTGAACCATGGGGAGCCTGAGATCCAGGCAGCATGAACCTGAGTCACAGCCAGAGATGGGATTTGAATTCAGGGCCTCCAACTCCCAGATCACATGCTACCTGGGGGTCGGAACTTACAAGGCCCACAGTCCAGTTACCAATAACCATAGGGGTCCTTGGGTGCCACTGTCTTTCAGGAGGAAGCCAGGGCCTCAGGGAAAAGAGTGGTCCACAAATATTCCTGTCAGTGCCTTGGAGAAGGACCATTTTTCTGCCTCTGGAGTTCCAACAGCCATGTCTGCACCAGTGCTCAGGGCTGTGGGCCTGCCTCCCAGGAGCCCCATTTTTGGAACATGCAGAGCACTCTTTGTTTTTTTAATCTTCACCCAAGGATATTTTTCCATTGATTTTTAGAGAGAGTGGAAGGGAGGGGAAGAGACAGAAAGAGAGTAACATCGATGTGAAAGAGACATACTGATTTGTTGCTTCTGGCAAGCACCCTGACCAGGCCCAAGGATCAAGCCTGTAGCCAAGGTATGTGCCCTTGACTGGAATTGACCCTGGGACCCTTCAGTCCACCAGCTAATGCTCTATCCCCGGAGTCAAACTGGCTAGGACCATAATGTGGACTCTTTGGATGCACTTATCAGGTGTTCCTATAATGTGCTGTGAACTAGGTAGTTAATTGTCAGGTTTCTTACTACCCTCACCTTTTTTTCTTAATGATGTGGTTTAATTTATGTGAGGCCTTAGGTCAATCCTAGTTCACTTGGTTTTGCCTAAAAATTTGACACTAATTAGGGACCTTGTTATCACAAGGAAACAAAGGACTGTTTGTGATAAAAGAGCTTTTAAAGAACAAACTTTATGAAAATTTTACTTTTTCTACACATGCTCTACATAACGGGTACATTATCTAAAGAGAAGAGGACTTTTCTCTTTTCCCCAGAAGCAAGTTCATATAGAGGAAGCGACTTTAAGGTGAATCAAATCCTACAACAGGTTTCTTGGAGTCAAATTGGAATTTTCAGGAAGCACATGAGAATAATACTCGCTCAACAATGGACCTGAAATGTTGAGTAAATATGTGGGTGTGGAACACCCCAACTTCAAAAATAGTAATCTTCAAAGTCTTATTTGATGTAGAAGTTGCATTATGTCAGGAAAATCCAAGTAAATTGTTGGGCTCACTTCAAAGAAGGCTCTGGGCTCCACCCTTCTCACTACGGAGCATTAACTCTTGCATCAGCCCACCTCCCCTCCCCTTTCGTACCTCACTACCTTTGCAAAGTGTTTCAAATGTCAAAAATATGTTCTGGAGAAAAGGAAGAGTGCATGGACAAGTATCTAAAACTCCCCAACTATTGTAGCTTCTCAGCAGGGAGGGAAGTTTTGCCAAGGCAGAAAGCCAGGGGTTGCTGAAGGGTGAATCCAGACCTCCTCAAGGTCACTCAGTCTCCCTGCCCTTTTCCTATTGGAAAAATGCAATATCAGAATCCAGCTATAGGTAAATAAGGACGAAGCAGACACCAGCCAACTCAGGGAAAAGCACTAAATACTCAGGGACACACGGGTCCCCTTCCCTGCCTCTCCCACCTTGTCACACCTTGCCTGTCCCCTTTTGATGGTACTACTGTTTGTTGTCAGCTGCCATTATCACTGAAACCAAGGCTTACTATGTGTTAAGGGCTTTTAATGGAAATTGAATGAAAATATAATATGCATGAGAGGCCAGAGGAAAAAATTATACAGTCTAAAAAAGAAAAACTTAGCCCTGGCTGGTTTGTCTTTTAGTTGTATTTTTTGAAGTAGTTGTGCGAGTCAGCAATTTCCGTTGTTTACCTATGCCACCATCTTGGTTTCTCTATGTTGTTATTATTGAAAAGTGAAAACTTCTGTTCAGGATGATAAACCTTAAGAATGGCTGACTAAATGAAGAGCAATCAACAGCTCCAGGAGAAATCTCACACACTCAGTCATTGACATTTCTTCTCTGAAGATTCCTGACCCTCTCCAGCAACTCCTCTTCCTCCAGCCTTGGCAAGACATCATGGCCTGTCAGTCAAGGACTGGGCTCTGCTGTCAACCAGGACCAAATTCTTTGCTACTTACAAGTGTGTGACCTTTGACAAATGATTGGACTTCTTAGTACCTTACATTTCTCATCTTTAAGATGGGAATGATAATACCAACCTCACCTTGTGAAGATTGCATGCATTAGTACATGTTAGAGCAATGACAATCAGTAAGCATTAGTGATACAATCTCTAGTGCTGAAGGCTTTGAAAGGTACTGACGTGTCTGCTCAGCCTGGGGCAACTTGTGAGCAGGGATTCAACTTTGTCACCCAGAGTCTAGCACAGTATCTGATCCAAAGGTCTCCTGGAACTTCTCATTGAAAGTGCAGCCAGCCATTGGAGCAAACAGGCTTTTCTAACTGACCAGAAACATTTAAATAGTAAGACCACGATGCTTTCCAAGTGTTCTGGCTATCTCAACTTGTTCTCTAGAGTGGGAACCATAAGCCAGGATTTGATTCTCAAGAACATGTAGGCTCCTCTTAGTGCAGATTGGGCACAGGGAAAGGAGGAACTCTTGGTGAGAAGAACATGAGCTTTGTAGTTGAGCAAATTCAAATCTGTCATGTGACCCTAGACAAGTTTCCTAGGGTGCCAGGGCCTCCGCTTTCCTCACCTGCATAGGTGGATTGTAATGCCCATCACAAAGTATAATTTGAGGAAATTGTCTGCCATTACTGCAGGAAATGATGCCTGTCATTACTGCAGGTACTTAATGTGAGTTGGGTTCCTGAGTCCAGCTTCCAGGGCAATGAGTCGGGCAAGCACCATCTTTACTGGCAGAGCCTGCAATGTTACCACTGCTCTGGTTCCTGTTGCAGTGTGAAGTGCTTAAGCTGGGACAATGCGGTTTCAAATGAGGTTAAGCAACCGAGATTGTTGCTCACACGGATCAGATGCACTGGCAGTTACAGGGAACATTCTTTGGAAAGCTTCCCCTGGAGAGTGATAAATTAAATAAACGCATACTTTATTTAAAAAAATCATAATTTCACCCTGTCAGGTCTGTTGCACTTTTTGAAAGTTTTAGAGAGTAGTAATTCTTAGGGGTCTAATAATAAAATGCAAAGTAGAAGAAGACAGTATCTAACAGAAGTTGTATTGGGTGGTAGACACACAGCGCAATGTACAGATCTTGTATCATAGAAAGGTACACTTGAAACCTATATGACCCTATTAATCCATGTCACCCCAATACAGTTAATAAAAATTAAAAAAACACACAGTTTGTAGCAAGGAAATCTCAGATCTTGCTCTGACTCCATGTCTCAGGCATTGGTGAGAATGAAATATCACATATCACTTCCCAGACCACTTTGATTCCAGAGACCATAGCTTCAGGATTTTATGTAGGAAAAAACTTTTGCTTCCACGCCCAATGTTGGCGGCCAGTTTGTGAAAGTAGAATGTTGAACAGAAAATGGCTGGATTGGTTGGTTTGACTAGATTTGGATTTCATTACCAGCACAAAGAAAAGACTCACGTAAGAAACGGCTGCAACAAATCCTCTTGAATGTTTCTGCTACTCCAGTTAGGCTCTAAGGTTGCCCCCTGCTGGTATCTTTACTTATTGCAAAAGACATTGTATTTCTGTTTTATCTGTTGGTGCGCTGCCCCTTTGAATTGAATGGCTTTCCTTGTGCCCCACAGAAACCTCAGGGTTCATTCAGAAGAACTTTGGAAATGAGAGGGGTACCAGATTCCTTGATTATGCCTCTGCTGAGATATATAGAAGGGAGCAAAAACTCAGCA
>NW_006288615.1:184442-195005 GCF_000327345.1 Myotis davidii
TCTCATTCAAAAGCATTTTTCTCTTTTTTAAAATTAATGGTGGAGTTATAGCTATTAAAAAAGAAGACACACTGAATCTACAATCCCAGGTTATCCCAGTGGCATAATTTTTAATATTTCAAGCAGGTGATCATTTTTAGTTATTTTTTAACCTGTCGTTTCAAAGGTCATTGGAAAATCAGTTAAAATGTTACCAAACAAATGCTTTTATTCCCCCTTAATTATGTTAAGATGCAAATCTGTAGCTTTCAAAAGAGAGTTGGGTACATTGAAAAAATTGTGGTTATAGAATTGTACACCTAAAACCTATGTAATTTTATTAACTAATATCACCCCAATAAATTAAATTTTAAAAAAAGAGAAAGAAATTTGCTTCTGTTTCAGAACACTGGCCTATGCTAGTGTCATTTCTGTCTGGGGAGTCCTGGAACCCTGCACCCTAACTGTTTTTTACTGCCACGAGTGAATGGGTTAATAATAATTACCCCAACTATTACTGTGATATGCACCATCAGATTTTTCCCCCCTCTGTTGTACTTATTCCTAACTGGCTGACCTTACCCAGATTGTTTAGTATCTCTGAGCTCTGCTGATTAAAAGAAGATAAAAATGCACAGCTGGTGTGGCTCAGTGGTTGAGTGTCAACTTATGAACCAGAAGGTCATGGTTTGATTCCAGTCAGGGCACGTGCCTGGGTTGTGGAAAGTGAAAAAGAAGATAAAAATGATCTACTTTGTGGTTTGGGAGGAGTAAATAAGGTCAGTAGGGAAGGACTGAGGGCATGCCTAGCACAATGCCAATGTCTTTCTCTTGTCTTCCTTTCAGAATCTGGTCGTTTCAGTGACCCCAAAAACCACATGGACTAATGAATTGTTGATAAAATAAAAGCTCCTAATATCAAACCCAGCTAATTTGAATTATTGTTAATCAGTACAAAATGTGTAATTAACTTCAAAATTATTTTTTAATTTTATATTAGTTTCAAGTGTACAGCATAATGGTTAGACAACTATGTAATTTACGAAGTGATCCCCTTGATAATGCTAGTACCTACCTGGCGCCATACGTGGTTATTACAATATTATTGACCACATTGTCTCCGCTGTACTTTACATCCCTGGGACTATTTTGTAACTTATTATTCCCTTCATCTTTTCCACCCATCCCCCCAACCCCACTTTCATCTGGGAAAAATAAGGAATGACTGAAAAAGTAAATTTATAGTTCAAGTAACGTAGCAAGTAAAACTATATTTTAAGGAATTACATTGTTTAAAATCCATTTTTAAATATTAACTTACATAAGAAAAATCATAAATCATACTTATTTGCCCTTTGGTCAAATCTTTACAGACTTCCACTATGGGGGACACACAGTCATTTTAATTAGATTCTGCTCAAAATACATGCTGTCCACACACATACTCTCCCTCCAGATGTTTTAGTAATCTATTTAGGCTCTTCTCTAAATAGCCTAATTAGGGAACATTTTCTTTATGTGATTTTGATATTCCAGCTTATTATGATTCAGTACTGAGTATTTTTTTATCCAGATTACTTAATTATTTAAATGAGTCTTCCATCTCAACCTTGCTATGCCCTTTCTTTCTTTCTTTTTTTTTTTTAAAAAAAAATGCTCCGGAGTACTTTTTATTGATTTCTGAGAGGAAGGGAGAGAGAGATAGAAACCTCAGTGATGAAAGAGAATCATTGATTGCTGCCTCCTGCACAAACCCCACTGGGGATCGAGTTCACAGCCTTGGAATGTGCCGACCAGGAATTGAACCGAAACCTCCTATGGTTCTTAGGTCGACACTCAACCACTGAGTCACACTGGCTGGCCATGCCATACCCTTTCTAACCAGCAGTGTTGGTTAATAGACACTGACCAAGTAGCCTCATCATTTTAATGATGATTGCACAAACCTGTGCTTTCTCCTAGTTGGCTTTCAACAGCCACACCACTCATCTTGCTACTTAGATGCTATGAGCTAAGCCTGGGCCCTAGGGGCTCATTGCAATGACCTTTCCCTTGGACCCAAGAAATCACAAGGATTAATGAATTGTTGATACCAATTTTGTACTTGGAAAGTGGGTGCTACTGAAAAAAAAAATACCTAAAAGTGTGCAAGGAGCTTTGGAAATGGATAATGTGTAGAGGTTGGAAGAGTTTTGAGGAACTTGGTAGAAAAACCTTAGAATGCCTTGAAGAGATTGTTGGTAGAAATATGGATATTAAAGGCAATTCTGGTGAAGGATCAGAAAGAAGAGAGAAGAACTACAAAGAACAGAGAGCACATTTTATAGGATACAGACATCATTGTGACAGAATGTTGCTAGAAATATGAAGAGTAAAGACACTCATGATGAGGTCTCAGATGGAAAAGAGAAACATGTTATTGGACACTGGAGAAAAGGGGATTTTTGTTATAAAATGGCAGATTTTTGTTATATTCATGGCTGAATTATGTTCTATTGTTGGGAGAGAGGTAGAACTTGTAGGCAGTACACTAGAATATTTTGCTCAGAGATTTCCAAGCAGTACAGAAGTTTCAGCCAGTCTCTCTTTGCTGCTTGTAGTAAAATGCGAGAGGGAAGAAATTAATAGAGGAAGAAACTGCAAAGTACAAAGTACAAAGAAGCTAGCATTTGATTGGTTTGGAAGATTCTCAGTCTAACCAGATAGTTACTTTAGAAATCAGGCCAGGGGTGTGGCTGGACAAGCATTTACTTAAAGAGATTAAGTATGTGGCTGAGGGATTCAATCAATCAACTTGGTAGAAGCTGGGAACAGACATGGGGTTATCCGGGAAAGCTCTGTGGAGGATCTTTTTTGATGGGTTGGACTGCTGTGAATGGCTTAGGAGACTGACAAGATTGTTGAGAATTTTATACCAGCAGAAACACTACCAACTTGGGCCAAAAAGGACAGAGAGAGGGTGGAATAAAGGAAGAATGACTCCCAGGGCAGAGCCATGGATGCAGAAACTTGGGCCGATGGCACCCCTGGGAACCAGAAGTTGGGGCTGCCATCCTATCAGAGCCAGATGACAGAGCATCAGCCACAGATGATGGTTCTCAGGACTTGAAATCTAGTGACACTCACCCTGCTTGTTTTTAAAACTTGCTTGGGACTTAATACCCACTTTTTCCTTCTATTTTCTCCTGTTTGGAATGAGGATGTCTTCCCTATGACATTGTATTTTATAAGCAAACAACTTGTGTTTTGGTTCCACAGGTTCACAGGCAGAGAATTTTATCCCAGACCCCAAGTTTCACCCATACTGATTCACTGGTAGATAATGAAATATGGGACTTTGGATTGATGATATTTAGATGCGGTTTTGGACTTAGAGTTGATGCCGCAATGGTTAAAACATTTGGCAAAATTGGGAATGAGATGAATGTATTTTGCTTGTGGGAAGAATGAATTTGGAGGGGGACAGAGAGTAGAGTTGTAGGCTTGAATTATGTACTCCCCCTCTCCCCGCCCCCCCCCCCAAAAAAATATGTTGAAATCCTAACACTAATAGCTGGGTCTTTCTCCACTTTACTCATTCAGCGAGCCTTTACTCATGTGCCTGGTGGGGTAGGGGTTGAGGCTGAGAATTTTCCTTCTAACTAATTCCCAGGTAATGCTGATGTGCTGGTTGGGGACCTCATTCTGAGTCACCGCTTAGCAAATAGCAGTCTTGGCCAACTCCTTGGCTGCAAGTTGGAAAGGAGAGATTTCTGTAGTAATTTTAGATTTACTTTCTTTGGAGATCAGACACTAGAGGGCAGTGTAACATCAAGCACACGGGGCTTGAGAGAGGTACATCACACTAAATCCAGACCAGCTTCCTAAAGAAATGACTACTGCTTCAGTCCAGGCATTTTTGTTTAACCTTTTTATTTGTTCTTCTCCTGCTCAATGTGTCCTCTATTGAAATTTCACAGGAAAGACAAGCTCAGACAATTTTCAGCACTCATTAGGAAATTAGAAAGACTCTAAAATTTCTGCCCACATTATTTTTATTTTATGTTTTATTGATTTCAGAGAGGAATGGAGAGGGAGACAGTAACATCAACGATGAGAGAGAATCATGGATTGGCTGCCTTCTGCACGCCCCACACTGGGGAGTCAAACCCGCAACCCGGGCATGTGCCCCAACAGGGAATCGAACTGTGACCTTCTAGTTTATAGGTCGACACTCAACCACTGAGTCATGCCGGCCAGGC
Source organism: Myotis davidii (assembly GCF_000327345.1). NCBI lineage: Eukaryota > Metazoa > Chordata > Mammalia > Chiroptera > Vespertilionidae > Myotis > Myotis davidii. Next base: position 188,663 of record NW_006288615.1, read on the forward strand.
CACATTATTTTATTTAGTACAGTCTCTGCCATTTAAAAGTTAGGTGTTTCCCTTCAGTGTTTTCTTATCTATGAATACTTATAGAAACCTCTGGGAATTCTACTTAAGTTTTCTGTTTTCATCAGCCATTATACGGACATAGCATTAGCACATCTGTCTGGGGTCATGATAGGAAGAAAGCTCACGGCTCTCTTTGCACCATTAGGAATTGACATGAATAGCATTCTGTGGGCACACAGGAGTGTCAAGCTGGTCTTGAGGTAGAGTTTCAACAACAAAGCTCAGGAGAGGACGAAGTGAAAAATTAACATGAAAAAATTAAATGATGATATTATCAAATAGAAGCTTGCTCCTAATGCTCAGTTATCAGAATTAATTAAAGTGGAGTCCTTAGAAATGAGACCAAACCTTGTCATTCTCTCAGAGAACTGTGGTATACAGAAATACACTTAGGGAAGAAGAGGGAAAAAGGCTCACGTGACAGACACTGTTCCACGTGTAGTCCATTTCGGTAAGATACATATCTAAGCCAGAAACGGGCAGTTCACTTTGTTCTGCTCACAAATGGGGAACATCCACTCCATGACCTCACCGGGGACCTCATTGTGAGTCACTGCTTAGCATGTAGCAGTCCTGGTTGACCGGCACGGAAACAAGCCATTGTGTGTCTTTACAAGTGATCAAAGCCAGATTTTTTCCGTCACTGCTATTCACAGGGGCCCCAACATGGGTTGTTTAATTGAGATTAATGGGCCCTGTCAACTTCATCCAGTTCAGCTGGGCATATGGATATCTGGTCTAAAGCTGAGATTTTGTTGTGGTTTTGAAAAGATCCACTGGCATCCAGACTTGTGAAGACGGTCAATTTATGGCACCCGGGGACGGTGACCAGCCGAGTCCTCGCTAAGAGCCTGTAGTGGTTGACATAAGATTAGGGCTTTGTTCCCTTGATGGCGTTTCTCGGTCCCTCTGGGTGTGGCTCATCTGTGGCTCTGACTTGTAGCAGAGCTCTGCACGTCCTTTTGGCATTTGGCTGAGTAGATAATGTATAGGCTTCTAATAAGGAAAATTCCAGCAATGACAGCAAAGTAACTCCCATAAACTAAAAACTGTAGAAAAACAAATAGAATTAGGCACACATGAAAGCTGACCATCTCTGTCATTGATTATTCATAGTGATGCTCTTGATTTGCTTGGATTATGGGGTAACTGAGATCCAGTATCTCAATATGGGATATTTAGACCTGCACAATATTTTCTTCTCCTCCCATCTTAGAAGAACTCGGTGTGAAAGTGTCAGCAATACAGTAACTGAAAGTGTGGGCTTTGGAGCCAGGGTTGTTTGGTACAAATCCCGGCTAATATTGCCAATGGTGGGAAAATACTAAATCCCACTGATCTGTGTGTCTATGTTTGGAGGGTAGAGCAGTGCTCTATGTAATGTCTCCAAGAATAAATTTTGGACACTGAGGTTACTTCTTATCTATCTTATGTCCCCTTTTTTTCAGATTTATATATAAAATGTGAGATTGGCACATATGTAATACCCTTTGTAATACTTTAAGCAATAAAAATAAATAAAAATAAAAATAAAATAAAATGTGAGATTGGGCTAATTTTCAGTCCCTCGTTGGAGCAGGAACAGGGAAGAGAGGTCTGCCCCAGGTGGCCTTCCTAGTTGAACTCCAATAACCTTGAAACTAGATGGTAGAAGGGAGAGGAGACATATGGGGACACAATGACGTGTTGCCTGATGATGTTTTAGAGCCAAGAGTAAATGCTGACCTATTGAGATTATTGCTCAAAACTACTTAGTGTGTTATACTGATAATTAGGAAATTTCTTATGTTAAAGTTTGCCTAGCCAAGGAATTTGAGTAACTTCAGTGATGCAGTGGTAAGGTTGTAAAATCCTTTGAGATGACCTAGTTATTCGCTATTCACACCAACTCTAAAGAGAAGTGCTGCAGCTTACCTGAACGCTGATGGGCAGGTTAAGCCCTCTCTGGTCTACTACGATCACGGTGACGATGGTCTGAACCACCAGGGCCAGGAAGGTGTTGATTCCAAACACCAGGGCATATCGCTCCATGCTCAGATTAACTGCAATCTGAAATCTACCATTAGACATGGGATAGGTTTTTAACAAGAACATACATGGGATTCTTAGCTTGAAAAGACAAAAACAAAAGAGAAAGCAGTCTGCTAGATGGGACGGGGGTTGAAGAGTCAGGTGAAAAGGGGGAAGGGACTGAGATATCAAATTGCCAGTTATAAAAACAGTCTCAGGTATGTAAAGCATAGGAAATTTAGTCTATAATATTGTAATAACTATGTATGGTATCAGGTGAGTACTAGACTTACCAGGTAATCACTTCATAAGGCATATAATTATCTAGTCACTATGTTGTAATACCTGAAACTGACATAATATCGTATGTCAACTGTAAACAAAACAAAACAGGAAGTGTCTTTTATTCTGGATTGAAAACATTTTTATTTTATTTTATTTTTCAACCACAGTTTACATTCAATTCTATTCCACATCATGTTCTCTACAGAGTGGTCCCCGCTGCCCCAATTTCCCACCTGGCCCCATACCCAGTTATCTCGACATTATTAACTATATTCCCCACATTGCAATCTGCATCTCTGTGGCTATTCTGCAATTTGTATTGCTTAATGCCTTCACCTTTTTCACCCAGCCCCCCAAAACAGCTATCAGTCTGTTCTCTGTGTCTGCGAGTCTGTTTCTATTGTGTTTGTTTCTTTTGTTCATTATATTCCACAAATAAATGAAATCATACGGTATTTGTCTTTCTCTGACCGGATTATTTCTTGTTAACAGCACTCCTTATCTAAATCTCCCCAAGTATAGACAAACAGGAAGAGCAAAGAAAGGGAGTTCAAAAATATTGTTAAAGGCTTAATTAAAATAAAGAAAAAATAGCAAATTTCCTCCTATCCGATTTAATACTTCCAGAAATTAAATCTAAATGTTGTAAGTTCTCATAACTTCAGAATATTGGATGCAATATGATTTTAGATACTGTTTTATAGTGAATTTTTTAAAATATATTTTATTGATTTTTTTACAGAGAGGAAGGGAGAGGGATAGAGAGTTAGAAACATCGATGAGTGAGAAACATCGATCAGCTGCCTCCTGCACACCTCCTACTGGGGATGTGCCCGCAACCAAGGTACATGCCCTTGACCGGAATCAAACCGGGGACCTTTCAGTCCGCAGGCCGACGCTCTATCCACTGAGCAAAACCGGTTAGGGCTATAGTGAATTTTTATAAGAATACAAGCAACATCCAATCTGAGGAAATTTTTGGAGGAGTACTCCTTATACTGTTAATTGTCTGTATTTACAGTTTCAAAGTTTGGGGAGAATTATTCTTTGGAAGATCAAGCCCATTACTGTGTTCAATTGAATCTGTAATTAATTTTTAATAAGTATATACGTTTTGAAACAGAACACTTATGAAAGACTGGAAAATGCATGTTATTTAGAGTACCCCCTGGAATGCAGGTAAAGGTTTTGTGTTTTGAATATGATTACAATGAAAATAAATAATATAATCCCACCTTAACAAATGCTCACATTAAAAAAAAGAAACTCAAGACACGAGTCTGATTCATTAAATTGACTCATTTCAGCCAAAAATAAAACAAAACACATCTTGCTATCTTTTTCATTTGTTTCATTCTTTTCCCATGGCACTTATATTTCTGTGTTTTGTCAATTGCTTATCAAACATTTTTCACAAATTAAAAAACAAAACTTGATAAAGCTTTTGTTTCTATCTTTTTTATGTGACTTTAAATTTAAATGTTTATCTTTTTGGTTACTACTAAACACATTTCCTGGTAATCAACTTCCTTTGTACTTATATGTGGAACTACATGTTTTTAAATAAAAATAACAACCTCGGCCCTGACTGGTTTGGCTCGGTGGATAGACCATCCCCAGTAGGGGGTATGCAGGAGGCAGCTGATCGATGTTTCTCTCTCATCAATGTTTCTAACTCTCTATCCCTCTACCTTCCTCTCTGTAAAAAATCAATAAAATATATTTTAAAAAAATAACAATCTCGGGGTATTAGTGGGGGTGGAGGGATTGAGCAAAAAAGAAAAAAGAGAGAGAACTCATGGATATGGATAACAGTGTGGTGATTGTTGGGGGGCGGGGGATGTGGAAGAGGGCATAAATGGTGATGGGAAAAATAAAATAAATGAAAAAATAATCTCTGGAATTTAGTTTCTTATAATCTTTGCATCTACATTTTTCAGTATACAACTTTTTATAACTTGCTGAGAATATTTTGTTTCAAATATATACTTGGTATTACGTCAGCAACCAAGTGAAATCAGGGCTGAAACCTAAACGGAGTCATTCAAAATCAAGTTTCAACACACCTTGTTATAGAAAATTGCTTGAAATAAAAAATCACAACCTGACAATGTGTCATTGCTCTTGGTTTATGAACCTACAGAAATTTCTTTTCTTTCTTTTTTTTAATAACTTTTATGAGTTTACTTGAACCAAACAGATGACATGTGCCTGGGAGCAAGATCTCAATGCTCTGGAGAGTAACAGTTTTTTTGTAGCTTCTTTCATGCATTTTAAAGTAAGGAGGAGACTATGGAAGATTATATGCACGTGGGAGGTAGCAAGGTGGGGATTGGACTACAGGACAGTTAACAAGATTATATGCTTTCATGAGGGTGGCTATGGCTTATTTCAAAGGTATGTTAATTAGATGCACAGAAACAATGGACAGGGCTTGCTCAAGGCAAAAATAAACCTTTTACTAAAAACATTGTGTGCCTGGGATGTGACTACCCACCAAGATTTGCCCAGTTAGGAATTTCTTTTCTTGATGTCTACCCTTAGTAATATTCAGACAGCAAACAGTTAAATAAAAAGATGGCTTAGTTGTGTCTAATATAATATGAAGTAGTCAATATTTAATATTGAAATTGATTAAAATCCTTCTGAAGTTCTCAAAGGTACTGTAAGACTATAAGAGAGAGAATATGGTTTAGTTTTAGGAGTGGCCAGAAATGGCTGGTAATACTTACACTGCTATGGTTATAAGAAGCATATAGCTGGATTTGAACATCAAATAGCCAGCATAGCACGCCCAGATGTCAGCTATGTAGTGCATGAAGAGCAGGGAGCTGGCATTGACCACTGAGAAGAAGGCCAGGGCCAACTCTCCCAGAAGGTCCCAGTTGACTTTCACATAACCCACTGCAAAGGCAGCCACGGCCCCTGGCAAGGAAGCATTAGGGAAGATCAAACATGTTGACTTTCCATGTGGAATATCAGCAGGGTCTCTGAAAAACTAGGGCTCAGGTAATTCTAAAAGATGAATATATTGTTTTCAAAATTTGTAAAAAAAAGTGCAATCCACCTAAATGTGGACTTATCCTTTTCTCAACCACATTTTTCTTTGGCTTCTCTCTTACTTCATATCCTTTCAATCATTTAGTTGCCACACTTTTAATTAGCATCATCTACATGCCAAACACTATTCTAGGTGGAAGGGCCAAGGTCCTAACCATGGCCGAGTGGGGAGAAGTAATACATAAACCCAGTTATTCAATATAACACGCAAGAGCAGGAATAGAAGAGGATGAAACCATTGCTCTGAGGGTACACTGGGCCCTTCCATATTTGCCTTTCTTTATCATTTTTATAGTTAAGTTTTTTTTCAATGATGGGTAACAGATGTGTTGCACTGGGTAGTAAGTTTTAGGCTATATTAATATTTATATTAATTATATTTACATATTTATGCTACATTTTATTTATACAATGATTATCTAATCTAATAATAGACAAACATGGTAATTGACCATACCTCCGCTACGCTTCTCATTGGCTAATAAGCAGGATATGCAAATTAACCCAACCAAGATGGCGGCCGGCAGCCATGCAGCTGAAGCGAGCAGCAGGCTTGCTTGCTCCAGTGATGGAGGAAGCCATGCTTCCTCCCTGCTGTGCTCCACTCTAAGCAACAAAGTTGCAATTATAGAAGCTAAACAAACCCCAGATACCTGCTTTCAGCAGGCTGTAGCCTTGGAGCTCAAGCAGCAACAAAGTTTCAATTATAGAAGGTAAATAAATCCCAGAATTAAAAAAAAGAAAAAAGGAGAGGCTGGGAGCTTCAGTTGCTGGCTTGGCCAGCCTGAAAACAGCCTCCAGCTCCTCATCCAATCTGGCCAGGCACCCCAGTGGGGACCCCCTCCCTAAAGGGGTGCAGGCAGCCTGAAAACAGCCATCAGCCCCTCATCCAGGCTGGCCAGGCACCCAAGCAGGACCCCCACTCTGA